>NW_027509042.1:41535000-41972500 GCF_051911475.1 Siphateles boraxobius
CCTTGTGCTTTGGTGTGTGGTAGAAAGCTAGGCAAGGTGCTAGATGACTGAATACTAGAGTTTTTTTTTTTCTTGTATTTTTTTTTTCTAACTTTAGATTTTCAGCTTCTCTACTGCATTAGTATCAAACACTGTCTTCAGGCTTATTGTGCTCTGGACAGAAAGAAAGAAGCGAAAACCGTTTACAGAAGGAAAACCGCTAACGCTGACCACCCAACGTCCGTGATTTCATTGGATTCTCATTAAAAGCAGGTGCTTTATTGAGCATTTTGACTGCTAACAGCACCAGACAGAAGCCAGAGAAATCTCTAAACCTCCAAAGGTAGTTATTGGATAAACAGTTAAACTGGATTTGGTTTAAGGGCAGTGATACTTACTAAAACTAAACACTTGCTTCTCATCTCACGAGCTTTGAACCATTACACCGTATCCTAACCACACGTGACACGTTGCCGCGACAAGATTAAATGTATCTTTTCCATTCCAGAGTTTTTGTCCTAACCAGTCGAAACGGCAATACTCAATTCAATTTAAGAAATGGTTTCTATTTCTGTGATGTCGTGGTTGGGAAAACAGCACATAAAGTATGACAAAGATGATGTCAGGTACTATTTATGTGCTTTATGTAATGCTAAAAGCATCTAATGTGAGTTTTAGTATCATTTTGCATAACTTTTATAGCAATACTGAAAGCAACACTGGATAATTAACCTCAGATCTTGAAAAAATAAAAAAATAAAAGGATGCAAACTGTCAGATTGCAGTGTGAACAAACGAGTGTACTCTGTGGCAAAGACTGTTTCAGTCACTCATTAACTTTTTTTTAAATAATGTTAAAATTGTCTAATATTTCTGAACTTGATTAGGTACTTATCCATTTTGTTGCAAGTGCTGTGCTCTTACAGAGAGACTCACACTCTTCAACATTTCAAACAAAGCTTGATATAAATGACTCATTCCGGAATCTGTGATTTAACATTTTGGTCTTTAGATTTTAGTTTTTCATGAGAATTGCATTAAAATGTTTTGCAGGCACTGCCATTCCAAAAATAAAATAAGTTAGTTCACCCAAATAAGGGATAGTTGACCCAAAAATGAAAACCTGTATTAGTTTCTTTCTTCAGTTGAACACAAAAGAAGACAGTTGGCGGTAGCCATTGACTTCCATAGTATGTGTATTCCTACTAAGTAGTCAATGGCTATTGTGAACTATCTGTTAACCAACATCCTTCTAAATATCTTCTTTAATGTTCAACAGAAGAAAGAAACTCACACAGGTTTGGAACAACATAAGGGTGAGTAAATGATGACAGAATTTTCATTTTTGGGTGAATTATCCCTTTAATTGACCTGGTTCTGGTGTCATCAGATCAGTGATGTATCACTTTATTCAGGTCTCCTCATTTTCTGACCTAACAAACTGTGAGCGATTAGACATTACTCAGCTGTCTAAAACCCACAGAATGACCCCATTACATGAGGACAAGAGATATAGCATTCAACAAAGCAATTACAGATAGGCTTTTAAGGCACTATGTCATGCGTTTGGTTTTTTTAGCAGCGTGATTGGCTTTCATTTGATGCATGGCAGTCATTTTTCACCTCTGATGTTTTCGGTGACCTGTGTGTGGAGGTGGAACGCACCACACGGCCACTAAAGGCTATTTATTTCTCACAAATTAAAGAAAAGCGGCTCACTAGCAAAAGCAATCAGCCTCCTCGCGGGAAGGAACGCAGCTTGTTTAATTTGACATGTTCATGTAAGAGTAAATCATGTACAAGGCAGCGTGCGTCACTCCGAACAGAAGAGTTTGATTCATGGGGGAGACTCCGTTCCTTTAACAAGATACCAGGATCAACTCTGTCAAAACTTGAAAGCGGTAAAGTGCCTCTGGTGGGAAATGTTAGTGCAGGTACATGAGGCACTTTGGTGGCATGAAAGAATTAACGCGTCTGCGGTCTGTGGCTCACAGCTTCAACACACAAGCCTGCGGTGATGACAGAACACTGACTCATCATCCACAGACCGGTTCCATTATGTGAGTACATCTGACCACTATCTTCAGGCTGTGAATACAACACTCACAGCTTGGGGTCATGTGTTTGCTAACATGGGAAGAAGGTTTGACAGCTCTTGTGCTCCACAAATGGGAATACCGCTCTGACCACACTGCCGCTCCTCACTAAGAAATATTATTGTTTAGCACATTAAAAACCTCTTTGAGCAGATATTCATGAACACAGTAAAACAGTTGTTACAGTTGTTTCAACCCATGTTTGGGTCAAATATGGACAAACCCAACTGTGGTGTTAAAAAAAATAATTTAAAAATTTAAACCAATGGTTGGGTTTGTCCATAATTATGTGACCCAAACATGGGTTGAAACAACCCAGTATTTTTAGTGTAAACACTGGTCTAAACATTCTAATATTCATCATGTGAAAGTGTAAACACTCATATTCCTTTGATATCATACTGTTTTATATTAGAGAGCGTAAAAACACCCTAGTGTCATATGACAATTAGAATTATTAAAAGATTTAGCAATGAAGGGTTGCCTACCTTCCTATAGACATATTTCAACATTTTTCAGCCGACTACACACATTTTAGTCTGGCAATGGTTCATCTAATAAAATGTGTATACGTTTATGTAACAATAACAAGTTGTAACAATATAACTAATGTAAGTGAGAATCAATGATTTATTAATGATAACCTCCGTTGAATCATTCACCAATCTTCTTCTTCTGAGGTAAATTGCAGCAGATATTCTTCCTAACTTGATGAGAGGAATCTGATGAAACTTGTTTATCGCGGCATTGACAGGTTTGAGTAGCTCGCGTGGACGATTAGCATGTGAAAAGGCTGCGCGGCTCGTGGATGTGGCTACATTACAAATAATGAGTTCAGACGATAAAGATTGCACCTCTCAATGGTATCATGCGAATTACATAAACAGTGAATAGTAAGTCATATAAAGACCACAACTTATTTCACTCAGAATAAATACATAAATAACTTAATAAATAATAACAGCAATTCACGTTACAGAATCATCATTTGACCCCAAGCACAAAAGTGAAACTCCACCTATGGTTTTGACTTTAAACAAATCCAAAGTTTCTCAAAGAAAGTCAAAGATGTACTCGCACAAACTTCCTCAGCAAATTAAGAATGATCACTGCTGCTTTTAAAATGCTGCAGTTCTCAAGGCTTGTTCTGTTTACTTCACATTTTCCTTATTCTTCAAGAAACATAAGCACATCTTTCATTCAGCTGTCTTTGCTGATTATCGATTGATGACACGTCAACTAGTGACAGATTCATCTTCACACAACTCTCTAAATCAAATGCAATATGCCTGAAGCTTCCAAACTAAATAATATTGACAATGTTTTCAGACACTACTTGATGGCCTCAACTCTAAGTTGAGTTAATAGTTAATACTGCAATAATAAATTCCCCTTCTCAGCTGAATTTAGTCAAACGCGCAGTATTTATAATTCTCAAGTTCAGGAATCTCAAAACTCCCATTGTGAGATTTTAACTGCGCTATAGTGAAAATACAACAGCTCAAGGCCATGCAGCTTCTGTTCCGTATTCTTCATTGTATAAAGAGAATGCATGAGCACACACACACACATACACACTGATAAACTCCTACACTAGACACCCACACACACACTCTTCTCAGAAGACAAACAAACACACAATAGCATAATGCAGGAGTACTTGCACAGACACACCAAAACACACACACACACACACACACACACACGCATGCATCCTTCTGGGAAAGCAAGATTTTGCCGATTGCAAAAGGGACTTGATACAACCTTGTGAGTTAATTCCAACTCGTGAAAAACTGTCCAATAATTGTATTCCTCTGGACGCTGCACTAAAGGAGAAATTATTTCCTTTTGTCATCAAGTGCATCTGAAAAGTCGACAATCTATGGGCTTCACACTTGAGGCTTGCGTACGAGCTGGCTGCAAACATTAGTGTGAGAAGTGTACTACAAAGTGAACAACCTGCGCCAAAAAGATCACAACATATATGGTGCGCTGTGCGCATAATGACACGAAATGTCTGTATATTAAAGAAACTTCAGCATTAGTCTTTTAAACAGAAATCAAGGCAGAAATGTTTTAATTATTTATTAGATCTGCAAGGAAGCAAAAAACTGCTGTTTGTCAGATTAGCAAGAGAACACTTTACACAGCTCTGGAAAAGGAATTTAACACATCCTTTAAAAAGGCTCTCAACAGTTTGTCAAGTGAAATATCATTTATGCTGCGTTTAAGCACACGCGCCGGCTTTAAATGTTATTGCCGTGCAGAATCGCGACTGGTTAGCCGGGCAGATTAAATTGAATTTTCATCTCAAGCCGCTAGAAGTAGCTGTGCGAAGCATCTTGCAGGTTTGTCAGCGGACTAAAGCCGGTAAAGACGTGACTCAAAGGTTTCTGCACAGAAGAGTCTGCTCTCCGCCGATGTCCTCAGGACAGAAATATAAACGTATGGGTTATCTAACCTCAGCCCAGCTGATCTTTAATAATCACATGCTCTCTCAGAGAGAGAGAGAGAGAGAGAGAGAGAGAGAGAGAGAGAGAGAGAGATGTAGAATAGAGTTGTAGAATTGTAGAATAGAATAGAAAGATGAAACTGAGGTGTATTTGCTGCTTTTAATTTAAGATCAGTAACACAAACTACCATTTAGTCTGGATCATTTCCTGAACTATATGGCCTCTGCACTGCATCAGCGGAGTATCCAACCTTACAGTCATTAGAAGAATACCTGCACCAAAAAAAAACACACCGTCATTTATGAATATAAAGCATCTGCACACTGGATTTGAAAACCTGCAGATGACATTTC
The DNA here is from genome assembly GCF_051911475.1 of Siphateles boraxobius. NCBI lineage: Eukaryota > Metazoa > Chordata > Actinopteri > Cypriniformes > Leuciscidae > Siphateles > Siphateles boraxobius. The sequence goes on from NW_027509042.1 coordinate 41,539,882, forward strand.
AAGGAGTGGCTGCTGAATTAAATTTTCTGGAGACATGGCTCTCGGCCTTCCAGCAGGATTGGCGTGTGTGTGTCTCTGTGTGTGTGTGTGTGTGTGTGTGTGTGTGTGTGTGTGTGTGTGTGTGTGTGTGTGTGTGTCCACAGATACTAGAGCTACGCAACACACCGAGAGAACGTCTGAGCTCAAACACTCTCTCCGCGTAAGGCTTTTACGTCTTGTACATGTAAAATATATGTGAGATAGCTGACATTCATTTGAGGCATGCTGAACAGTGAAGTTTCTTATTACTGCTGTTAAAGTGAGGTTTGTTCTAGTTATCATTCATGAGAGTTCATCCTGACACACAGTGTTCACATAGTCTTCCATTTTCTCCTTCTCTCTTTCTTTCGCAGACACACTGCAAAAAATGATCAGTATTCTTGTCTTGCTGTTTAGTAAAAGTGTCTAACAATTAGGGATGGCCCGATACCGATATTGGCATCGGGGATCGGGTCGATACTGTCCTCATATACTCGTACTCATAAAAATTCGCCGATACCACGCCCCGATACCACGTACATTTTGCGAAACGAAACTGGCCGCCGCGAGTGCTTTGTCGAGGTGAACTGAGGCATAGGGACGTGCACTCCCAACGTAAAAGAGTGCGGCGCGGCACTAGATCTGATGGCCGAGCGCGGGCGGTAATGCACTCACTCTGTGTGTGCGGGTTCCGGGAGAATAAAACGATTCGCGGGACTCCCGCAAACTAGAAATATCTATGAATACAACATATTAAAACTAATAGATTTTCATTCATCTGTTGCAGAAAAGCAAGAAGAACAACTAAAACAAAATAGAAACGATTTACAGGCCAGAGTTTCTATTCATAACATGTTTGCAGCGTTGAGCGATGTAGCCAATCACAGACATGTGTGTTGATTTCTTGAACGCAATGGCTAATCAGAAGCATTTAAGATAGACTCCCCTCACTGCTCAAAACTTTTTTGTTCAGTGCTGAATTCTGTATGCTGGCAAATCCTCTAATTATAACAAACAAAGTGTGGATATTATGAAAGATTCATTGTGCAGTCAGCTTCATTGATAATAACAGATGTGTGAGATCGCGATGAACTGTCAGCTTTTTAGGAATTAGACTATTAAGGGAGCGCACTTTGGGCGCATTCAGTCATGTCAGACCATGCACGCAGTAACTGCTTGCTTTTATGTTAAATTAACAGTGGTTTGTGTGTTAATACATTTATTATTTTACTCATTATTATTTATTTTTAGACTTGTTAAAACAAGCAGAGAAGAAAATAAAAACAGTCTTCTAACCTGTGTTCTAAAATAGTCTTCTGTCTTCTTTTTAGGGAGCCTATAGTTACTTTTGCGGTAGAAATATCGGTATCGGTACTCGATATCGGCATGTACACAAATGTAAATACTCGTACTCGTATCGGTTTGAAAAAAAAATGGTATCGGGCCATCCCTACTAACAATCCTTAAAACACCTCAGAATAATTTACATGAGCAGCAAATTCAAATTGTGTGAGCGAAATATATTATTTTCTGTTATGCATTGATAATATTATATTATATTATATTATATTATACCATTAAGAATTTTCGGGTCGGTGGGGTGTAGGTGAAAAAAAAGTTTATTATGCTTACTGCTATAATTTCATCAACAAATGCTGTAAAAAAATATGTAAAATATCTATTTTAATATATTTAAAAATGTAATTTATTCCTGTGATCAAAGCTGAATTGTCAGCATCATTACTCCAGTCTTCAGTGTCACATGATCCTTCAGAAATCATTCTAATATGCTGATTTGGTGCTTAAGAAACATGTATGATTATTATCAATGTTTGTGAGATTGTGTAATATTTTTGTAATAAACCATGATGCATGATTCTTTGATGAACAAAAAGTATAAATGAAACCCCATTTATTTGAAATGAAAATATTTTGTAACATTATAAAAGTTCTTACTGTCACTTTTGATCAATTTAATGCATCCTTAATGAATAAAAGCAACACTTTGTTTCATAAATAAATAAATCTTACTGTCTCCAATCTTTTGAATCATATTGTACGTAACCAGAAAAAAATACAGATAGAAATTAAATTTCAAATATGAAACCATACAGAACCATGGCACACATCAAAGTACAACAATATTACCATAGTACCATGACGCGACCACAAAACACTTTGATATTGTATATACCATATACAGTATAACTTATTTATTATTATGTCATACATCTCTAATCTCAGGATCTGCTTTCTTTCTTTAATTTTAAGCATAATAGTTCATTTTAATAGTACTTGACACTGTTTATTAGACTGCACAGTGCTGGTATTCTCTCTTTTTCTCTTGTTTTTTCCTGCTCTTCTCAGCTGTGAGTCGTGGGCTCAGTTTGATTACTTCTCACCTCTTGCTCTCCCTCTGTCTCCACCTGTCATCCCTCCATCTGTCCCCATCCCTCTGTTCTCACCGCACCCCTCCACACCTCCAGTTAATGGGCTCTTCCAGGTGCAGCTCACCCCCGCGACGCCGTGGACCGACCCATCTCCACGATTATTTTTACTCTGTTCCTCAATTGCCATGATGGATTATCCTTATAAAGTGATACCTGGACATTTTTAGCTGTACATCTATCTTTCTAAAGCCACATCCCAAATGCATGTGCCACTTTGTCATCAAAGTGTCTCACAATTCCTATTATTTTCTGGCATGAAATAGTATTTCCTCACAATCAGCCTGACTACACTTCAACAAAATACACATTAAGCAAGACACAGGACTAATAAGACATTACAGCAGTGAGAGATGTGAGACCGGGAACATATGATGAGAAAATCCACTGTCTACACGCCAAAGCCTCCTAAAGCTGAACATACACACTCTCTCACATAGACACACACACAGGAGCTGGACATGCTCCAAACACACAAGAGGATGCAATTACCAGGGTAGCAAGAGCTGTGAGCCGTGGTAGAAAAGTGAACTGCAAACCATATGGTGGAGCACACATGCACACACTTCCAAACAGACATGGATATAAATACAGCGGAACAAGTATTTGGAAACTTCAGCTGCACTTCAAAATGTCACTGCATTAAATAACAACATATCAAACCATAGAACAGCTTGACACATTTGGTTAAATATTTTTTTTTTTAAGAATTAGGTATGTGCAATTGCAAATCATCATATTAGAATGATTTCTGAAGGATCATGTGACACTGAAGACTGGAGTAATGATGCTGAAAATTCAGCTTTTCATCTCAGGAATAAATTACATTGTAATACAATATGTAATCCATATATATATATATATATATATATATATATATATATATATATATATATATTGAGAGAGCCTTATTCAAAATAAGCCATTTACATTATTACAAATAAATATATAATATTATACCTATTGTATTTTTTAGGCCAAGGAATTTGTCAACTGATGTCTAGAAACCAAAGCATTGGTTTAATTTGATTATTGCAATCAGGTTAACTTATATGACCCATACCTAATCAGAAACAATCATATACCTAGATACTATTCAAAATTATTATTATTATTGTTTTGCACATGACATATAATTTCCCTTATAGTTAAGGATGAAAATGTGAGATCTATACGTTACGTACATGTACATCTCTCTCTATGAGCAGTGTGTATGTGTGGATTAAGCTCATTCACACACCTGTGGAGCCCAGATCAGTCTCTTCAGAAGACACACACTCTCTAAGTGACTTCAACACAGAGTGCTAATGCTAAGATAACTGCTTTAAGTTGCCGCCATGAGTGAGAAACCACGGCAGAAGAAGAAGAGAGAGAGAAAACGAGGAGTTCTGTGAGTCACACAGAGCCCATGGGACGACAGCTTTAACATCACCTTATTTAAAGACACAGCGCCTGCTGTCGGTAGGGTTTTTTTTTTCTTTATCTTTTTTTTTTTTCAGTAGCACAACTACCTTGGCCTCTGCTCAATCCCCTTGTCATCATTTTGCCATCTATTTATTGGGGTTGATAATATTTCAGAAATAGGGTAAAGTGCCAGTGGTGGAACAGAGATGGTTGCGTTCACAAACAGCTGAATGATCCGGTTAAAATCACCCTGGAAGTGTGAAAAAGACATTTTAACAGGAAGGAAAGAGGTTTTCTCTGAGGCGGCTGTGTAGCATGTTGTGATGTTCTCACCTTCTTGCATCTACAGCACAGACTACAAGAATGATTTGTCTCCTCCAGCATTGGTTTTCATCAAAACTGAACAATTCCACTGCTAAACGCTCTTCTATTGCACTCAGTTTGACAATAATAACCCTATTGCTGGCGTTCAACATCTTGAACACACCGTCTAACCCTTAAAATATGAGTACACCTAAGTAAAATATTACACCTAAGAGTTTATAATAAGTTTACCACAAAATAATCATGATCCATTGTTTTATCCATTAAGCAAAAACAAAAAACTGCCAATGCTAAACGTGTTTAGTTTTCCGATTAAATAATTCACATATTAAAGTGTAGCAATAAATGAAATGTAACAGCAACGACGCAGGTCATAATTCATCCCAGCTTTTGGGAAAAATGCTATGTTTTTGCATTGTGCAATTATATTATTGTAATATAATATAATATAATTATTATTTGTATATAATATAATGGGCATTTAATTAATTAGAATATCACTATGATACTTTTAATTGAAATACGAAAAAAAAAACTTTTTTGATTTTGTTTTAAATTAAAAGGTAAAAGATAGGGATTCTTGTGTTTATGCAAAATGTATGATTTCCTTTTGATTTTGAAGATAAATATGACCAACACATTTCTTGAAAGTTTTATTGTGATTCATGTGCAAAAAAATATATATATTCTGATTAAATTAAAAAAGCTAATTCCAATAGTCTGTTCAAGCTGTACTGTCTACATATTTTTCACGCAATGCATATTCATACTGTAATTTATTATATCTGTCTTGAATAATTGAATAATGATAAGTCTTTTCACACTATATCTGTGTGTTTATTGTGTATGTTCGCTGTTACCATGACAGCAAAATCCAATGCATTATCAAATCCAAACTTGGTGAACTCGATTCTGAAAAATAAATAAAAAAATAAACTTTTGGGGAAGGACAATAATACACCAATCTGAATGTGTTATCTGTGAGGAAGAGCAGAAGCGCTGTAGAGAATTTGCCTGGAAGAGCGTCCAAAGATACTGGTAGAAGTAGAGAAGATAGGAAAGCCCTCCCTCCACTGTCTCTGTCAGCATCCTTCTTTCTCTCCGCTCGATGGAGTGTGCATTTTACACCCCTATTCCTCTGGATCTCATTTTCAAAGTTCTCTATGTGCGACAGCATTTGCACACTTCAAAGCAGTTCGGTGCAAGAGCAACAACCTTAACACGACTCCAGAAACACACAGTAAAACAAACTCTGCCGTTTCCCTGTGATTACTTTTATAATGCTTTTAGTCATTCATTTCCTGTGGCGATTTTCTAACAGCGTGTTTCTTCAACTTCTTTTATGTACCGAGGCTCAATAAAGAGCCTTTATCACTTGAGAAAAGTATCTTTTAATTTTTTGCACATTTCAATCAAGATTTTTGGTTACATTTTATTTCTATGGTCCACTTTCGACATTCTACTAACTATAAGTAAATTTGCAACTACGAGTCAACTAACTCTACTCACCCGAACCCTAACCTAACAGTCTACTAATATTCAATGAGTGTTAGTTGACTTGTAGTTGCAAAGCTACATATAGGTAGTAGAATATCTAAAGTGGACCATCGAAATAAAGTGTTACCAAGTTTTTGTCTAATTATGCAAGTGTGAAAATCTGATTTAACTGTATTTAAGATACATAAAATGCTAGCTATAAAATTAGCAAAAGCAAGACATAATTATTATGTTGTAAAATATTATTGACTTTTAGAAGATACCTGACAAAAAAATGGCAGAATTATCATGTAGTAGAGAGAATGTGTGATTTTTTAAAAGGGTTTATTTTAATTAGTTGAAGAAACACCTGATAATCTGCGTTGTTGTGGCTCACACGTCTAAAACTATGCCCTATATTTAAAAGTGCAATCTTGTGCACTACCTTAAACACGTCGAAATCTGTATAAAATTAAGAGCCGGTTTAATGTTCGGATCTAATTAACTTCAACCTTGACCTTGTTACATTGAGAAATCATTACACCTACTAATGCATTAAAATTAATTTCCTAATTTAAATCATGGACTATTTGTCTTTCTAATTTCAATGGGACTAGAGCTAATATACTTCAAATGAGACACAACAGGATTTTCTCTTCTTCTATTTTTTAGCTCTGATTGAAGAGAACAGGGATCCACAGACAGTTTTAATCAGCTTAATTTCATACTCGACGATTGGAGGGGTCTACCTGAGTTCTGCGTTCAGATTATCTGTAATCAAGAGGCTTTGATGGTTGAGAGCTGTTGTTATTATAATTTCATTCCAAAATAATGGGTGAGCTCCTAATGACAACCATAAACTCACATAAACACTGATTGTATTTGAGTGGTTTCGGACGCTAATGCAAAGGATGCGGGTTCGGTCTGAGGGAAGCTGGATGATCATGAGCACATTCAGAATCATACTATAATTTTCTTGAGCTTGTTAACATGGCCAGACTCCTCCTAATGAGAGAAAAAAGAAAAAAAACTTTAAACAAAATGGCAGGGTTTAATGCCCTCACTATATATGCCTCTAAATGAATTCAATCATGGACAGCCAGATCTCTGGAATAAAGTCAATGACGAGTTTGTCAATAGCTATGTTTCCACCCTAAGTTGCGAATTTAACTTATGCACAAACTTGGAATATTGCATACAACTTTTCCGAATAAAGCAGCATTTTTTTTCAAAAGACAATAGTCACTTCCTGGGAAATCGGTGCAACATTTCTGCAATAAAAATGGAATCGGGGAAACAACTGTGGCTCTTTTATCCTCCATCATAAATTACACATATGAATATGAAACAATAAACGCTGTCATGTTTTCGGATGCTGGTGTTTGGGAACACAATCATGTGAGACACTTCTGGGAGGTCATTATACCAAAACATTCTGATGACAGACTTTGGCTCAGGCATTTCAGCATGATCAAACCAACATATGAGATGCGATGCGATTGGTCCGCTGGTTAGTCCAGAATCCAGTCACATCCACTGTTGAAGCAAAGTCACCTGAGTTTTTTGTTGCGCATCAAGGGATTTATTCAGAAAATGTGTTTCCATCATAGTTTATGCGCATGTCTACTTATCTGATACAAATTTATATCCACCTCAATTGATCGCATACGTTTTAATGCACATTTTTATAATGTATGCGCATCTTGCCCTTTACATCCGGCTTTTTTTAATGTGATATCCTAAAATGCGCACAAAAGTACGGAGGTGGATGGAAACATAAGCTAATGACAGCGATCATTGTGCATTTAACCGAATTGTATTGTTTGTGAATTATTTGAAATGTATTGCTTGTTTTGATATGCTGTTGATAATTTGACTTAAAGTTGAGCAGAATAATTGCACAATATTCAACAAATTCATCATATGAGAAAAAAAACATTATATATAATATAATATAACATTTTTAAAACGTCAATTTAACAAACAATTAAAACATTTCGTGATATTCCCAGGTTAGGTAATTGTGGGAGGCCTGAATTTAAAAAATAAAATTAAAAAATAACCAATTTGATAAAGCATCTGCAAGCTGACTACATAATAATTAAATAATAAAAAGAGATATCCTTCAAATGAGTCATTTTATATCAGTTAAAATAAAATACAATAGACTTTCACTATGAGCTTATATTGCCTAAGCACATTGTCATCCTACAGCATAAATAATACATCCTTGAGCAACACCAACAGTTTCACTTAGATTGCCAATAGTGCGTTCAAGTCGCACACTCAAGCACAATGCATGTGCTAACAATTTCATTTTAATATCGAATTCAGACAGGGCACTTGGCTGTGCTCAGTAAGTTCGACTCGGTTAGCCACACTGAGAGCGGATTAGAGCTCTTTCCAGAGAAACCTGGGCTAACATCTGCCACTCTGCCCCCCTGCCAGCTTCTTCCTTATCACACCTCTCAACACTGCACCATGTGCTCACCAACAGGGGGATCAAATCTACAGGCCTCTTTCATACTGCATAGCAATGAGGCGTCGTTTTTAGACTATATTTAAAACAGCTCGCTGAAATAAAGTAAACAGCAGCTGCTTTTACGCAAAGGCCTCGCTAAAACAAAGCTTTTACGACGGAGTTTATGTGCTGCTTTTTCATTTAATGTGGAAGCAACAAGCAGACAATAAGTGTCGAGAGATGTGTTAGAGCATTTAGAAGATGCTCCTCCTGACCAGAGCTAGATATAAATTCATGGCTCTCATCAGTATAAACCAATGAGGTGTCTATTCTGTGCTGCAATAAAGAGCCCCTTAATGCATGTGGTTAAACAGTAGCGTTGTCATATATGTAATTTTATCAGTATATGCTATCAGCGTATGTCCTGCAGTAAAAGGCTTCAACACACACACACGCACACACACACACACACACACACACAAACACACGCACACGCACACGCACACTTTGCGACTTCTCATCTCATCTCATTGCTCTCTGGAGACCAGAATCTATTAAAGGCCTTTATGTCCCAGAGCCCTCAAACGCTAAATAACCTGAGAGAAAACACGGCTGCCATATTATCCAACATTACTCCAGACATACATTCAAAATCAGGTTAACCATCTGTACAAGGCTACGAACCACATCACACATGCGTCCGGGTCGTGCACCATATGTTCTCTATACAGTATTTATGAAATGCAGCAGTTGGTTAGAGACTCAATACTCATGTGAATGTGCAAGTTACAAGGCAAAGAAGGAAGATCCCACAGCAACTTCACGTCCACTGCATGAACATTTAATGTTTCCACAGTCTCTTATCCTGTTTTGAGGCTTCAACTTAAGTTAATCAGTCCATTTTCACCACAAAAGTCATGCTGGTCAACCAACTTCGAGTTTTGATGGTTAAATGCATGGCTATGATGGTTAATCAACCAACTGACCACCAAAACAGAACAAACAAGTGAAAAGCCTGTTAAACAAAAGAGTCCACCTTAAACCAATGGTTTTCTGGTCTTGGCTGGCTACCAAGTTGGTTTCTACTGGTCTGGCTGGTCTCGTTTAATTGTGTTAGAGGAGTTTTTAGTCTTGGCAGTCATATACAAATAATAATAATAATAATAATAATAATAATAATAAATTACTTTCACTGCATCTCTACACATCAAGGTCTACATTTGATCAATTCAGGAACTCTATGGGAATCAAACCCACAGACATTGCCATTGATAACACAATGCTAATAAATATTACTACTGTTTGAGCTACATGAGTTCAAGTCAATTGATCAGACTGGGAGACCAGCTGGCAAACCACCAAACCAACTATATCAACCAGGCCAAGAATTCAGTTAAACAAATTTAAACAAGGTAAAACCAGCAAGGCTGTTTTAAGTCTACGTTTATAACGGCAGGTAACCAATATATGAATTTGTCTTAAAGTAGTCTTTGCGCCAACAAACTGTATGAAGCTCTCAAGTAAATAATCAGTGGCACCGTATTATTCATGCTAATGCGTTGGAGCAGGCCGTAGACTAAAGCATAATTGTATCTATTCCATGATAGGCAACAGCAATTTAAGTTTCCCCTCTACTACTTCTTTAGCAGCCCAAAGTCATCCTTTCACCAACAGTAAACAGCCATTAAGTGTAAATCTCAAGTGTGCAGTTCATATTACTAAATGGATCTGAATGCCACTGGCAGGACATCTCTCCATTAATTTAATAAACAATGGGCTATTGTTGAGACGGGCTGTCAACATAATGCCTTCAAATGGGGCTTTTGTGCTGCGTGTGACTGGTCGCAGATGGGCAGAATATGATGGCAGAACCTGTCCTGTCGAGTGGGCAGCAGTGGCAGGCACTGAGCCTGAGGGGCCAATCAAACGGCAGGAAGGGGCCAACATCCTACAGGAGCCCTTGGACATGAGGGCCAAGTGATTCATTCTGTTCCTGGAAGGACATACGATTTAATGTTTCAGGGTCATATACCTGAAACATTGTCAAAACGAAAATTATTCAGACACCAGATATAATTTTTTATATTTTTTTAGTAGTGGGTGCAGGACACTATAGTTCATTTATGTAAACTGTGACATATTATACCCAAACATTATTCATACAGTGGACTACCAGTAACAAAACTTTGGGACCAAAAATTATTCAGACACTTTGGCCTGACCATGTTTTTCTTTAAATTGCTAATGCAACCTTTTTTACACCACAGACTGAACAAAATGAAGTATTACTTGGTAATTGGTTGACCTAAATTGGTATTATCTAATTGTGTACTTAAATTTAACAGCTGACAGCTGACAGCTATTCAACTTTCAATTACATATACATACACACATCCCTAAGTTTTGTTGGATGCGATCATGAACTGAAGAACAGTTCGTATGAGTTCAGAGAGCCAACAGAGCGTGTTTTTACAACCACAAGTCACTGACGCACTGCGCATCCAGATGAATGTTATGTGTGTGTGTGTCGATCCAGTGAGCCATATCGGGCTCCGAAGCATGACAAGGGAATTACCCATCTTCTCAAACTCATCAATGATGGATGGTAAAAGTGCTTCCGTTTTCATGCTAGAAAACATGACAATCTCTCCTCTCCGCATTTAGCATCAACACCCTTGGCCCCTCGAGCGCTCAGACCGCCATCTGAAAGAACCATTGGCCTGGTATGAACACACACACACACACACACACATACACACTCACAGGTACAAAGCGACCAGTTCATAGCCCAAAGGCATCACATCCTGACATCCTATGCATTTCACCTGCACGCTTTTCCCGCTCCGACATCAATAAACATCTTCCCTTGTTACTCTTTGACGCTCCCACTAAATGCTTTGAATCAAGTGTTAAAGGGTTGAAAACAGCTCACCGACACTATTCACCGCAGAGATGGAAGATTTAAATATAAATGAATGCACAGTCTTTGAAGCCGCAGCAGATGCCTAACACCTTGCTTTGGTGGGTATCAGAGAAAAACGCACTCTGAACCGCGACTTTCACATACTGCGTAGAGGCTGTTCCTCTGTTCGAGAGATGACACTGCAACAGCATGATTCCCCATAAGAGCTCAAATCATCTCACACTCTTCCTCGCACGCCCACGCTCTCACAATAACACTTCTGCCATTGTTTGTTTTCTTTGCGAGCTTGTATGAAATGTTGACAAAGCAGAAGTGCTTGTTTGCGTTTCGTTCTACAAACGGTATCAAGACCGATACGCTTCACATCTGGACCGCCGATCAGATGTGGCTAGCACACGTGGGCCGAACAAACATGCGCTAGTATAGTTTGTGAATTGAGTACGTCCAAAAGTCTGCTTGATTTGTAGACGTGGGCGGATTTTTCCCAAGCACCTTGCTCTGTTAAACAGCAACAAAATGTGTCTCCACTACTGTATAAAATGAATAAATGAGTGAATTAATAGTGAAACTACTTGCTTTGAGCAGCGGTGAGTCCACCTGCTCTTTATGTCACTCTTACCTCTCATTGAGAGTGAATTGTGGCCTCACGAGTAACTTTTTCTGAGCAGTTCTTTTTGCTTTACTTCACCGCCTCCTCTCACTTCAGCTGCTATCTGTCTGAATCATGAACACGCTCATGAAATCTTTACCTGCTAGAAGCCAAAAATGTGGGAGGGATGATAATAGCATCATACAGATCAGATCAAGTTCATAAACTCGTCAAATAAAATGTGCGCCCACACATGGTAAACATCCACTAACATACAACACGGTGCTAGTTTACTTTTTTTTTTTTTTTGGATGCATATCTTTCTCACCTAGTTAGCAACATTAATCACCCTTTACTAAGAGACAGGTCTAACTTTTAATCCTCCCTTCTGAAATACTGAAAAGTACATATATCTTCTATAAATCTCAGGACCAAAAAATGTTTGTCCAATCATTGCATTCGGTCCATTTCCATACACCGGTGCACCTGCTCGCGCAGACATCACACGCCATCAGTGCGTTCCGTAAGGCTGTGTAGAGTTGTAGACAGACAGTCACCGAGAGCCACAAACAAACAGAAGCCGACTTTTACAGTTCCTCCTGAACCAAACCAATGAGCTTATGCTGCGTTCACGCCATGTCGTAACCATAATTACAGGATGGCAACCCGTGTCGTTCTACCCGGAGCTGTTCACGTCCTCAGTGCTGATATAGAAACACAGATATCCGAGTCTATCAATGCTGAAATTAATCTGCAGCAGTCAGGTGGTACAACTAGAGCTCTGCAAGTTGTTTACGTTCATTATTATTGTAATTTTTTGTGCTTTGAGATTATGTGCTGTCTCTCGTGACGCTTTACAGACTTGCTCTGGCTGTGTGTGTTCGTGTATTTTGAAGGAGGTTTTGGAGAGGCTCTGAAGGAAGGGGGGGATCTAGCCTCTCAGAATTTGCCTACCCTACCTTCAATCGGTTAAAAATCTAATTTAAAAAGTCATTACACTAGAGAGCTTTCAGTAGTCTGCTCTCTTTATGAAAGAATGTTTAACATTTGAAGCTCCATTTTGAGCACAGTCAGTGTTGAAATCTTAGTAAATAACCTGAAGTGGGAAGAAAATCATTATAAGTCAGGAACCAATCACAACACATTGGTCCAGCCGACCAATCCGAGTACATTGTGTTTTTCGGAAGGAGGGGTTTCATAAACAAAGGAACTAAACAGAGCCTAATAATGTTTTTTTGAACATTCATACATGAAAACTTGCTCTAATAGAGCCCAACAACAAGACTTTAAAAAAGGGGCATAATAGATCCCCTTTAAACCTTAAATAAATGTGCTTTACTACAGCAACTTTTTAAGCACGATTTTCTCAAAGCATCAACAAATTAAACTGAAATAATAAAGGCAAAAAGCAGTTGATTGAATCTGATTTGCCTCGAGTAATCAAACCCTGTTGACAATGTGAACAGCAACTCTGATAGTTTGTGCGACAGTGGCACTTCCACGCTGTAGGTGGGATCACAATGAAATCTTTTTAATTACACAATTAATTATGAACTTGGTAATTAGATGAATTAGTTAATTGAATAAAAGGGCCCTCCCCCTTGCTGTAGTACTGCATACAATTAAAGTTATGCGCTTGGATGCGGCCAGCTATCCTAAAAAAAGAAAAATGAAAATCATGAAAAAAATGCATGTGTTGGTAAATGCATGCATATATACACCATAAACACAACAGCTTTTGTGAGTCAGGTGGTCCATTTTACAACAATAAACTGCACATTTCAAAGGCTACAGAATATATATTGATTAGATACATATTTATAAGTAGTAATAAACCTGATAATGTCCAGCTAATTCCACATTATCATCCAACGTTATAACCTGACTACTTACCAAATTCATAATTGAATATGAAATATTTATTTGCATTGAAATTTCTGTATTATGTGAAAAGAAAGAGAGTGATATGAGAGCTATTAATCATATTAGCATTTAACATTATTATATCAAAAACATTTGACCCTGAAGGCTGTGATATTTGAAGCATGTTAGAGTCTCAGATAAGCAGAGTGTTATTATTTCAACATCAACAATACTTCTCTATACTACAAAACTCTACCACACCCACCATTCTCTTTTTGCCACATTAAATGGAAATTCATCAGTCAAACAGTCATAATCTCTCTCCTTCCTGCGATCACTCATTCATCTCTCTCCTGGCCCGCTGTCAGCACTACCAGTCATGCACAGCAAACATGGCATCCTGCCAACGTGGGGTAATTAATTTCAGTATTTCCACAAAGGCGAATGATTGACAGAGTCGTATTTGCCTTGAATCCTCATTACTCCACAAATGCACGTTCTTTCCCGGGCACCTCCCCTCTTCCTGTCCTCCTTGATATTCATGGGTTCTTCATCTTTTCCACACTCCTCTTTGAGTGCAGTGTCGCCTGTCACCGTGTGAATATTCTCCCACAGAGGGAGTGTGAACACGCTTAGCTTCCATGACTCAGTGCTTCGGTTCTTATTCAATTATTTAGGTGTTGCTATTGATTCTGTTTAGAAACACAATGGGAAAGATGGAGACCCAACAGCTGCTGTAACAGTATTAATCGGTTTAAAAAAATAAAATGAAAACAATAATGTCATGATATGCTAAGTAACTTATTAAATGAATACACTGAAATACATTAAATTGAAATACATCAACAGAAACCCTCCAAAATAAATATAATTTAAGAGGTTATTGCAATAAATAAAAAAATAAAAAAAATAAAAAAATGTAATTCAGAAAAATATTATTATTATTAATTTTGCATTAAACATTATTATTATTATTATTATTATTATTATTATTATTATTATTATTATTATTATTATTATTATTATTATTATTATTATTATTATTATTATTAACTGCATAAGCCAAATAATAAATGCAAAATTCAGTTTTTTTTAAATTTATTAAACAGAAGCTTGATTTACTATAGCATATGCAATAGTTCTAAAATAAAATGAAATCAAATAAATAAAAAATAAAAAGATAATCTGTATTATTATTATTATTATTATTATTATTATTATTATTATTATTATTATTATTATTATTATTATTAACTGCATAAGCCAAACAATATATGCAAAATTCAGTTTTGTACAAGCATAAAATAAATGAATAAATAAATAAAGATAATTTGTATTATTATTATTATTGTTGTTGTTATTAATTATATTATTATTATTATTATTATTATTATTATTATTATTATTATTATTATTATTATTATTATTATTATTATTATTAACTACATAAGCCAAACATTATGCACAATTTAGTTTTGTACAAGCATAAAATAAATGAATAAATAAATAACAAAGATAATTTGTATAATTATTATTATTATTATTATTATTATTATTATTATTATTATTATTATTATTATTATAATTATTGTTATTGTTGTTGTTGTTATAATAATAATAATAATAATAATTATTATTATTATTATTATTATTGTTGTTGTTGTTGTTGTTGTTGTTGTTATTATAATAATAATAATAATAATAATAATAATAATAATAATAATAATAATAATAATAATAATAATAATAATAATAATAATAATAATAATAATAATAATTATTATTATTATTATTATTATTATTATTATTATTATTATGTATTATTATTATTATTATTATTATTATTATTATTATTATTAACTGCATAAGCCAAACATTATGCACAATTCAGCTTTGTACACACATAAAATAAAAATGAAATAAAAAATAAAAATAAAATAAATGTATTTATCTTGCCATCTAAACTGTGCACAATTATATAGGTAGATGTTTTGCTAAAGACTGTCACAAAAGAATATATTCACCCATTATTCCGCCAATCTGTGACTGTGACATCAGATCATTTTGTTCTACTTTTGTCTATCGTTGTATCATTTAAAAATATTTTGCATTTTATCAGCTCGTTTTACGCCAGGTTTCCACCGAAGCTCATCTTTATATGGTCTTCTGCTGTGAGGATGACGCTTCACGAACTGCATCATGTAGTCTTCAAAAATGGTTACAAAACACGACATCTTTCCGTTAGACTCCACCATTAACTTCACTGCGAACCGAAGCTGTGCTCTTGAATAATATGAGAGGATTTTCGCTCTCATGGGGTCTTGTAGCACACAAACCGTACATGTTTTATTTAAAGGCACTTTATAAAACCAAACTCTCAAGAATAGGAGCAAAACTAAAAAGAAATGAATGAAGTGGTACGACGATTTGCAATCCATTTATTCTAGTAAACGAACTCGCTAGAAGAAAAGTTCGATTTGGATGTGTTTTTAACCAATTCTAATGCAACAAATAGCATAATGAATGCCACAGATCAAAGGACAAATTATCAAGTTATCTGTGGTTTAACATTTAAAAATACTGTAAGGTTTAATTAATGGGCTTTTCAAGGTTTTCTGTTAAAGACACCGATCGTTTACCCAGGAACCCCCTAAAAGAGAATACCACTTCAGACGATTTAATCTTTAATGATCTGAACTGAACTATAAACCCAAGGCATTGAATCATGCATCAATAAATAAACAGCTATGGTTTATTGTATGTGTGCCTGGTGTATTTAAATAGCCACCACAATCTCAACCAATTATAACCCAGAGTTATTAGATTACAAATGAATCTGTACATCTGCAGTGCAGCAACCTGAGAATGAATGTAGGTAATTATTCCAGGGGACGTTGAAATTGCAAAGCATTTAAAAATGCTTTTCCAAATGCCCATAAGATTAGAATTAGCCTATAATTTACATATAAAGTCATGTCAGAAAATCTTACGCACACTTGCATCTTGATAAACACGTTATTTTTTAAATGTCAGAATAAAGTAGTGGCGCATGAAAGGCTGACCTACAATTAGCACCCGCTAGCTTAATACCTTTTGATTGAAAGCATAAAAATAATTAGTCAATCTGCATAATTGCTAATTAGATACTAATGCATATGTACTCGCAATTAACAACAGCTGCACGGAATAAAGGTAGAATAAATTCACTTCTGAATGCCAAAGGAAGTATAAGGCACATATTGGCTCACAAACACAACTGCTGCAGCTTGTACATTAGCTCGCGGTCGCTTTCTTACAAATGCATCACGTTGTTTTATAAACCCTCGAATTGTAGAGCTTAACCATATCCCGTAATTATCATCTCAGAGGGTTGCTTTTGTTCGCATGTTTTTTTGTGTGTGGCGAAGGAAATCAGCTTTCTGAAGCCTACACATGTCGGGATCTCCCGCCGAGTCCAAATGGAACCCACTCAGATACACGTTTCCCTGTGTTCTTAAGTTGTTGCCAGGAATTGACGTTGACAGTCCTGTCAACAGCGTTCAAAAACCCAAAGCTTGTGGTTCTACGTGACGTCTGCGAGAGGTGACAAACAACTTTAATGCTCGAGCAGGGGTAAACACAGAAGAAAAGGGAATAAAAAGCGAAATGCTCGGAGATTAATTCAATCTGCACAACAACCTGCAAACCTCAGTTCCCCTGTGGTTGGTACAGATCATCAGAAGTTGACAAATTAATCCTCACAGCCAGTTTTTACAGAAGACTGCTCCCTGAACTCGCGGAGCATGCAGGCATAGAGAGATTTGTGCGCGGCACACAATGGCTCCACACACTAGAAATCAGCGTTCCATGGCATCTGAGCGCAGAAGACCCGCAGAGCCGTCGGTTTTCACTGCTATTGTTAACTGCGCTTCAGAAAGAGCATTGTGTGACATTTCTGGGTTTAGGTAGATGCAAAGTTCAAGTTTTCACATAATCTGTGAACTTGAATAAGGCCCTGTATATTTTTACACGGCTCTCAGGAATACTGGATTCTGATTGGTTAATCGCAGCATTCTGTGGTCCTACATTTGTGTAATGACTCTAAACTGTATAACTGAACTTTTGATTTCCTTCACACACTACCATTTAAAAGTTTGGGGTCGGTAAGAGTTTTTGAAATGAGTCTTTTATGCTCACAAAGGCTGCATTTATTTGTATGAAAAAATACAGTAAAACCCATAATATTGTGAAATATTAATACAACCGTTTTCTTTTCATATATATTAAAATGTAATTTATTCCTATTATCAAAGCTGAATTTTCAGCATCATTACTCCAGTCTTCAGTGTCACATGATCCTTCAGAAATCATTCTAATACTGCTTGAGAATCTTTATCAATGTTGAAAACATGCTTCATCTTTGTGGAAACTGGGGTTTTATTATTATATTTTTTTTAGGATTCTTTGATGAATAGAAAGTTCAAATCAAGTTTACTCTAATTTTGATTAATTTAATATGTATTTGCAGAATAATAAATATTCAGAACAAAAATAATATTTTAAAAATCTTACCAACTCCAAACTCTTTTATAGCCATAATCATTTTTATACTGTAGAAACGGTATATTCTATTCCTTAACCCTAAACCTACCCATCACAGAAAACGTTCTGCATTTATTTTTTTATACAAAAAAAGAGAAGAAAAAACATCACTTATGATTTATAAGCTTTTTCCACATGGGACCGAAAAACTTTCCCCACAAGGATTTTGGATATTGCCATCTTTTTGGGCACATTTTGTCCCCAAAATGTAGATTTACGCGCGCACGCACGCACGCACACTTCATAGAGGAGCCAGTTCTTAAGTGGAGTAACAAAATTGCAGTGCTTTCACAGTCTGTGCAGAAGAAGTTAGATAAAATTTGTGATATGCTTAATTAATGAAACTGGTGTGTGTATGAGCATCTCAGACTTTTATCAATCCATACTGAGGCCAATGGTCAAGGCTTGATATCGCAGACCGATGCCAGCAGACTTCATTCTCACAGGGTTCATTTCTGATCCAAAAACTAGCCGTCCATCTCTCAGCCAGTTTGTCTGAAATGACTAATCTTTAAATTTGGACTTTGGAAGGAACATCCATCCCAGCTGTCTATACACCTATTCACTGAAATCTTTACATTTGATTTGGAAGTTGCAAATGTAGAGTTTTATATCCCCAGTGCTACTGAAATCTCTGACGTAAAAGAAACTGGATTTGTTCATCTCATCTCTTACTGACCTCTAATTGATGTTGCCATCTGAGTCTAGTGATGCTCCCAATATAGCCCCTGTGTGTGTCCAATATTTGATTATGCGCCGGTCTCCATGGCACCACGGCCATTTGTGTGCTAATTAATTACCAGGCTTAAGAGCTTGTAGATAATTGGTGTGTACACCACCATCAATTCCATTAAAAAGAGCAATTATCACCTACCTTATGCAAATGATTGTTTCTGAGCCCCAACCCCCTCTTCTCTCTCTTTCCTCAAATTAAAAGGAGACACTTGAGTCTTGCCACTCTGCACTAGATCACACTTTCAATAATCATATTAATAGTAAGAAAAGATGTGGTCTCACAGATACATGTGTGTGTCGTTTATAATGGATCTTTAGAGACCAATAAAGGGTGCATGAAAAATCTTTCTGAAAAAAAAAAAAACTGTACAGACTCTTCTTAGTGCACTATACAGTACAAAAACTTGTTCAAATGAATCGTAAGGCGCAAACGCACACGTGTTAACTATCTGTGACCTTGGGCGACACAGGTGCTGGAGCAGATCTATGGCTCTCTGTGATGGGAAAAGTAGGTCACGGAGTTCTATCGCTGGAAATATAAAAACTGAACATCTTTTCCGCATGAGACCCCAACAGGGAAATCATGCTAAATAAATCAAGTGCGTGCTGAGAACGATAGAGCTACACACTCTCAGCCCAGAGAGACGTGACTGACCATTAGCGTATAAATACACATACTTCCATCACGGCTCTCACGCAGGAAGTGACCTCAAACCCTACGGTGACATATTAAGGACAAATGTTTTCTTTTGACCGACCTTTCCTAGTTTTCCTCAAGGTGAGAATGAAGGTTCTCGTGGTTGATCTTGCTTAGATGAACAATGCTACAAACAGTGTTTTCCCTTCAGTTCAACTTTCTTTCTTTCACACATGCACACACTACTGCTTTTATTGTCATTTGTCTTGCATTAATCTCAATCATAGATTTTGTGGGCTTTTGTGAGCATTATTCAGGTCATATTTCACCTCAAAATCTAAAGAAATAAGAAATGATATTTTGCTGAAATACATTTTATTAAACCATTTTAGCTAATATTTTTGTATTATGTTTTTTTTTTTTGTATTATGACATTATTTTTAGGAAAATGTAGTACTTCCAAACAAAAAAAAATTCTGATAACCACAAAAATTAAAGATATTTAAATTGCGAAGTGTTTTTATATTATGGTATACAACGTCTACTACTAGTAGAATCATACAAACCAGACTCATTTCGCCATCTAAAAGTCCTAACCAGACACCAGAAGTGCAAGACATCTTGTCAGTCGATTGCTTTCCATTTCCTGCCTCATCTATAGTGAATCCCACTGATCAACATACATTAAACAACACTTATATTCTGATTAATAGGCATTATGTCACCATGCACAGTATCAGAGTGCAGTGTGTAAAGCAAAACACAGTACAATAAACTTTGCCAAGAAAAGCTCATTGCACTCAATCTCTTAATGCGCATACTGTATTTCTGCACAAATAGGCATAATTATGCTATTTTGCCTCTACCCATCTCTTATTTATTACAGCAATATTCACTTGTGCAAACTTCATTCAGTGTATAGTGAGAGCACAATTCACATTGGGAACTGTTATTGCAGAGCATTAAATTGTCGTACATATTGAATGGGAAGGCGAATAATGAAAACTATCATCTGTGATGTTCATCTTCCTTTCAGGCTGAGCTCCTCCTGCTGGGTTCAGTTCAGAGAAGTGAGAGAAGAGGAACGAGGACACATCTTTCAGCACACACTCACCAGAGTTGGGGTCTGAGTTTCCGTCTGCTTCGGTCCTCTTGTCCGGAGAGGTCTGCTCGTAGAAGTCGTCCTGCGCCTGCACCAGAGGGAGAGGGTGTGAGAGGAGCGGGACACTGCCCACGGGCTCATGGTCCCCCAGCCCACTGTCACTGCAGCTTTCCTGAGACCCGTCCGGCAGGTGAAACGTGACGCGCCGCTGAGACTACAACACCAGAGAGCAGAGAGACGGAGACACGCGTTAATGCTTGTCTCAGTGTTTCTCAAACCAACCAGCGACTTTCTGCGGATTGATTATTAATTGCAAATTGAATGGGTATTTGTTCGCTTTTATAATGAACAAATAGGATGTTTTGGATTTGATTTGGTCAAAATCGTCCCTGAGCACAGCAAACACAAGTCACGTTTCACATTACGAAGCTCTCTTCACTACAGAGCATGCGTGTGATATCATGAATGCAGCGTGAAGCGCTTATGGTAGGATGTGTTAATCACTAAAATAAATGACAGTCTTATCTTATCACACACATTAAATGATGTTATGTAATGAGCAATTGTACTATATTTAGAGAGAGAGAGAGAGAGAGAGAGAGAGAGAGAGAGAGAGAGAGAGAGAGAGAGAGAGAGAGAGAGAGAGAGAGAGAGAGAGAGAGAGAGAGAGAGAGATAAAGTATATACTGTGCAAAAGTCCGGGGTCATTACGATTATTGAATGTTTCTGGAAGAAGTCTCATTTGCTTGCAAAGGATGCATTTATTTGATAATACCTGTTAGATCAAATCTATTATTTTAGATATTTGCCAAAGCAACATTTTCATTTAGTTTAACTTGAAGTACTAAAACAACTAAAAATAAACATGAAATAAAAATTACAAACTCTACATAAATATTAAATAGCAATTGTTAGAGCCATTATTTTGAATAGTATTTTTTGTTTGTGACACTAGAGGGCGTATGAGTAATTTGAGTGTTTAAATAGGGTGAGGATGAGTTACAGGTGCGCAGAATGGAAGGTCAACAAACTTTTTGACCGTGCCGTGTTGAGCTTTGGAGTGTGCAAGACTTTACTCATGCCCAACAAGTTTGTTTTGAATTAGATATTTAGGTTTAGTATTTATTTTCGTTCATTTTGTTGTTTGCAATACCATATGGACAATAAAGGGATTTGGTTTATACGAAATCAATCTTGAAGGTATGGACAATCAATTCATTTGATTCAAGACAAAGGCAAGCGTCAGAAACAGCCGAAATAAGACCATCTGCGTCCCTACAGCAATACTCATCACAAAAGCACAAAAAAATACTAAAACTTTTCAAACTAAAACGAATTCAAAATGTTAATAAAAACTATAATGGTATTTCAATTGTACTAAAATAATACTGATATGATTAAATTATTGTCATTTGTGAGCCGCTTTGGATAAAAGCATTTAGCATGGTAAAAAAAAGAGGCAAACATGTTTCTTCAATTATTTATAGATTATTATTATTATCATCAACATTATCATTTTCAGTGCTAAAATATATTGTCTAATTTCCTATTACAATTTAAAATAATTACTTTCTATTTTAATATATTTTAAAATGTAATTTATTATTGTGATTAAAGCTGAATTTCCAGCATCATTACTCCAGTCTTCAGTGTCACATGATCCTTCAGAAATCATTCCAATATGATGATTTACTGCTCAAGAAACATTTCTGATTATTATCAATGTTGAAAACAGTTGTGCTGCTTCATATTTTTGTGGAAACTTTTCAAAAGAACAGCATTTATTTGTAATTTCTGTTACATTATAAATGCATTCATTGTCACTTTTGATCAATTTGATGCATCCTTACCAAATGAAAGTATACATTTCTTAAAAAATAAATAAAAAAACAACAACCCTGATCTCAAACTTTTGAACGGTAGTTTGTTCTATGAGTTGCTGTATTGTAGGGATCGGTTGGCACAGGCTCTGGCCACAGCGCTGGTAAGGCGTCAGAGGAACACCACTGCTGGGTTGGCACGGCCCGGCCAGAGCGTCCTAGTTCACATGCCATGTGCTCACACTGGGCACAGAGGCTCAAAGCAATGTGAAGGTTCCGGCTTCACCGTCCAAAGGGTTTGACAATAGCATGCGCGAACCGTCCTGCATCTGCAAGCTTAGGATTGTTTATATATGCAATGAATTATGCTTAATCCAACATGCCTGTCCCGCATAACCTCTCCCACGCAATTACTAGGAAATGATTCCACACATGCAGTTTTAACCAAGTTGCTTTTAAAGAAAATATTTCTGCATTGCTGATCTCAGTCACTTGCTAATTTTGAGCATACTCCAAGAAATTCTAATGACATTTTGCAAAGTCCAGTACAGAGCTCTCCGCTAACCTTTCTGAGCGGGAAGTTGTCTTTTTTTGCACCATCTCTGTCGACTGTCTTAGACGACTCTGCTGTAATTATTGGCAAAAGCAAAGGTCAGCCAATCTCAGCGCTATGCAAATGACCTCATTATATAATTTGGGGCATTTCAGAAAGCAAGTGACATTCAATTAGAGGTATAAAATAAAAAAAAATAAAAAAGAGCCGAACAGTAGCTTCAGCACAACAGCCTGAGCGACAGAACACTTTATCTGGACAAACCATAGCGGCTCTGTTCTCAGATCTCTGGCCTCACAACTATTTCACTGACCTTTTCACCTTTTGACCACTCGCATCACAAATTCATCGTGCAAGAAAGCATGGGAAATATTTGCTTATAGTACTTAATGGGGGAAAAGTTTCAGGCCAAGAGACACACTGTCAATTTACCAGTCATTCGTTGCTTGAAGTACCAGTAAATAACAAGATATGCTGTGAAAAGTTATAGAATAAGTTCACAAGCCAAATAAACTCAATCGAGTTGGTGGCACAGCCTGTTTAAAGTGTTAAGTTGAGTCTTTATCAAAGAGACGTGTCCTTTAAACTGCTCGAATGTGTGTGCACATACTGTATCTACACATATTAGGTGTCTATTTAACGCATTCTCATCCTTTGGCGTCATATGTGACGCCATATGACAAAACGGCGAAATACTACGCACATGGCACCCTTTATCGTCAATATAACACGCACTGTGATGGGTAGGTTTAGGTGTGGGGTAGGGTCTGCGTCTCATATTCACGCTAAAGGATGCCAGTCAACTTTATGACGCCTTGGGTTCGCATGTTATATTCACGCTAAAGGGTGCCATGTGCGTAGTATTTCGCCGTTTTGTCATATGGCGTCACATATGCCGCCAAAGGATGAGAACGGGCTCGTCTATTAGTTCATCGATAAACTGTATCATACCAATAACCTTGTTCAATGTGGCCAATATTTCATTTTATTTACCGTCCGTCTGGAGTCTCATTGACAGCACTGCAACTAGTCTCACACACCATTTAGTAATATATATGAAGGATATTATGTGCTCTATAAACCACAAGTCCTGTGTAGTATTTTATTCATATGATATGCATGGGTTCTCGCAAAACTACACGATATATTCATCTCTCATATCACAATACAATATCGTCAAAGCAATAGTGGTGTAGATCACCTTACAGAGTGAAATACTACCCTTCTAACCTGAACGATGTCCCAGTGCGATATGCAAAACGCATTGGTGTGCAAACCAGCAAGAAATGAACTCACAGTTATGTGATCTCACAGTTCTATTATAAAGCAGATGTAGATATTAATGAACCATGGTTCCTTATGTACTCAGGGTGTTTTAAATATCAGTTGATGCATAAATAAATCAATACAAATTGACTTTCTAACAGTTTGGTAAGTTTACCCCACTTTTATTATTGATGGCTATTAGAATTTGAAGTGCTTATAAAAAAACATTGCCTACCCTAGCATCATATCTAGCAAAAAACTGTGTGGTTTATGCAATTTTGCTTCTCATATAAGTGCATACTATCTAATTTTAGGAATGTTTTTACTGAAAAAAAGGACAAGTAGGTTAATCTATGTACATATACTTCATATTAAGCCATCAGAACATAAATATGAGGAATTGTTTTTTGTGACAATTCGATATACTGGCTGATCTCGAGGGACACATTGACCTGCGCTGTTTATCAAAAATATGCAAAGAAAAACAGCTAAATAATCCCATTTTCAATGGTACAAAAATATTTTTTTTAATAAAAGGGTGCAAAATACAGCATTATGGCCAGTAAGACATGTGTATGGTACATTTTCTCAAATCCCAAAAAGTTAATACAGGACCCCATGTGCATCCGCCTCACACTGAAAGTCAATGTGGGCATATCTCTATGTGTGTGTGTTTGTGCGTTTGCCCAGCAGTCACTCACTGCTGTATTAGCATAAGACCAGCTTAAACCTTCGCCACTGCCAATTTACACGCAATCATGGCTTATCATGCTTGTCAGCCCATATTAGCAGCGTGTTTTTATATTGTAACGGGCCAAACAGCACCGACGCTAAGCAAACATAGCCGCTTTCAGCTAAGATGTTTGCCCTCGTCAAAGTACACAGAATCAGTGTCACAGAAGTTTCCCACTCAAAGACGCGAGACCCCATCATGTCGCCTGATTCCCTCACTCGGGGCTCAGGAGCGAAGAAAGAAAAGAAAAAAGAAAGTGGATGCTTCTAAAGCATTTTTCAGAAGAAAAAAAAAAACGAGACGTCTTTGGCTGCGAGTAAATAGGCAATTACGGCATGCATAAACAAATCAGAGAACATGCAGATCTTTAATGAATTACATTTCCTACATTTCAGGCTTATGTCAGTTTTTCTAAGGAGGAATTTCAGGGCTTGCTTATGAGTGCTTCACATCCAACAGAGTAGCGCTTAATGGATCAGCGTTAAGTCTGGGTTTAACCTAGCCTCCTGCTCGGCAAAAAGTCATCGCCGTCTGAGGTCTGTTATCGCGGTTTAGCGGCAGATCAGGTCTCTGTGTAGAGATTAGCACCAGAGTTTGCTGGAACTTTCCAGAGAATGTCACAAAACCTCAGAGCATCTTCCGTAATTCTCTCGGAGGCACAACAAATCTGGCTAGAGTTCTTAACATGATGAATTTATTCCGAGAAAATTTCCCATTTAGGGTCAGTATCCTCTTTCCTCAATACGAATAAGGAGATATTTTTACAGTCCGATGCTACATGTCTGAGACATAATAGACTGCTGTTTCTGTCTGGATCTCATGGGACGATTCATTGGCAAGCTTCCTCCATCCCTCAGTGTTTCTTCCCAGCGACATCCTTGATTCCCACCGCGGGAAGCATGCTGTCGGAAAACAGCGCTCTCTTTCGCACCTGAATCCAGCCTTGCAGCTTGTCTTAACCAGGTGTGAAATTTCCAGGGATAATTTCTGCAATGGAATGAATGTGCAAAAAACAGCCAATGAGGACATACCTCACGCATCCTTTACAGTCGGCCTTTCACGAGCGCAAAATAAACACCTGTGTGGACGTTAAATATGAAATACTTATTTGATCTGAAATCACTTCATAATTTTACCTTTACATTACCTTAAAGCTTCTCCTAAGAAAACACTACGATAGCTCGATGTTGCATCATACAAGAGACGTGAAAGTAGCGTCGGTCTAAGATACGCAGAACAACATTGCCATGAAAAATAGAGATTAGGAATACTATTTTACGTATGCCATAATAATTAAATCATCTTCCATTTAATTTAGTCAGAATATATAGCTACTTTTGAACATGAGAATAATGATTTTTGCCAAAAACATTTTGACAAAAGTTTGGGGTGGGTTATATTTTGCAATGTTTTTGAAGAAGTCTCTAATGGTACAACAAGGCTGCATTAATTTGATCGAAACCGTACAATTTTATTGTTTGACTATTTGAATACTATTTATTCCTGTGATGCAAAGCTGAATTTATCATTACTCCAGACTTCAGTGTCACATGATCCTCCAGAAATCATTCTAATATGCTGATTTGCAGCTCAGGAAACATTATTATTATTAATATCAATGTTGAAAACAGTTGCCCTGCTTTATATTATTGTGGAAAGCATATTGTTCAGGATTCTTTGAGGAGCAGAAAGATTGATTTATAAAAGAACTCTTTCGTAACATACACTTGCATTTAATGTCGCTTTTTATCAATTTAATGCATTCTTGGTGGATAAAAGTATTAATTTCTTCTTACTGCCCCTAAACTTTTGAATAGTGAAGGGTCTAACCAAACAAACCCCTGATTTGGATAGAAAAAGCTTTTACCTCCAGTATATCATGCTGCTCGTTTTAGCTAGGTGTTCACTGTGGAGTGTGTGCTTGCTATACCAACACACACACTTAAAAAGAAAAGAAAGCCATAATAGCGCAATCAGCAAATCACTCAAATCACAGTGGTTAATATAGCCACACAATGACTCACACGTGTAGGTAGACGCACACATGAAAAGACAAAGGGCAAGATTTTGACAGTTTGAGGTTTGGTTTCAGCGTGGATATTTCCATAGCAGCCCTGGTGTGCTGTTCATTCGCAAGACGATTGCTCAGATTCTTCAAGGAAAAAGAGGGAACGTCTACCACCTCACTGCTGCTTCCAACCTCGCACACTTGAGAAAATAATCCAATCCAACAACACCTCACCACCTGCTGAAACAACGCGGCTCTTGTGTCGCAGCTTTACGGAATCATCAACGTCCACACAACAGAAACACGAGGCAACACACACAAGCATTCATCACAGCATGTTCCTACAACACACAACTATGATTAGAAATAGAGAACTGTTCTTGTACGGAACCGAATGATTTCAAGACCTTCACCCCCGGGTTCACAGACAAGGCTTAAGCTTAGTCCTGACTAAAACGCAAGTTTGAACTGTTTTAACTGAAACCAACCATCAATTTTGACTCTAGATGCACACAATTCCTGTTTTTTTTTTTTCTAAGGCACGTTTATAAAATCTACTTGGATGTCCTAATTGAACTAAGGCCTAATCCAAGGCATGTCTGTGAAACTGGGCCTTAGTTCTGTTAATGGTTATGAATTATTCTGCCAATGCAACACAGGACAACAGTAATTATGTCCTTAATTTGTCCAATACATGTCCAGAATCAGCTATATTTATATTTGACCACGTTTAAATCCATGAGGTCCTCTCTCTAAATTAATGCAGAAAATCTAGAACTTGCAGACTGAATTGATGAGAGCGAAAAACTGAGCTTTGTGAAATAATACATAAAACATACATATGTGCATGGACTGGCTGCTTTTTATGGGTGAGGTTATTCAAATAAATAAAATAAAAACACTTTAAATTGTTCAATAGAAAAAGATACATCCTTAAATCCATGCGATTATTAGCTGCTTGTTATGTGGCCTTATAAAAAAGGATAAAACAAAATAAAACACTATACCTAAAATATATTTTTTTTTTTAAAACAGTGAATTGGCAGATAAATAAACTAGAAGTGTTACATTCTTTACAATTCCCATACCTCAAAACACAAACACAGATTTTCAAAATGGTCAAATGTGTGAGATCTTGAAGAAGCAAACGGCACCATGTGTTCACTGCTGAATATGAACTGGACAGTCAGACTCATTCAAATGCATGGCTTTATTATTTACCTGAACTGCACTGCATACTTGAACCAATTAAAGGGATTCTCTTTTTAACAATTGCTCAGATGAGATCTGTCATTTATAGTTATTTATCTCTTTCTGCACCCTTGTTTGTGGCTTTTCTCTGGGGAAAAAAATAGTCAGTGAAACCTGACTGCAAGAATAACTTGGGAGAATTGCCAAGAGTGTTTGTGAAATACTAGATATATAGATACAGTAAATACACACAGGCACTTTTTTTGAAAGAATCACTGTTGCTGAAGCGCTATACGCAAGAGATATATATCCTGCTTTATGGAGGTGTTTTTATGGAGTGAAACAGAGCACCGAAACACGAGATGTCTGGAGTCATAATAAAAGTCTGTCTGCCCTCTGTTGGTGTGAGTGCGCTACTGCAGCAGATGAAGATGGACGCTGCATGCTTTGCCTTTTGTAGCTCTCTTTCTTTTCATCGTCCCTTATTTTTTATCTACTTAAATCGCATCATTTTCCCTGCCCCTTCTCTATTATCTAGTCTCGGCTCTCTCTCCACCTCGTTTCCGTCTCACATCAGAAGAGAAGGGGTCTGCATGCAGCGCCGAAGGCCTCGTTCGGTTCCTTCTCTGTAGTGTGGCTCTCAGCGCATGTGTTCTCTCGTAATGATCCCCTTGCTCCTCATTACAGCCAGAATGCTGTGACCTCCCTCCGATCGTACGGGCCCTTTCATTGGCCTCGGCGGCTCAAACTCCGGCCCGGGCCAATCTGCTGTCATCCGCAGTCACAGAAAATGTCCTTAGGATTTCCGTCATCTGTCATAATGAGCTACAGCACGGATGAGGGCGACCGATTCACCCCTACTGCTCACGTAACGTCCTTTTGTACAGGACAGAACCAGCTCAAACACAAACACACACACTGGTCCACGTATTCATGAAACGGCAGCTTTAAAGAGGGCCTCATCTCCCAGTGTCGCAAGAACAGACCCTCCAAGCCCTGAAACTGCTCTAACATGCTGAGAGAAAAAGTGAATAAAACATGCGCTGTGCTTGCATTGTGCTTCCATTGTTAAATCCTGAGTGTGCTGCTCAGAGCTCCTCCGGACACTTGGACCTCAGCGGGAAAGCATGTGTAGACTCATCCTGGACGAAATAGAAGAAATGTGTCTGTGTGGTTGTGTGTGTGTGTGTGTGTGTGTGTGTGTGTGTGTGTGTGTGTGTGTGTGTGTGTGTGTGTGTGTGTGTGTGTGCGTGCGTGCGTGCGTGCGTGCGTGTGTGCGTGCGTGAGTGAGTGAGATTGTGAGACAGTGAGAGAGAGAGAGTGAGTGATTGAGTGAGTGAGTGAGTGAGTGATTGAGTGAGTGAGAGAGTGAGACAGTGAGAGAGAGAGAGTGAGTGAGTGATTGAGTGAGAGAGTGAGAGAGAGAGTGAGAGAGAGAGAGTGAGTGAGAGAGTGAGTGAGTGAGTGATTGAGTGAGAGAGTGAGACAGTGAGAGAGAGAGTGAGAGAGAGAGTGAGTGATTGAGTGAGAGAGTGAGAGAGAGAGTTTGAGTTTGAGTTTGAGTTTGAGTTTCTTTATTTAAAGGGACAGTGCACATTAATTAACATGGGTACAAGGTCCAACATGTAAATGTGCCAGATTTAGCCATACAGGCTAATTTTTCATCTGCGTGAGTGAGAGAGTGAGAGAGTGAGTGAGTGAGTGAGTGTGAGAGAGTGAGACAGTCAGAGAGAGAGTGAGAGAGTGAGTGAGTGAGTGATTGAGTGATAGAGTGAGAGAGAGAGTGATTGAGTGAGAGAGTGAGAGAGTGAGTGAATGAGTGAGTTAGCGAGTGAATGAGTGAGTGAGAGAGGTTTTTAAAGCATTTCTGAAGCCTCGCAGTCGCTTAGTGCAACAAAATGTGTTAAATACATGATTTCCCTCAAGTGAATTCTCCTTAAATAAATTTACCATGGGGAGTAAGTAACCATAGTTTCTGCCAGAATACCTTAGTTACTTAATATTAAAATTAAGTAACTTGCTATTAGTCATCATTACCCGTAAAATAATACTAAAATAAATAAAAACAAGCAAAATGCAAACAAAGATTCTGAAATGTACCTATATTGATTTATTATGAATAGTACTATTTTATTTTCTTATTGATTTGTTTAGCTTGTTTTGCAGTTGTTAGGTGGTTATCCCAATTTTTTTTTTGGTGAAAGAAATCAATATTTTTTAAAGCATTAAACTGATCAAAAGTGACAGTAAATATATGTATATATATATATATACAGTTACACTGTCCCTGTAAAATAAACAAATAAATGAAAAAAAAAATTATATATATATTTTTTCAAGTATCCAAAAAAATATGAAGCAGCACAACTGTTTTCATCATTGATAATAATAATCAAACATTTTCTTGAGCATCACATAATCATATTAGAATGATTTCTGAAGGGTCATGTGACACTGAAGACTGGAGTAATGATGCGGAAAATTCAGCTTTAATCACAGGGACAAATTGCATTTTAAAATATATTCAAATAGAAAACAGCTATTTTAAATAGCAATAATATTTTATAATGTTCCTGTTTTTACAGTATTTTTGATCAAATAAATGCAGCCTTGGTGAGCATAAGAGATTCTCTCATAAACAATTTAAAATACATTACCGACCCCAAACTAGTGTATGCCTATGGGATACTTTTGCCCATTGTATTGTCAAAAATTCACACAGTTTGAGGTATAATTAACAACTGAATCAGAAATGGAAAAGAAGCCGAAATCCAAACCCTAAGAATAGTAAGAGTGATAATAACAGTGGTGCTGCTCAGGCAAGAACCACTAATAGCAGTAGCAAGTGTGGTATTTTAGCAGAAACTATGGTTAGCATGTTATACACAGGGAAGTGATTAGCGTTGTTCTCTCTGGGCTAATTGTACTCTGCCACATTCTTGAACCTGGATTTTTCTGCATTCCTTCGCCAACAAGCTCTCTTTATCTTTCTTCACGCTATACTCTTTTTCCTCTCTGGCGCTGAGCCCAGCTGTGAGCGTCCGGCTCTGAGACTCAGTGAGTCCTCAACACTGCGGCGTAAAGGCTAGCTCTGAAACCCTCTTCTGATCTGCCTCAAAGCATTAGCTACACGCTAACAGCTCCTCACTGTGTGCTTCACTGTGTTTGTGTGTGTGTGTGTGTGTGCGCGCACTCTCAGTATGGAGTGACTGTAACAACCCGATTATATCTCCAGCAGTGGAGCCAAGGAAACGAAAGAGTTTGAAGCTCATTCCAACATATTTTCATAATCCGTACTCATGTTTGAAACGCTAGGTTCCAATTCTGAACGCTAAATGTTTTTCCACTTGTAGCAAACATGCAATGTTAAACCTAAAACCATCAAAACATACAAGCCAAACCAGGCTGGGTGAGCATCTAACCACATTAGTGTGACGTTTTCAGCAGGCTAGCGGCTCTATGTGCACTGCAGTATAGATCAATGTGAGAACAGGCACTTGTGAACACCACATCATGTCTGCTAATATTTCCACACAAGGTTTTGACTGCAAACCGCCGCGTGCAAGATGTTAACGTGAGTTTCACATGCCGAGTAAAGATAGCCCTTCCTGATTGCGAGCGCACCTCATACGGCGCTAAGTCCATGCAGCGCGATTCGAAAGGTAAAAACTCTAGACCCGCTGAAATAACACTTATTTGCTCAATGAGAACGTGTTTTAGAGATGAGATGTAAATCGATGCAGTGTCACTTGACTCATTTCTCTCAGCAAGCCGACAGGCCACACAATGGCTGAGCTCTTTTGTTCTATCTCTCCTTCTCTCTCATTCACCGCTATGGTTCCTGTAAGTGCCTCTTTACCTTAAGCTATTATTGCCTGTGAATTTACTCTCAATGCTTCTGCATGCACTCTGTTGAAATATACAGTATAACTATATCTACTACTGTAGATGCACTGACGATGGCCGAGGCGCTCTGTACTGCTGACGGACTGATTTGTTCCTCTTACCCTTCCTCTTACTTCTGCATCCCCCCCTTCTGTTTTAGCACCACCATCTGTCTTGTTTCCCTCAGAGAGAGTGAAAAGGTTTAAAGATCTGTAAGAGCGTCTGCATCTTTCAATCTGCAACACCAAGGTACATTAGCATATCACGGAGTCAGTTGCGGACGTATGCGGCAAATCAAGACACAGAAATCACATTGTTTTCACTGTAGTCAATGAAGCTGCAAGCAGCCGATGTGAAACACTTTTTGTTTTTGATGGTATGGCAGCCCCTTTGTTTCCCTCAATATGTCTAAAATATGATTTTATTTACAAAAATCATGGGTGACTTAAAGTGCGTGCACATAATGCTGACTCTCAGTCCTTAATTGAGTTATTTTTGCTGCTTAAAGAGTCAAATACACACAAAATAATGACAAAATGCCGGTCTAGGCGAGTATTGCATAAACAGTTATGTTTTAAGTTAATGTAAACATTGTGTAAAATGTGTGTGTAACAGTATAATGGATCCGTGCGTCAGGGCTTAAAGTGACAGCAGCCTAATATACCTGCCGCAAAATACCAAGATAATATTAAAAATATCTATACGGCAGTTTTTGCCCATGGTATTAATGTCAAAATTGTTGCCAGTGAAAATGCAGAGTGGCTGGTAAGCAGACCCAAAACATTTAATGGATATTGTTATTAACGTATAATCGTATTACTGTTGCCAAATTCTAGCTTAGAGCTGATCGGTTCTTTGTTAGTGACACCGTGCAAAGTATGATTTTGCTCCTTACAGTATAGAAACTGGACGATTATATGGACAAAAACAACACCTCCCTCAAACAGCGAGCACAATACCCTCACACAAACAACTTTCCCCAGCCTCTGACTTATTAAAGGTAAACACACTGAGGGTGCAGGTGTGCTGAGAAATCAACCTATCATGGAAAAAATAACCCCATCACACGACAACAACAAACATCCATCCCATTCCATACCTCAGCGATGAAAAGGCCAGAGTCTTCAGAAAAGGTCTGTGCTTCTGTCTATTTCCTCTTATTTTTTTTTTTTCTCCAAGCAGAGACCTGGGGCATGAGGCAATTTCATAACGGCCGGAAATATTGCAAAGGCCTCTTTACTGAGGTTAAACGGCGTTCAATGGGCACTCTCGTGCTACACAAATAGGGCTCGACATGCTGAGGTTCCTCTCTCTCGCTCTGAGGAGACTGAAGTGCAGGCTCTGCTGCAAAAGAGATGCAGATAGGATGTGTCAGGAGTTCCTTGAATGACATGCCATCATCTGAAACGGGCCGTGACACTAGGTGAAGCAGCAGTGCTCTTGGAGAGAAGTGCTGCACCCTACGCTGCTTTGCTCTTAACCGCCCTACAAAGAGATGTGGTCAGAGAAGGAATGCATCAGAATGATAGAGATCCGTTTTGACACATTCCGAACTCTCGCACTGGATGCTCTCGGAGTCTGAGCCGATGGGCTTCAGGGTTCTGTCTCTGTTCCAAACAACCACATAACATTCTGGATTTGCAAGGGCTTTGACTCTCTCTAGCCTGGTCTTGAATGCAAAGGACTTGTTCATTTCAGAGGAGCAGCCGAACTGGAGAAAACGATGTGGGACCTGACTTCTGGAAGTTATATCTTTTTAAGGCAGGAAAACGACTAAATAACATGCCTTTGTGAAATTATGTTGTGTCGATACTTTATATGGATGGATGGATGGATGGATGGACAGATAGACAGTTAGAACGATAGATAGACAATTAGAACGATATATATCACGATAGATAGATAGAACAATAGAGCAATAGAACAATAGATAGATAGATAGATCTATTGATATAAGCTTGTGTAGAAACCACATATCTATCTATCAATGTATCTTAGAGCTGGTAGGTCTGTCTTAAAAAGTTTGAAATATTGCTAACTTCTGTTTGGAAAAGAAAATGAAAGGATGTTTTACTTCCAGAACCTGATTGTTGTGCTCTATGGGCAGAACAGTGACGCGCTCCATGTTTAACTGGGAGCAGACCCTCAGTTAGGCCCTTTATGAGAACATGCCCTGACCTGGCCGTTCCCACCCCTCCAAAACAGCAGCACCTGAAAAGGGCAGGCAGACGGCTGTCTAATAGAAATGGATTGAATTTGCGAAGAGGTTGAGAGAACGAGGGGGAGATGTACAGGAAGGAAAAGAAAGGCAACAAGAGGAAAATGGATCCTGACACTGGGGATGACACTTCAACCAAATGTCACTGCACTCGCTCCGGCCAGCGTCTCGAAACCAGGACCCAGACAGACTGAGATTACGAGAGAAAAAAGCGTCCAAGGAAAGGAGAGAATGACAAAAATACAAGTCGCAAACACAGCACAAGAGAAGGCAAGGAGAGACAGAGAGGAGCGTTTTCACACCGGAGCGCCTGTCTCCCCTAGCGATGAAGGGATAATGTAGTGTTCAGTGTTGCCAGGTGCTAAACCTATTTGCTTACAGGAAAGCAGAATCATGTCTCTCACCCTAATTCGTCGCCTCACACACAGGGCCGATGGCGACGTGGGGAACCCGAGCAGCCGTGGCAACCTAAAGAGCCTGAGATTGAAAGAAAGCTCAATTATATTGCTATTGGCAGTCGAACATTTGCAACCCGTCACATGGAGCGTTGTATAGGATTAGCATTGACAAACTGCTGCTTTTCCTGGCCGTCTACCCAGTTTCCTCCTGGCTTCCAGCATCAGATAGGGCAGGGGATGGGGATGGGGATGGGGGGGGTGGCGTTCGGCACATCTGCCAGCCTATTAGGGTGGTAAAACGGAATGAGTCATTTGTATGGATGGATCATGTTCGCCCAGCTCCCTGCAAATCTAACATGCGAACATGTTAGAGTGCCCGCGGACATCTCTTCGCACGTATAATAAGTGTAATCTGCATCTTTCCGCAGGCAAGCACACCTCTCCAGAACCATAATCGCAGGGATTGAATGTAATCCAGTTTAGATAGACAGTCACAGCAAACGTTAGTTACTCGCTCGTGTCCCTTTTCTCTACATTTATCTGTCCTTATGGGTGAGTGGCGTGACTAAGAACTTCACCTCGAGTAATTTTACATCAAAGTACTTCCTCATATATGATTATTTTCTCTTGTTAGGCCACATTTATGAAACAAGCAGAATAAATATACAGTATGCACAAACATATCTATTCTCTATAAAACATGTATAGTTACCAAAAGTACATTGAAGTGCTGATCTCTGAATGGAGTACCAGGGAAAAAAGCAGCACAACTGTTTTCAACATTGATAATAATAAGAAATGTTTCTTGAGCAGCAAATCATCATACTAGAATGATTTCTGAAGGATCATGTGACACTGAAGACTGGAGTAATGATGCTGAAAATTCAGCTTTGATCACAGGAATAAATACTATTTTAAAATATATTTGAATAGAACACAGTTCATTTAAATCATACAAATATTTCACAATTTTTAATATAATAATGCAGCCTTGGTAAGCATAAGAAACTTCTTAAAAATATATTTTGAATGGTAGTTAAAGTACAGAACCATGTTTGATATCACGTCAAAAAGCCACGTTCATACAGATTATTTCATGTTGCTTTTGAAATGCAATATAACAAAATGCAACCTGCATTCAAAACTAAGCTGCACCTGCAAACATTCCCAATGTTTAATCCCAAATGATATTTTAGAGCAGGTCTCTGAATATAGTACCGTCAATTATTCTTACTCAGAATTGCATTATTCCAAATTCAAATATTCCATCACAACAGCATCTCATCCCGTCATGTGTTTGACATGAGTGCTTTACAGGAGCAGGTGGAAAAAAATAACATCACTTATGCAGGAAGTGGAGTTTATGTGCAGACGGCCATCTCCGGGAGCCGTGATGATGAAGTGGAAATTCGTCACAGCGCTGCCCAAGCGGGCACGTGCCGTGAAGAGACCCTGTGTGCAGGCAACGATAGATGCATATGTATGCGAGCGGCCCGCGCAGCAACGATGCGTTCACGCAAAACAAGCCAATCCGCTGAGATGCGGCGAGGGGAACCGCGCTTCGCTTTGGAAGTCAGGGGAAGCAGAGGACTTCATCCTCAGATGATTATTATGTGGGTTGACAACTGGAAACACTATAAGAACATGTGCATGTATATGCAGTGCAGTTTATTCTACTAACCTTGTAAGATGCAAGAAATGCTTGCATGTCAGATTATATTACTGTTATTATGGCTACATTTACAGATCCTAATGCACAGACATTTTGACAGTCCGTTTAAATTCACTTTATTAACTCATATTAGTTTTTTTAACTGAATTCAAGAAATAGATTTAAGTCATAATGAAATCAAAATGGACAATTATTATTGTTTTAATAAAATTTTGCAGTGTTTATTATAATTGATTTATCCGTGCACATCATAATTTTTTTACAGAATGTGCCTCATATTCTTTAATCAAAATGAACTCTTTGTGACATCTCTTCTCTTCTCTGATGACGTGTTTACTGGTGTGAGAGCGGGACAACCTGTCTCTCACATGAGATCGACCAATAGCAAACCACAACCATACAATCAATTCCCCATTGACAAAATCCATTTCACTTGGATATCCACAATAGGTAAGAAAAGACTGTTGCAACATCTCATGCCGACTTTAAATATAATAAAATTGAATTAATAAAATTGTCTAATCAAATTAACTGAAATATTTAATAAACAAATCCACAAGGAGCATGAGAATTTAATGAATGACAATAAACAAACATACTAATATACTAATATCCATGCGTTCAGTACTTCAGTAAGTCCGTCACTAACACTGAGAGAACACACAAGGAATTAGACATCATTATTTTAAAAAAAAATCAATTATAAAATACTCAGACCCACATTTGAAAGTGGCCCAAATCTCAGTGTTTTTGCTGCTTACACACATTCAACAAGATCCATTCAGTGGCAGATGTCTATGATAGCATCTGAACCAGTAGCGGTTGCACAGTAGCGAGTGATGACTCAGCAGACGTCATTACTTATGTGTGGGTCAGGTCTGCAACCCATCACCACCATCTCCAAGGACAACGAGCTACTATCTTCAAGGACAAGCTAAATACCCACTTGCTTTACTATTATCTCTGAAACAGCGCATGAGTGTTATTACCCCGGCCTGAGCCAAATGACACGGTTTGACCTGCCATTCGCTGATTGCTCGGGAAGTAAGCAGACTTCCCGCAGTGACAGATTGTGTCCTCCTTGACATGAATGAGCTCCTGAACCTCAAATAAATAACAGGCAGATTACAGGACATAAACGGCTCCTCACCTCTAGCCTCAGGTAATGAGAAACAAACTTTTTTAAAAAAGGATCCCTTTTGCAGCACATGAAATACAATTGATTCCCGCCTTAATAATTAATTTTATGGTCAATGATCTTAGCAACCGTAATTTCTGTTGGACCTAATCATCTGGAAAATAAAAATTGCCCAGACCATTTTCTCCATTTGTTTGGTTGCCAAGCAGCCAGCAAATTTCCCTCAAACCCGCAGTGTGTGACATGATCCCACCGCCTGCGTGTTGCCATGTGTCTGTGCAGCGTGTTTTTGAGAGAGAGACTCAGCATATTGGTCTATGCATTGCAATTATACTCATTTCCAAGCACTGGAGGGCAAGAAAACAACCAGGAAATAGATGATGTAGAAACACCACCATTATGTTGTCTCTGAAGCACACAAACACTTTTCTGAAACAACAAATATTTCCTATTTGTTCGACACCTCCAGCCCCAAAATAAATAAAAAATCCCAACTACTACAAAATTCTGAAACTTTGTTGTAGATGTGTATCTTTAACAACACAATGAGATATGTATAAATAGTCTGTAATTAGACTGTTTTAAATTTCACTATACATACAAATGTAAATTTTAAAGACCGGTTTGTAAAAGTTCATTTTAATTCGCTGATTTTCACTTTTGTTGTTGCTCATTGTCTCAACGAGCTCCCCCTACAGCTGTGGGGCGTATATTTCACAACACTATCATAAAAAAATTAACTTGCGGCACCCTAAGCTGGCCAACTTTATCATGTGGAGCAATGGGTACCGAGGTGGGTAATACATCATCCACAGTATCATATGGCGTGTGTGTTAATGTCGAATTGCCGTAAAGCAGTTTGTGTTTCTCGCTCGTTCTCGCTTCTCACAAGACTTCTTATTTTCAATCTACCGTGACGTTAGTCCCCATGTTGCAAGGTTGTTTTTTTCCGCCTGGGAACGCTGGGGGGAGCAGGGAAAGTCACCATTCTCAGCAGAACAGGTTATTAAACCATCCAAATGATTTCTAAACGGTTTTAATAAGTTGAAATAGTTGCCAAGTACCCCTTTAAGTCTAAAATAATCTGTGGTTCATTAAACGAGTATTAAACGATATTCAGTACACGCTCTATAGCTTTCATTACAATATACAAATTGCAGAATTAATTTAGAATTAAAGCGTAATTTTTAAAGAGTGCGCACATGCGTACAGGCTCTGGTACGACAGGGTTTTATTTAGCAAGGACACAATAAATTGGTGAGAATTTGCAGTTAAGTTATTAGTATTGTTATAGATTATTTCTATTTCACACAAACAAATCATCAAATAATATATTCAAATGATTTCTGAAGGATCATGTGATGCTTGATGATGAAGAATGGAGTAATAATGCTGAAAATTCAGCTTTGCGTCACAGGAATACATTACATGTTACGATATATTCAAATTCAAATTGTAATAATATGTCAAAGTTATTTTGAATTTACTCTATTTTTGTTTGTCACGTTTGTCACGGTTGGTTTTGGGTTTCGTTTCATGTCTTTTATTTTCTAGTTTGGTTCCTGGTTCTTGTCATGTGATCACCTTGGGTTCTCTTCACCATCATCTTCGTCTGCTTCGTTACATTCATACGGTTCATATATGTTGCTGTAAAAAAAGCAATATACTGTAGATGGAAGTGGCACATATTACATGTGCACATGCTGCATTCACTCCGATGAAACATTTGATTTGATAGCATCAACACACAAATACCTCTAATGGACTCTTTCCCAAAATTAGAGGCTGTCGACCATTTAATGGCCATCATTTTTCTTGCATCAGTGACTTTAAAAGCCAATCATGACTGGGAGAGGGACAAAAATAAATAAATAAAATAACTAGAAGCATGTCAGGAAAGCAAAAATGGACATTTATGTGCAAAAATCCATAAATGCTAATTGCAGGGGCCAAATGGACTCTAGCGCTCAACTGAAGTCAGTTTTGTACATGTGACTAGGTATGTTTCAAAATGTTAAAATATTTTTCAGAGGTCAGAAGACTTATGCTGGCCACCATTTTTAAAAATTCTAAATATATTCGCTAAGTAGATGCATAACGTTTATTCTTTAATTCTTACTGTGGTTTGATTGAAATGATCTGATTAAAACAGCCGTCTAAGCCATTGCAAATGAATACATTGAATATAATCAAAAGGGTGAAAAGTATACATTTAAAAAATTTTAAAAAAAACAGCCTTAAACTGAGCTGTGCTCATGCAAACTCTCTCACACACAAGCAGGTACTCTGCTACAGATATAATAGTTGTTCATACTGTAATCATTGTCGCATTTGCTACTGGATTCAAGGTCTATGGAAAGACCTTAAAAATGATTCAAAAAACAAAGGATCATTAAAAGTTCTGAACAACTACAAACTAGAGGAGTTTTTAAAGGGGTCACATACATTTTTCATTTATTTCTTTGTTCTCTCTACGGTCCACTTATAACGTTAGTATAGTTTTGTTTGCTTGTTTTTGTGCCAAAAACCCATAATTTAGTTTTCCATGGCCGCTCCTCTCTGACCCTTTGAATCAAATGGGTTGTTTTCATGCTGTGCGATTAAGATCCCTATTTAAATTGCCTCTTCACATGTAAAATGAGCAAGATAACTTTTCTGCACCTTGCCATTGGGTCCATGTTGCTGGGTTTCTGATCTCAGAAATCACAGTACTATATATCAGTACGAGCCGTTTTTGCTTGTTCTTTTGGACTATTATTAAGATTCGATTTAGAAACATCAAGGACTATCTGATTTGTCCATTCTCTCTGGTTGGCTTATTACTGATTGTATTGAATCCAGTGGATCCTGCCAAAACATCATGTAGCAAAACAATAATCTTTCGATTCTGCCAAATCAAATCAGTTGAATATGCAATAACAAGTCATCTGGAATTTGTGCAATGAAACAGTTTTAATATAGAGGCATGTTGGATTCATACCGTTTTCATTCCGATTCCATACTGTTTCCCATTTCATCAGCTCCTCTAAATGCTCTTAATAAACCATTTTCTATATATTTCATAAATTATAATTGCATGCAGCATGCCTCTGCCCTTGATAATTGTCCCTTATTAAAATCAAGCTTTGCAGCTCATTATGGGCCCGGTTTTCAGAGACTTAATGAAAGGCCGACCAACACAAAACATGAGATAACCATAGAGCAGGCACCAAAAACAATTACAATATCATGATAAGAAATCAAAAGGGATGATCTCAAAATCATATGCTATGTCATGCAGTTAATCCAGCCCCCTTTGCAAACATCTTAGTGTCTAATGCAGCGGCGTATATAAAATTCTGCCTCAGGCCTTGTATCCCAGCCAAAACAACTTAATGGATAAATTGGGGAACCAACAGAGTTAATTAGGCCTTGGGGGTTATGATTCCACCCTATGTCAACTCTTGCTT
Source organism: Siphateles boraxobius (assembly GCF_051911475.1). Lineage (NCBI taxonomy): Eukaryota > Metazoa > Chordata > Actinopteri > Cypriniformes > Leuciscidae > Siphateles > Siphateles boraxobius. Next base: position 41,580,773 of record NW_027509042.1, read on the forward strand.
CAGTCTCACCAGCCCTGCTGAGCAACCGCCACAATTAGCAGAGATGTTGTGTCAGTGTCCGTGAATTAGCAGGAGGAGGAGAGATCTTGGCCACGGAAAGACGAATAGAAGGAGGTTGAGGGAAAAGAAGGGGAAGCCCATTTAGTTCCAAGTAAAGTTGAGAGCCAATTCAAGAAATAACTTGGAATTTAAAAAGCGGTAACACTTTACAATAAGGTTTATTAGTTAACATTAGTTAAGGCCAGACACGGCAGGCAAAAACATCGTTTTTTTTTTGTCACTGGTCAATTTTGAGATTTTGGGATATTTGTCTTCAATAACATGTCTTCTTTCAGACTTGTGGTGAAAAAAAGTCTGAAATACACATTTAGGTCTTTATTTTACTACACGTTGTCTGCTTGCGTGTGTAGATTTCGCCTAAATTCATCAAAAGTTGGCGTTTAAAATCATCCCGCTGCTCCGCGATCGCGATCCGCACCCTGTCATCACACACACCGTTAGAAAGCTCTCTCTCTCCTAAACAATACTGCCGGATCCAAATATGGTAATTTCCTTTTTATCAGCAACCAATCGCGAAAGTAAAAGGGGGGATTTTACTCTAAATGCGCAATCTCATTGGCTGATGCTAAATCTTTAAAGCCCGTTTTCTCAAAATGACTTTTCTCTCATACTCCAAGTCCGAAATCTCCACTTCAGTAGCACCTATATACAGCAAACTTTCCAGTCTTGTACCTAGTTGAAGACATGTACAGAGGGATTTGTAAATATATTATTCCTACCCTGATTTACATAACATTTTATTCCAAAAAACATGGCGAAAATCATTTTTTTAAGGCTATTGGCAGTAAATTCTGATTTACAGGATAACAAAAGGAGATATTCATAAATCCCTCTGTAATTCTTTCCCCATCTAATATGTGAACACAATGAAAAAATAATTTTGAACCTGGCTTTACCCAATGCTCAGATTTCTGGGTTTTTTTTAACCCCGATTAGCGCATATTTAATTAGATAATGCCTAATTTGCATATTTAAACATTAAATTACAGAAAACTTGTAATAATTTTTTTCTTCTCATCTGAATGTAGGTAATCAACTGGGAAAGTTTCATAGTGATATATGCTAGTTAAAAAAATTACCCTATTCACCTGTAGTGTCTCGCCTTAATGCATTAACTAACATGAACTAATAATGAGCAAAACATTTGTTACAGTATTTATTAATCTTTGTTGATACTAGTTCATGAAGGCACAGCTGTTTATTGTTTTTTTACGTTAGTTCACGGTACATTAACTAATGTTAACAAATATAACCTTTGATTTTAATAACGTATTAGTAAATGTTGAAGTTAATATTAAAGGGGTCATATAATGCCATTTTTGTACAAGTTAATATGAATCTTTAGGGTCTAAATGAAAACTTTGTAATATAATTATATTAAAAATTATCATTAGCATTGTAAGAAAACACTAATTTTACATGGTCAAAAACAGCTCTGTTTTCAGCACGCCGTTTCAGTGCATATGCCTTTAAATGATAATGAGCTTTGCTCACTCCGCCCCTCTGTTCTGTGGGGCGTTTTGACACAACAAACATGGAGTGTTGCCTCGACAACAGTTGAGGGTATATTTTGCAACAAGAATGTCAGTGGGAGAGTCTCTGAGGACACATCTATGCAACCATATCAATCTAAACCGGAGTCGGACCCGGAACATGATGAAACCCCCGAAGAAGTTCGACAATTAAAGGATTAGTTCACTTTTTAAAACACTTTTGCTGAGAATTTACTCACCCCCATGTCATCCAAGATGTCCATGTCTTTCTTTCTTTCTTCAGTCGAAAAGAAATTAAGGTTTTTGATGAAAACATTCTAGGATTTTTCTCCATATAATGGACTTCACTGGGTACCAAACGGTCCAAGGTCCAAATGACAGTTTCAGTGCAGCTTCAAATGGCTTTAAACGACACCAGACGATGCATAAGGGTCTTATCTTGCGAAACAATCGGTCATTTCAAAAATAAATAAAAAAGTTTAAGTTTTATAAGCACGTTCGTTCATCAAAATGAACAAATCTTTTTTCGAGTCATTTCGTTCATTCAACGAACAAAATGAACGAAATGACTCGAAAAAAAGATTTGTTCATTTTGATGAACGAGTTCGAACAGGAGAGTCACGAACGTGCATCACAGAACAGAGCAAGGCGAGCATTTGTGCTTATAAAACTTAAACTTTTTTATTTATTTTTTAAATGACCGATTGTTTCGCAAATTTAATCGAATCGATGATTTGGAGAATCATGACACCCCTATTAACTAAGGTAGTTAACTAATGTTAACTAATGAACCTTATTGTAAAGTGTTACCAAAAAAGCATATTCCATTCTGAGATAGCTTTGTGAATATATCATCATATTGACTGAGATTTTTTCTCAACTCTAGGCCAAGATCATTACTGGATAAGCAGGAAGAAGCGTTCTGAGAGCACCTCTTTCAGAAAAAAGAAAAAGAAAAGCTTTGATCTTTGCAGATGTTTGCATCCCGCTCAAACGATGACTTAGCACTTTCTGTAAATCTTTTTGGAGGAAGCGCTTGTGTTTATAGCCACCTACGCAGACACTATGTTGAATTCCAATGCTGGATAAGCTAGCGGAGTCTTTTCCTGGCTGTGTTTATATGTACGTGCATGTTTTGGGAAGATTGCTAGCGTCTCCTCCGCCTGGTGTCTGCTGTTTACAGTCTCCAGACCCCCCACACCACACACACACACACACCCCCGGTTAACGGATGCTCCCACACAACCGTCGACGAACGCCTGGCAGGGGCCAAATTGATTGGTGTGCTCTCTCCCTTCAAAAGGACCTGAACTCAATTTGCTTGCAATGGCTTCAATTTCCTGGCCAGCCAAATCTGCCCTCATTTTTTTTTCTTGAGGATTTTTTTTTTTTTTTTGCCTACTCTTCCTGGAGGACCGTCATTTCATTACTTGTGCGAATCCACCTGCCCTGTCCGCCTACTATTCATCCTGCGACAGAGATCAGCGTGTGTCTTTGTGAGTACATGTGTGTGAGTCTGTGTGCATATGTGTGTGTCCTGAGAGGGCAGAAATCGGTTTGCCAAATTGTCACCTGGTCCTTCCACTGAAAATGCATACATGTTTATGCAAACACCTGCCATCATCGTTTCAATGTATGTGTTTTACAGTGACATCCAAAAGATATCCATCGACACTGGGATTTTTATTTTTTCATTTTAACCTGAGAATAAAAAAGTTGTAATTGGCATAAATGATGCAAGTTATAATGTAAAATCTAAAATAATTTTTCTGTTCATTACATTGATGCTGAAAATCAGTGGAAAAGGATGTCGACACATGCACTCAAAATATATAAATGATGTGTTTCCATTTTCCCTGGGCATTCTGTTGTTCTTTTTAGAAGCTCTGGGAACAATTAAACATGAACGCACATTATAAAAATAACATTTTGACAATTTACCTTCTCATTTTCATCCTTGTCAATAGACTGTACATTTTCAATTCTTTGTTTTCTTCTAGCGCTGCTGTAAATAGCACAACGTTAATGAAACGGCCAAACTCTGAGTGCGCTGAAATTTTTCATTACATGACAGCAGCCATTTGTCATTCTGAGATTTATAATTAATGTAGTTTATCTGCATTAACTCTTTTGATCCATCACGCTCCTATCTGCCGTGAAACATATTTTCTGGGCTGAATACTGCAAATAAATGGCACTGGAAATGCATGAAAACAAACAGCTGAAATGTGCGCTTCAATCAGCATGATGGTCTGCGTTATAACCTCAAAAAAAAAGCCCTGACAATCAGCCAAATGTCTGCCAAACAGGCAAACAAATTTGTTTAAACGCTGACATGATGTCGAGCAGTCAGACCTTTGAGTGTGTTCTCAGCCTTAAGAATTTCTCTGCATCTCAAAGTTGTTTAAATCCAATGATTTCCCTGTCATTGCCGATTATCAAGAGAGCGCACGAAATTAGGGTTCGAAAAACAAATTAAAGTCAGGTAGGTTCCCAGACACCTCAGCAGAAGCAGATTCCTCTATCTCAGTGTGTGTTTGTCCGACTGTAACGTAATTGCCCGACCGGTCCTGATGAGCGGCAGCAGATATGGTGTCTGCAGTGGCCCGAGGAAGTCGTCCCACGGCTGGCCATGAGATTGGAAAAGCCAGCCTCTGGTTCGCTCGTGCTCCTGGGAAATTAAGTCAGCCTGTATTGAGGTATTGAAATGAAGTATTGAACACGCCTCCCCTGTCTCAGTCACTGGTCCAAACAGATCGAGGTAGAGACAGACAATTCCCTTTATGAAAGGAACAAGAATTAACCCCATCCCATGAGACCTCCAGGCCATCCATAATTGTACAATGCCACCGTACAGTCAAGTAACACCTCACTGTGAATATACCAAGCATCATTTTGGATGTCTCCCTTAACAGACACATCTAATTCAGGTCTTAGAGTATCGAATGAAGGAAGATGTCAAAATGTGTAGTGCCACCAAGGTTAAAGTGAAACGTGAAGATGACCAGCAGAGGCATCATGAATCGGCTTCGGACAAAGTAATCAAACAAACGGGAAAACAGCTGTAAAAGCTTCTTTAGTGGCCCTATTGATGATGAGGTGAAGAAATATTGAATTCCCACACATCAGCTGAGGGTGAGAGCGGAGGTTATGTACAGTGCTTTTGTAGTACTCAAATCCCACACATAAAGGAAGCATTTGATGTAATTTGTTGGTTTTCCGTTGCTGAACCCACACAGCAGGTGGGTTTGCCCACCAGCTAATAACATGATACATAAACTGATGTTTACTCTAGTTCTACTCAAGACAGAGGAACGTCAGGTTGCTTCCAGGCTTTATCCAATTCTACAACATGATTGTTTCCAGCACACATTTGCAGTTCAGGCCGAGTGTGTTTGATTGACAGTTTTAGGGGAGTGGTTGAGTGACAAGCAGTGGATTTATTAACCCAAAATTGACCTTAAAAAGTCACCAGGGAAGGTTTGCGCCCAACCCAGCATTCCGAGGATAAAAGAGAAGGTGAAATAAAGTAACACTCTTTCCAGCTGACAACCAAAAGTGAATTTCCCATAAAGGAGTCTATTGTTGCATCTTTCCGGAGCATTCGAAAGGCCGTTCGGCACAGTTTCCAGCACCCTTCCGTGCGTAAAGTGTCCATTCTCCACCTGACATGCAGCCATAACAGAAGTAATAGGCTTCTATGCTCATAGCGGGACAGCGAGGGACTTCCTCTCTGACAGGAAGCTGATGATATACCTGTCCTGTTGAACAGCCATCTTCCTTCCCCTGCCAATCACCATATTACATATAGCATTTGAGGGAGGAAAAAAAACGCCTCGCTTCCACTGTCTAATATATATATATATATATATTAGTTCATTAAATAACATATGATAGTTAAATATTTGTATTATTTCATTTATTTATTTATTATTTCTATGACAACTACTACTACTACAACTAATATCAGTATTATTTCAATAATTTGATCAATAATTTTTTAATTATCAGTGACGGTGGAAGTTATAACAATTATGCAAAGGTAATAAGACAGTAGACGTGGGTCGGTTTCCCTCAAAAGTTGTGAATTTAACTTAAGCGCACAATTAGTATATTGCATAAAACATTTGTGAATAAAGCACCATTTCCATCCCATTTGTTCAATAGAACAAAATGTTCACTTCCTGGGAAATTGGAGCAAAATATCTGTAATAAAAATGGAAGTTTCTGCAATCAGGGAAGCCGCTGTGGCTCTTTTTACCTCCATCATAAATGACTTTTTTCCTCCATCATAAATGCATCAGCTTAAGTGCAGCACGCAGACGAAACGCAATAAACACTGTCATGTTAACTTGCGTCAGGATGCTGGTACTTGTGAACCAATCATGTGAAACACTTCTGGGAGGTCATTATACCAAAAAATCCTGATGACAGACTTTGGCTCAGACATTTCCGCATCTCAAACCAACATTTGAGATGCGGTGCGATGCGATTGGTCCGCTGGTTAGACCAGTTTATACCAGTTTTTTGTTGTGCATCGAGATATTTTTTTCAGTAAATGTTTCCATCATAGTTTATGTGCACGTCTTCTTATCGGATAATACATTTATTCACCTCAATAGAGTTTTTCATGTGGATGGAAACATAGCTAATAATAAGAGAATCAGCATTTTTTTGTGCATCTTCTGAAGAAAATGTGGTGTTTGTCAAATGATGTTAGGGAGTTGTGGGTAGAGAAGTATTCTGGTCTCTAGATCTGGCTTCAATGTAAGTCAATGGGATTGTTTTTCTCATTTTATTGACCACCAGGTGAAATTCATATATGTAAGCACACTTTTGCCCCCAACAAGCCTTACAATTTAAGGTATAATGTCTGTGCAGCTTACACACCAAATCTCTAATGCAATGTACAAGCATTACGTAGCACTTGCCTCTGTAAGCACCATTAATAAACAGAAAAAAAAAAAACAATGTCACATTATGCACACGTTTCGCTCCAAACTGACTCATTACGAAAGAGTGTGTGTTTGAACACGGCCCTGGCGCTGTAATTCTCTCCGGTTCTGATACTAAATCTCTTATCTGATATCTCTTTCACTCAGTTTCTCTTTCTCAGCTTTCTCTGGCTCTGTAATTCCTCTGGGCTTAAATAAAGAGATAAGGCATCCAGTGTAAGTAATGGTGTGCACCCACGCAATCCTAACTAACTGCGCTTCAGTCCACACGGACCACTGCCAGTCCATGGGATACCCCACTTCACAGTGTGTGTGTGTGTGTGTGTGTGTGTGTGTGTGTGTGTGTGTGTGTGTGTGTGTGTGTGTGTGTGTGTGTGTGTGTGTGTGTGTGTGTGTGTGTGTGTGTGTGTGTGTGTGTGTGTGTGTGTGTGTGTGTGCAAAATTCCAAAGCTCTGAGCTGTTAGTTAATGCCTTGCTTTACAGCCAATCAAGAACATTGAAAAATACCTCCACTCGTACAGCTTATAGAAATAATTGTCCTTCCTACCGGAAAGCAAGGTCAAGTGTATATTAGCATCAGGCCTGCACAGAATCTGCACCCACAAAAAGCCTCACAAAATCTGTCTGTCCGTCAAGTACATAAAGGCTATATAACTTTCAAACCTCATTGAAAGGCTTTATGTGCGTTTGTAATGCTTTCACAAGCCAACATTCAAGCCATTTACTGTGATATTGTAATAAAAAATACTTAAATATCACATTTAAATATATTCTACGTAACTGTACATGTATATGTTGTATGTATGTATGTATGTATGTATGTATATGTATGTGTGTCTGTATAGTGTAAATATATTTTCTTTCAGTGTGTGGCGATGCAATAAGTAAAGTTGCAGCCCAAAGCAAGATAGATAGAGCTGGCTTTGAGTATGTGTAGGCTGCAGATAAATCAATTAAAATGAGTGCGCCTGACAAGCGTTTGTAACATGCAGCGCTGGTTGAGGTGGATAGCGATGGTCTCTCACATTTACTGTGACACCAGGAGATCTAGCTGCTGTACCGACAGGGAATATTCAAACTCAACAACTCACACCTTCATATGAGCATTGGGGTTTAATCTTACACGTTTAGAGAGTCTTGAGAAAATGAAAAAAGGAAGATCTTTTAAAAGGGACCAATCACAAAAAAAAAAAAATAATTCCTTCACAGCACAAAGCTCCCTCCACCCTATTATTTATGAAGGCTGGCCTCGTTGGGGGCGTTTTTCTTTTTCCATTTTTCCAATGTTACATTTCACAAGTGAAAATGTGAGCCAATCAAGTCTAATTTACATATAGAGGTCTTAAAGGTACAGCAGCAAAAGCAGCCTGTTTAATTCCAAGGGTCAGAGAGAAGTGAAAAAAGGGCCATTAAACTAAATTATGACTGCAAGAAACCTTGAATAATATTATAAATGACCTTCAGGGGGGAGATGCAAACGTGTTTGCACTTCTTCTAGAATGTGTGAATATTTTATTTAGAGAAAGAAATGTCTTCCCGCCTATAAGGAATTTGAGTGATAAACAACTCAACTTCCATATCTATGCATTACAGTTATATCTCCGGGTTCATTCTGCATTCTAGAAACGAAAAGCCAGGGTTCTCATACATCAAAATCATACCAACAAACTCCTCTGAAACGCACGACGGCACCAAAACGCATCCGTATGCATGAAATATTCCCTGACACGCACGCTGAATTGAATGTTAACGTATGAACTATTCGTGATTCAACTGAAATATGCCGGCTGTTTGCTATTCATCTACTCCTTTCCTTCTGTATCATCTTTGCTCATATCTCAATGGACTGCGTCTATTGTCTCAGCGTGCATCAATGTGATGTCCTCCATTACTTGTGTGACACTGAGGTCGTCCACCTCAAACATCAAAAGAATGATAAGCAGCCGTGATTCAGAGGAATGCATCTGAAAGGCCATCCAAAGCGGCCATTTTCTGTGCATCACAATATCTCAGGGTCATTATACTGGGCAAGGATCAATACAAGAAAAATCACAAGTGATTGGGCCTGCCACTCAAGACTAAATGCGGGCCCGATCATCTCTTGTACCATGTGGCACACTCCAGGCCCTGAGAGCGCATTCATCAATCCTGCTTTAATGTGCTTAACCTAACGAGCGCTGTTTAGAACGAGCGGGGGAGACGGTTTTGTTGCAAAGTTATTCAGGCCAACTCTTCCCTTTGTAATGGATCGGGATGACTAAGTCAGATTATGTCTGCTTTCTTTATCTTTATGTTTTAGAGAAGAGGCTGACAAGTGTGTAAGAAGACGACAATGTAGGTGACATGCCAATATGGGCTCTGTAACAAAACCTAGTGAGACGCTTTTCAGCTTACCGGCGTCTACATAGGCAGCTGCCATCCTGACTGAACAACAGTAGTGACTAATTTGGAACGCTCTGTATAAACAACAACTTAGGTGAAGCACAGTGGAGACTAGACTAATGCCTGATTTTAATAGTGTTAGCATGTTGCTAGTGCTGTGATACTCTAATACACCACACACAAATACCGGATAGCTCATTTTGGCATTTATTGAATTGCAATATTTTTATACGGAAGGATATATAAATCACAGATACACATACATATCCCAGTTTCCATAGAACTATTAAGCAACTGTTGTTCAACATATTATTAAGCTAATAATCAGAAATGTTTCTTGAGCAGCAAATCAGCATATGAATGATTTCTGAAGGATCATGTGACACTGAAGACTGGAGAAATGATGCTGCAAATTCAGCTTTGATCACAGGAATAAATTAGAATTGACAATATATTCAAATAGAAAACTGTTATTTTAAATTGCAATATTATTTCACAAGATGAGCATAAGATACTTCTTTTAAAAGTGTGAAAAACAAATTGCTGACCTTTTGAACGCAAGTGTATAATATAATATCACACTGCATTTATAAAATATATTATATGTATTTTATCACAAATCTTCATGCATGGATTCTTTGATTGTCAAATATTGAGTAAAATATAAAAATGTACATTCACAATATAAAATAATACTGTATATTATAAATATAATTTACAGAAATGTAAATTATGTTACAGTAATTTACAGTAAATTATATTTATTATAAATATAATTTACAACAGTAAACACTATAAAATAATATAATAATGTGCTTTGTCATCTTTGATGAATTTCTTTACTCAGGCTCATGCAATGCATTCTGGGACTGGTTTATCTATGAAGAATATATGTATTGGTGACTTTGGACAAAATAATACTGCCTACACTGTGGAAACAGCCTCTGAGTCAGGAGTGTGTATGATGCCTTAAACGCCTCCGCCATAAGCAGCTCACTATACTTTGGACCAGAGCCACAGTCTCCCTAGAGGTCTTGTTCAGGCATTAAAAGAGACAAAAAGAGGATCAAACCTTGCTGGTCAAGATACAAACACTCTTACAGTCACCTCTAGTATGTTCCTCTATAGTATATATCCACAATGCCAATCATATTTGACCTTAAAGACACGGGCACACACTCTGTCCAAACCATAATTGCTGAACATGGACAAATTCCCCTCAGGCTAATATCACACATTTGACTTGTTTGACTTGTAATATCACACAAGTTTGACTTGTTTAAAATATGTACCGCAAAGTGGGCAAGGACGTATTATCTGGAAGAAGACTCTTAAAAAAACATACAAAATTCCTGACTGTGAATAGAATATTCATTCATGTGTATTTGGAACAGCAAGAAGTCTCAACGTTTAAGTGGATCTCATGAAACCATGAAATATAAATACACTATACAAACAAACCAACAAAAAAGCTTTGTCACTCTGTCATTCTCAAATATAAGAAGGTCAAGTTGAACATATCAACTCAATCGATTTATATCTTCTTGGTTAATCAGAGTAATAATTTGTAGCTGACCTTATCCACAGTTTATCTAAACGCTACTTAAAATCTAAAAAAAAAAAAAAAAAACTAATTAAACTCCAAGGCCTTTCAAGAAAAAGATGGTCCACATTTACAAGTACCTTTTTTTTTCACTGTAGCTTAAGAGGTTTTCAGATTTTATTCCTTTTTAGACATGACATAATCATGTACGGCTGGAATTAGCTGCGCTGTATCCGTCAAATATGACCACAGTGAGTTTCCTTGTTCTTTCACAAAACTAAACCAATGAAAACAATTGACTTTATTATGTCAAAGTATAAGAAGGAGAGGGGAAAGGAAAGCAATGTGCATAGCCATTGCCATAAAAGAATAATGTAAGTCTTTTGTGTTTCTTTGATTAGAAGATATACACAATATGAAAAATGGACACTGATTCAGACCAAAATTCAGAAGCTGAAGAGAGTATCCTCACACTCAGTAATGATAAAACGGTAAATATGTTAATTTAATAAAACATAAAATGATCTTATTCAAAAGATACAACTGGTTTTAATTGGAACTGTGAATTGCTCATAGTTTGGAATACGGTGCTCTCTTGAAGTGAATAACTGCTTTGGTGAGAGAGCATTTGCAATGAAAATAAATGCATTAAAATGCAAATTCAAGCATGTAACACCAGGCAAGGTGTAGTACAGTACAGCAGGACACGTGTAAGCCGCTGTCGGTATGTTTGAGAGAATCCTACACAATTTAATAAGTGCACATCCACGGACGTCCTCCATTAGTGCTTTCATCTTCAGCATCTTGCCTTGACTTTCATTAAAAGGCTGGAAGAGGAGCGCAGGGAGCTAAAAGAATGTTTGCCTTCGCAATTTCAAAAAGCAAAGATGTCTAACTAGTCAGCCCAAGAGCTTGTACAGTACTTCATTCACACGGAAAAAACGGTGTTCCACCGAGATCCTCCACTGTTACCACAAAGGAACATGATTCACAACAATTTTCTTGAAAGCTAATAATAAAGCAGGGGCTCTGACGGAGGAGAAAACATAGATGTTCAGTAAAAGAGTATGAGGTGATGAATAGGAGCGTTAGCTACAGAGGAAAGGCAACTTTCTAAGACAGCATACTAAGCTCAAAGATACCTAAAGTGATTTGAGACGCTCCTCATGGAAACTTTTGAAAAAAGCATCTAGTTGGATCATGCATAATTCGTTACATTTATATAGCGCTTTTTCAGGGACCTCAAAGCGCTTTACATAGGAGGGAGAATCTCCTCAACCACCACCAATGTGCAGCATCCACCTGGATGATGCGACGGCAGCCATATTGCGCCAGAACACCCACCACACACCAGCTTCCTGGTGGAGAGGAGACAGGGTGATGAAGCCAGTCAGAATGTATGAGGATGATTAGGAGGCCATGATGGACAGAGGCCAAGGGGCAATTGGGATTTTTTGTGACCTCAGAGAGTCAGGACCTCGGTTTAACGTCTCATCCGAAGGACGGTGCTTTTTGACAGTATAGTGTCCCCGTCACTATACTGGGGAGTTAGGACCCACACAGACCACAGGGTGAGCGTCCCCTGCTGGCCTTTTCTAACACCTCTTCCAGCAGCAACCTGGTTTTCTCAGGAGCTCTCCCATCCAGGTACGCAACCAGTGGGCAACCAGTGGGCAACCAGTCTTGGGCTACAGGGTGATATGGCTGCTGAGGATGCATGCCTTGCTATCATTAAAACATTCTGTGAATTTTACAACAGTAACTAACCACTGTTGAATACTATAAATACATAATGCCATAAATGGATCCCAACTGTTGTCAAAAGATTTTTGATTAACTTTTTTTTAGTTACTACAGCTGCTCTTCGAAATGAATGTCACAGCAAATATGGTGACGATTTACGGCAATGAGGTTTATGTTGTGTGAAAGCTGTTTGCACAAAAAAGCAATCTATTAAGCTTACTTAGACGTTTCCCTATTCAACCCTGTTTCAGCCTCAGAGTATTAAATACATACATTTGCAAAAAAGGTAATTGTGACTTGTTTTTTGTTTTTTTTGTTTTTTTAACAGGAACTTATTTTCATGTAACTGTGATTTAATTTCTAAAAATATCACCTTTTCTACCTTCGTCTTTGTTTTTCACTCTTCCCCATCTCTCACGCTGACTTCCATTCTAAGAAAACCGCCTCTGGTCTCCAGCAAAGTTATGCATTTTTGAGCAGAGATTGAAGGTTCAACCCATTGGTAAGAGTTCTGTTCACAAGTTTAGTTGCAATAAATATAGGATACTTGTGATGCTGTCTTAGATTGAGGCCAAAATGAGGCATCTTATAAAAAAGCATAACTGTTCAGAAGTGTTAAAAATTGCTGCCTTGGCTGACCACTCCAGTTTAAAACATCTACAGAAGCAAAGGAGAGAAGAAGAAAATAAGTTTCATTTGAGGTGTACTAGACTTCTTTGTTTTCATATTCATCTATCTAAACTCTTCATCACTGCTCTGCATGTCACTACCAGCACATAATCTTCTCAAAATCAGTTAGAACTTATTATCCCGAGCATCTGACTGATCACAAAAAAAGCTGTGATGAAATGTGTCTTATCAAGACTCTGGAAGAGCCGGGGTGAGAGCGTGATCATGGTCTGGATTGGTGAATCAGGGAAAGGTGCTCAGTAATGAGATGGCCACTGCTGCAGGCACTCCCCCTCATGGCACCGCTAATGCTGTAATTGGATTATTATGGTCATAATTAAGGAATGGAACACACAGCGAAGAGCCACAGAGTCTACAGCTCATTACTGTTGTTCAAATGCAAACAAACAGACACGGCAAACAAGATTTATAAGACACAAAGGGGGCGTCTCTCCTCAAATATCAACTGCTCTGGGTGTGCTGAGACAGATGGCTGAGGGCAGGCTGTGTTTTCATGGCAGTTTGACCCACAATATATGGCTAATCTTTAGTTTTGCTGTGAAACAATGACACATGGTTCATTTATTAATTTCTTTAAAGGGGCATATTTAGAACGATATGCACACCCGACAGTCAAAGAGGCACTATGTCACAAAATTATGGACTCAGAGAATTTAGGGTTTTGGATTGGGTTTTGTTTGGGACAGGAATTAAGGATGTTTACATAGAGGTCTTAAAGGGATAGTTCACTCTAAAAAAAATGAAAGAAAAAATGGGTAACGCTTTAGATTACAGCCCGGAAAGTACTGCGTAATTAAAGCGATTTTACAGTGTAACCTTCGGTAATTATAGTTTACCTATAACGTACTTACAATGTAAGTATAAGGGAACAATATTTTAAGTTTGGGGAATAAAGGGGTAACAACCAGGAGAATTAAAAAAATATTTATACTGTGAGTATTATAGAACTAAGGGGTACTTATTCTACTATTATGATATAACAATCTTACATTTGGGAGTAATTTACTGCGCACCTTTTTGTAATAATGGTGAACCAGTGCATACTGTAAAGCCTTTTTAAAAATTACAGGTTACATATCTATGCATTTATAAAGTAATCTTTTTAACAAAAATGCACTGAAAACAAAAACTATTGCAAATTTTGCTTAAATATTGAAGAAAGATACTGTTGTTTCATAGTGGTGCTTGTAACCCCCTTGTTCCATGTAGTTACAGGGTAAGACCGACATTGCGGGCTGTAAATTAAAGTGTTGCTTGTTACTCTCTTTTTCCACGTAGTTACAGGGTAAGTTGCATACACAATCTTATATCACTGATTCAGAAACCTTTATTTATTATACAAGCACCACTTACCCTGTAACCACATCAAACAAGATATATTTCCCAGTATTTAAAAAAATTACAATAGTCTTAGCTTTTCTTGCCTTGAAACATGTTAGCCCAAACATATATATATATATATATATATATATATATATATATATATATATATATATATATATATATATATATGCACAGATATGTACCCTGTCATTTTTAAAAAGACTAAACCGTATGTATTGGTACACAATTATTACAAAAAGGGAGCAATTACACAGTATGTATTGGTACACAATTATTGAAAATTACACATTGCTCCCAAATGTAAGATTGTTGTTTCATAATAGTAGAATAAGTACCCCTTAGTTCTATAATACTTACAGTATAAATATTTTTTTTAGTTCTCCTGGTTGTTACCGCTTTATTCGCCAAACTTAAAATATTGTTCCCTCATACTTACATGAAAGTACTTTATAGGTACACTATAATTATAGAAAGTTACACTGTAAATTCCTCTTAACTACACAGTACTTTCCGGGCTGTAATCTAAAGCGTTACCAAAAAATGTTGTCAACATTTATTTAAACTCGCTGTTCCAAACCTTGTATGGCTTTGTGGAACACAAAATATGATTTTTTTTTTTTAAATGTATCAATTATGACGAATGACGAATGTGGCCGACAAATGTGACATCCAGAGGCTGCAGCCTTCGAAAGGACACAGCTAATGATGACATTTTTTTTCTTTTTAGATAAACTATCCATCCCTACAGGAACATATACAGCCTCTCTAATTATAAGGATCAAAAAGAGTGATTATGTTGGTGAAAAAAAAAAAGCTCAGAGAAAAATAAAATAATTGTTGACCCTCTAAGGACATAAAACACATTAAATATCCACACCCTGAGGACATCCATAAGAAAGCACAGATTATTATAACTGCACATCTAAGTAAGACATCTAACTGATTTAGGCCTTTCTCTTATTCCCCAGCTCTCACTCGAGCTCTCATTTTCCACGAAGATCAGAGCGCTGTCAATCTCAACCTGGTCATTGCATCAGGGATGAAAGAGAAGACATGTTTCACTTGCATCAGAACAGTCATTGAAAGAAAAGGGCCACAAACTGATGTGTTCTGCACCCACTACAGTCAGTCTCCCCCTCTCTCTCTCTCTCTGACAGCTAATTATGAATTGTATAGTCTGAAGTTTATGAAGTGTGCAGTGAAAGTAGCTGCTTTATAAAAGATGGAAGAGTTACAGAACCCCATTACTCCAATGCTCAAAATAAATGGCGGTTTGAGTAGTAGGATTGCTCTCTTCCAAATGTGCAAATCAAATGCAGTCGTTTCATCCAACTCTCCAGAGAAGAGAGAGCTCATGCAGACTTTGATGTAGGCCCACAGAGGATACTGCACTGACTGTCACGTCAGTTGAAAACATAGTTTTAGGGCTTTTTTATTATTATTATTTTAAGCTTTGGTATAAAATAGAGATAAAGACAATAGATTGTTGGCTGCTTTTGTACGTGGCCCTCTGAACCGAGTATCCAGTTTGTATGTTTATGATCTTACTGGAGAAAAATTAACAAACAAATATATGAACAACTTTTCTTGTCAGGCGAAACAAACTATTCTTGTTGTGGTAAACAGCAAACATGACTAATATAATATTCAGAATGGAAGACAAAAAGCTAGGAAAACATTAATATTAATAGGTTTATTCCTCAGTTTGAATGCCTAATACAGTTCATTGTGCATTCAGGCTACCTGTCTTGAAACACCAAAATAACAAGGAAAGCGATTTATCCAGCAGAACGGCGGAGTTGAGTCCCACGCAGGCTACGAAGATAATAAAGATCCATTTGTCATTAAAATTAAAGACTAGAGAACATTTGCTATGTTCCTTATGATCTCACTGCATATTGAGGATAATGGGCTACGAATCATCTTTCTAGATCCTCAGAAAAAAAGTACGTCCTCTAATTTGGTCCTGAATTTGAAATCTTATCTTTCAATCATCACTTACTCACCCTAATGTCGTTCAAAACCATTATGAGTTACTTTATTCTGTGGAACACAAAAAGGTGAAGAAAATCCTGGCTGTTCTTTTCCATATAATGAAAGTGAAAGGGATGGTTCAGTTAAGCACCATAAAAGCATATAAAAAGCAGTCAATACAACCCATACACTACAATACATAACTCTTCAAATCCATATAATAGTTTTGTGTGACCAACAGACAATATTTACTTCAAATATTCCTCTCTGCTGTTGCTATCAAATCAAATATGGTGTCTTTAGACACGTCATTGATACTTATGACATATCTGGTGTGACCATGTTTGATTTGAGAGATCCTTTCATTAAAAGAATATAGAGCATAAACTGTATGGAACACTTTTATAATATGTACAGTATATGGTAGAAATATTATAAATACCCCCCATTGATTTTCATTAAGAGCAGCCAGGATATTTAAAAATGGCTTCTCATTACATGAGACTGAGTAAATGATGACCGCGTTTTCATTTTGTGGCAAATTATTCCTTTAACAAGGTGAATAAAAGAGACTGTGAACAACAGTGGGTGATGACGTATCTTTGTGATGTTGAAGTGAGATCAGTCGGAGTTTCTATAGATCACAGTCTTACTGGTACCAAAGCAATGCCTGAAGAGTGACAGAGCAACAGTGACAATCACCGTCGGCAGGGTCACGGAGACAGCAGACCTGAGCGAGGGCAAGATGGTGCCATGCTGAAAAAGATACCGCTCACCCATATTCCCACACAATGCATGACAATGCCTGTGACCTTGAGAGTCACTGAAGAGCATTAGCATTAAACAGGTGAGAGCTGCTCGTAATATGCAGGAGCTCTTTAAATCTCTGAGATGTTCTTAACAGATTTTCCTTTTCACATCCCTCGTTAGTCAATGACTAATTATTAAGCCTTAAAGGGATAGTTCACCCAAAAATGAAAATTCCGTCAGTATTTACACACCCTCATGTTGTTCCAACCTCATAAGACCTTCGTTCATCTTCGGAACACGAATTAAGATATTTTTGATGAAATCTGAGCGCTGGATCACACCTCCATAGGCTTCTAAGGGATTGAAACTTGCCAGCCCCTAAACGTTATTAAAGATATCGTTAAAATAGTCCAAGTGACTACAGTGGCTCAATCTTAAGTTTATCAAGCGACGAGAATAGTTTTTGTGTGGAAAAAAAACCCAAAATAACGACTTTATTTCAACTATTCGTTTCCTTCCCTGTGGGCCTCGAGTCAGTTAACGTAGTGTGATTGCGTAGAGCTACGTCACACGTAGGCTCACTATTGGCCGACGCTGGTCATGTGTGTGATGCGTGTGATGTATACCAACAGAAGAACTGCGCTATATTACTAGTGAACTGATTCGAGCCCCACAGAGGAGGAAACGAACAGTTGAAATAAAGTCGTTATTTATTTATTTTTTGCGCACAAAAAGTATTCTCGTCGTTTGATAAACTTAAGATTGAGCCACTGTAGTCACATGGACTATTTTAACGATATCTTTAATAACGTTTAGAGGCTGGCAAGCTTCAATCCCTTAAGAAGCCTATGGAGGAGTGATCCAGCTCTCAGATTTAATCAAAAATATCTTAATTCGTGTTCCGAAGATGAACGAAGGTCTTACGGGGTTGGAACAACATGATGGAGAGTAAATACTGACAGAATTTTCATTTTTGGGTGAACTAACCCTTTAAACATTCAGCTGTACTGATTGGCTATAACCCATGACATCAGAATGGACTAGTTCATTTACATTTAGTGTTTTTTGAATTTAAAAATTCATTGCATTTGTTTTTAAAATAAATCAATAAAAATACATATAAATAAACTGCCTGTCAGGCAGAAATGTTGTATCTCCAAAAAACGCTGTTTTTCAGGAAATGGAAAAAAAAAAACACTCTTTTTTTTATTAAACACCACTTTGTCAAAGTTGATAATGTGGTTTAATATATGGTCAGATACTTGAATGTCCCATTATATTATACAAAAATTACCAAAATAAAGCTCAAATTGAGTTACACGTTTTTTTGACCAGCAAAGTTCTGAGAATTTCAGACATCCGTGCTTTGTCTGTCACTAGAATGGACACAACTGAGGCAGTAAGTGCATCACATTACGTTCTCATCAACTTACTTCTTATAAAGTTTACTGTAGCTATGTGGCTGCTCGGTGTTGTTTTTTCTGTCATTTGGTCAAAATCAGAAATGAAGGCTACGCACAGTCTATTTGACACAGTATTGGCAATGACTCGACGACAAATTCTAGACTAAGACACTCTTCTCCGCTCCTCAAATACATAATACATCAGTCTTTATTTACAGAGAGAGACGTTCCAAAATATGTGCGGCACTTCATTGACTATTGAAGTGGGTGGAGTTATGAGGTTTTGCCGACAGTTTAAGGAAATAAAAATAACAAAATAGGCCTGATGTGATGGGTTATGACCAATCAGTGTGTCTCTAGAGCGTAGAATACTTATCCAAGTATCTCCAAATATGCAAATCAGTTTTTAGACTAATCTCGCACAAGAACATATAAGCATAAAACGAGCCAAACATGAAAGTAATCTTCGATAGTGATTAGCTCCTTTGAAAGAGTTTCCCGACCATTTTGTGTCTGTCCCCTTCACAAGGAATTTCATCAGTGCAACCGTACTCTTGAGCTGCCATGAAATAACCACATTCGTCACCTTTAATTTAGCAATTAAGCCATTCAGACTGCTGTGTGACACCAACCCAGCATGCTCGAGTAAAGCAAAAATAGCTTTGGGATCTGGTTCATCTTCTATTTCAAGTCAGCTGGTGACCTAGCATGCTACTTAAAGACTCTGCATCGGGTGACCTCCAAAGCTTCAAAACACTCCCGAGGTTTACCAGTCTATTCTTGCTCTGCAACAGGAAATGTGTGACTCTTTTCATGTTTTCTCTTTTACTTCTGCAGCCTCTCTCCAGCCATTTAGCCACCTCAACTGATGCTAAAGGTCTAGCTGAGCTCTCATCCCCATAGTGTCTACTAATTATTCTCTAAAGTGCCTTTGGAATCTTGAAGCACGTTCTCGAGGAGCTCTCCATCCCTTCGTAACAGCCGAGCGGCGTTCTCCAAGGCATTTCTGAGAGGTCTCAATGAGCATCCATAACTTCTCAGATCGTCCTGTTTTTCTGCAGTCCTAACAGAGGCCATTGAAACCACTGAATCATAAGGATAGAACTTGACTTGCATTCGCCCAAGTTCTATGCATGTGTGTCAATATTTGA
Organism: Siphateles boraxobius; assembly: GCF_051911475.1. Taxonomy (NCBI): domain Eukaryota; kingdom Metazoa; phylum Chordata; class Actinopteri; order Cypriniformes; family Leuciscidae; genus Siphateles; species Siphateles boraxobius. The sequence goes on from NW_027509042.1 coordinate 41,600,261, forward strand.
TAGATCTCAGGGAGCATGTTAGGGGCAGAAGGCGCAGATGGTCTGAAGGAAGTTAAGTTATAGAGTTGTCTCATAATTTTTTTAGTAAACCAACCTCATGTTCAATTCATGAGTGCCCATGGCCTTGTGGGCAACCCAGGCACCTCTCTGACTCATCTTCTTTCCCAGAAAAATAATGTTTTTCTACACTGTTAAGTGCTAAAATCTGAAGAAACCTGATGTCCTTCTCTCTGCACTGGATTTGGGAGAAACAATTGATCCATTGGCAGCAGAAACCAGCTTCTCAATGATGAACCAGAACGTACAGAGACTTTCTGGTTTCTTGTTCGATTTTCTTTGGGGGTTTTTCCCCAAATGCTAGTCAAGACTTCCTTAGCATTCACTTGCCATTGAAGAGCTGCTGACTCTGTAAAATGGCTAATATACTGTAGTTCTTACATAGACAAACACACAATTGTCCTTATGCTGATGTGTTTGCATGCCTGCAAAGTGCATATGATAGCATGTAAATTAAAACATCAAATGTAAATAACAATCTGTACTTACTGTATATGTGAGTTCAATTAATCTGAATGAATAAAAAAAAGTTTGAATGAATTATTTAATGACTCACTCAATGACACCAAATGACAAAATACTTCACTTGTTTTGTTTTCTGGATGAATCAGCGTTTTTGAACAAATCTCTTGAACGATTCAATGACATTTTTGAACAGTCACTTGACTCCACCTAGTGGCGGAACAATATAATGACATAATCCTCATTTGAAGCGTAAAGTTACTTTCAAAAGGTGATTTGCTCTATTTTGATCGCTACCATAGACATCAGTGTTTATTTCCAAACTATATAATATATATAATATGACAATATAAATATATTTTGTAACCAAAATAACGAAATTGTGTGGTTGAAAAGACCTGTACTGTACATGATAACATCTCTCTCTGGGTCAACACAGATATGAATGTTCCGGAGTAATTTTGTCAAAGGTGTAATAGACAGACGAATCATTGTTAATTAGGAATGAGATTGTGTGGGTGTCTGCAGGGCCGTTGCTAGCGGGGAGAAAAGTGGTGACGATTCTAGTGGTGCCTATATATAACATTATCTATGTGACTTTTAAAAAATTCTTAAGATTAATGTTTATTTGTGATTTATAACACACACACACACACACACACACACACACACACACACACACACACACACACACACACACACACAAAAAAAAAAAAAAAAACATTTCTGCAGCACCACAGAGTTATAAACTCAAGCATCATCAGTTAATAACAAACACATTTGCTCTAATGTGTTACAAATGTCAATCATTTATCCCTGTCATTCTTACACTCAAAGACACTAACTGTAATAAATAATAAAAATTGAAAAGCTCAAGTGACTTGACCTATAAAGTATATAATTGTGACCACGGAATGTTAACAAAATTTAAACTTCGCTTCTACCATCTGGCTGGTGAGAAAATGTCTCTCAGTGTAATTTAATTCTGCATGCTTTATTGTCATTGCAAACAAATATTTCCCCAGCAAAGCATTTACAGCTTAGTAGAGTATAATAAAAAAAATAGTGAAAAAAAATAAATAAACATTTATCACAAAAGAGCAAATGAAGTAAAATAAAATAATAAAAAAATAGATGAATTAAACTAAAAATAAGCCATCTACAATTGTAGAAAAGAAGTCAAATAAAAATGTATGGAAAACAATCTACAAAAAAAGTAAAGCAATATACAAATTACTAACAAAAAGTATAATAAATGATATGAAAGGGGACTATAATTAAACATAATTGAAATGGATAGAGTAAATAAAAAATGACTACATATCTATCAATTCATCTTTCTCACTCTTTCCACATATAACGTTTGTCGAGGATTTCTACCTCTGGATGATGTCTGTTAACCACCTTTATTTCCCTTTATCGGTCTGTCTTTGTGTTCAAGAAAAAGGAAAAGAAAGCGTCTACCTGAGCTCTCTTCCCCTCTAACCTCCATTACCATGTCAGCAAACAAAATCCAAAATGAGAATCTGGCGCAGGGTGATGAGGTCACAGGCTGAAGTATTGGCGAGCGGCATCCGCACACTGACTTCTTCACCCCGATCACACCGCATGAAGAGATAAGCAGCCTCTCTCTGTTCACTGCATCTACACAGTGTGCTTTACACGGCTCCGGCCGGCCCTCTATGAATGGCAGAATTACTGGAACGGTTCATCGGAAGACATGCTGGAGATTCCTTTGATTTGTCCTTGTGGATCTGACAGGGAGTTCTTAAAAAATACCGTCTGTAATCTGTGGCTGAAGCACTGATGCTGAGTAGGACTGGTGTAAACAAGGAGCTTTTACTCGTGACGGAGATGAAAAGAGGAAATAAGAGTGTGAAGGGAGTGATGGTGAGGAGGATGACGAGGGATGTGAAGAGGTTTGGGGTGGGAAGGATGGATAGAGAAAATGAGAAGTTGGCAAGAAGAGACGAGACAAAAAAAAAGAAAAAACTAATAACAAAATAGATGAGATTAGAATAAATGAGACGAGACTAAATAGAACTAGAACAAACCAAATGATATGAGACAAGAACAGAAGAATATATATGAAACGAAAAAGAAGAGGCAAAGGATTTAAAGACATTATATTTTCTCCTAAATGTTCTCCTTCCATCACCCCATGCACAACGTTGCGCAAGATTCTTACAAAACAACTCAGGAATGTGTGAAGTGTAACACACTCACACACACACACACACACACACACACACACACACACACACACACACACACACACACACACACACACACACACACGTATGAAACAAACTAAAACTAGTTCTTGGAAAGATACATTCACATTAATTGTCCTGGTAGAGGCTTTTTATAAAATAGGCCCTGTTTTACCTGGTATTAATATGTGTTTTGGTTGATCGGATCACAAGTAGACGAGGTAGACATTTTAGTTGTCTGGTATTTTAATCCGTCTCTTTTGTCCACTTTCAACCACTTCTGTCCTGATTTCTTCGAGGGGATGCTCTATGGGCGGGTAAATGTATGGGGATTTTTGAGATCTTTTGATCTAAAGGTCAAAATAATCTCGCGCAATTTACATATGAACGTGACCGGAGAAGAAGGAAAACATATGGCTTTCAATCAGCTTTTGATTCTGCTCTGACAGCCACAAGATTAGCCGAACACTATGAGTGTGTGTTAGAAATCAGGAATGGTAAGAGAGAACATTGTGCTTGATATATTTTATCTTCAAACCAAACTTGGGTCTCCAGCCAACAAAGTTTAAATCCAGTCTGTCTAGTGCGCTTCCCATAATGTAAACACGTTAGGTCGGGTGGAGAGTAGGCGTCTTTTGTGGCTGTTTTGAACACATTCGACCACATGAGTGTTCAAACGAAAGCAATCCGGTCAAATGCGTTTTCCACTACCTCTGGAAGTAGTCGAAAGTGGACAAGCTCAAAACATTTTAGACCCCGTTTACACCTGTATTTAGCATCGTCCACTTGTGTATCGGATTGTACAAAGTGCATCTTAATACCAGTTGCAAACAGGGCCAAAGCGACAAACAAGGAAATGCATGTATTAATTACATGACAGTTACCTAGGCATGCATCTAAAGTACGGAGCAGGACACCTCTTTTACGAACACCGTACAGCCCCTGAGACCTGCTTGCCTTCCTCTGTGCTGAGGTGTCTGGGTAGATACAGCATGACACGATTAAAAGTGACTACCCTAAAATGATTATGAAAAGCTTAGGCGGGCTAGCACACATTAGCCAAGCAGGAGGAGCCCTGCCAAGCAATTTGGAGTTCTGATCCTTGAAAACAACTACAGTCGAGTTCAGCTTGTTACCGACTAAAAACCGGCAACATCCTCGGAGAGCCTGAGCTCGTAATAACACAGGGAAAAAAAAGCACCCAGGAAACAAAACGAAAGAAAAGAAGCGAATGCCAAAACACATTTCACCTGACCTCGAGAGAGGGAGGAATCAATAGCCGGAAGTCATCCGCGCTCTTTATGGAGGCATCAGCTTTTATGTAGCACGGAACGCTCGCTCACAATCTTCCTTAGCCTTCATCCCTTTTTTTTTTCCCACTCAGCACTGCTTTGTGCCTCCCCTTGCCTTGTTGAGCTCCCTTAAGGGGCTTGCGGTCTCTCTTCAACAATTTATTTATTTATTTCAAATTTAACACAACAGTGTTTTGCTGAAATGATAGATTGGGTGCTGGATACAGTGTGTGTACGGTGTAAATGTCAGAAAGTGGTGCACCATGCCGTGAAACTCCACAGGATATGACCGACAATGATATATTAGTTCCCGTACACCTTCTTCTATTCGCTGGGCTGCCCTCCCTACTCAACCTTTTTCCATTAAATTGTCAAACATCTCACACTTCACAGACATTACTCCAATAAAAGATACAGTGCTAAAATCAATAGCCGTGTTTGCCTAGGAGGCTTCGGCGGCTGCAGATACACACCGCGGGTCACATTGTGGCCCATGCAGCTGGTTACCTCCAGACCCTCAGGTCAATGTGTCAGGATGCCTCCCTCTCCTAGAGTGTGCCGCTTGGATAATGGATGAGGACCATGTTTGCAGGGTCGTTTGAAGGACAAAGCTGTCTTGCACACATCTAAAATGATAGGGACTGGGTGACAGCGCTAATTTTCGAGGGGGTTGTGTTTTTTGGTACATTACAGACAAACAATCCAGTGTCTTTCATGCAGATCGAATTGGAAAATGTTTGCCTCGAACTCTGGGAAATAATTCAGAGAGTGCTGAAGTTCTTCCTGGAATTAAGCAACAGCTTTTTCTGCTTTTTCATAAAACGTTCACACTAAAGCCTAAAAGATTCAGAGAGAATAAGAAACTGTCTGGATACCGTTATTAGAAGCAGGATGTGACAATTCCATTAACAAGAATCCCAAGCAATGCTTCATTTAACGCTATTGTCCCATTTCTCACTGTGGTGGACTGCGTTTTAAGAGCAGAAATTTCTGATCAGCCTTTTTTTCCGGGCATGTGGGCAGGCAAATGTGCATGGTCAAGTCCAGGGAGAGTCCATTTCTGGGGTAATAGATTTCCCAGCGCTAGACTTATTCCACTTTTTTTGGGTTACTGGGATGAGGGATTGGTTTCAGGCGGTGTAGGAGGCTGCCAGGTGTTGTGTGGCCTGGGGATAAAGGGAGATATATGGATCTATCCTGAGCTCAAGACAGGAAAGGAAAGGAGAGATGAGGCTGGAATTACACTGTCGAGCATGGACAAATTTCAACTTACTGGCAACTTACCCACAGAAGACAAAACCAGGCATGCTGGTTCAGTGAAAGGAAGAGAAAAGCTTGCTTAAGGCCTATACAAGCGCACTTGCACATTTGTGTATTAAAATATTTGCAAGCAGGCAAACTCAACCCCTGATGGATACCCAGGTCAATCAGGTACTCGTTTGCTCATTTTTAGCATGTCCAAGGCACCTTGACCAAGATGGTCTTCCTGCTCAGCCTGGTCCCAGCAGATGGTCCATACAATCAACCACTTACACCAGCTTAAAACCAGCTGGAAACCATGTAAAGTCATCTACCACCCTAAGTTGGGTTATAGTCGGATTTACCAGCATGGAAAATGTAATTTACCTGCAGGTCTACATTCAGTATATGCTCACAACTGCAGCTTTCTTCAATCAAATATATTTTCTAGATATTTTTTTCCTCAAAAACAAGACACATATTTATTTATTCATTCATGTTTTGTAACATGGCTTTAAATAATTCAAAGTGGATGTGAAGTTTCTAAATGCTAAGATGTGTGAGTCACATTGTTTTTCTGATCTCTCACAGCCATGAGAGTTCGCTCATTTTAGCATCCGCTAACCAACTGAATGGAACACTGAGGCCCAGAGAAGAAATAAAGAAAGATAGACAGAGGGAAAAAAATGGCACTCTGCCCATATTAGAAAAAGAGAAGGTAAGACAGGTCTGCCAAACCTTGGTCCCTACTGACTTTCCATTCTCATGACTCAGCGCCTTTGACTTTGAGAGCAAACCCACTCAGAGAGCCTGAGACAGGCATGATGCTGGTCTACCTAATAGCGATACGCATCGGTTCTTTAGGGTCTGCCAGGCACGAATCGTGTGAGACACGAGCTATATATAATCCGATGTTCTAGCTGTGAAGACCGTCGACAAGTGTGGATGGTGATTGATTTCAACCTGAGTGGAGCACGAGAAAAATAGGGACAAATTCCCCTGCCGTCTACCAGACACGAAATTAAATAAATAATAAAAATAAATAATAAAAAAAGATGAAAAGTCAGAGTGTACCTGTTATTTCTGGTGTTACCTGTGTCACTTAAATTTGCTCCAAATTCCTCTCCCCGCACACACCTCTTCCGTCTTCTCCCTTTGGGTTTGTATTGTAAAATATGCTGAACTGCAGGCTCCACATGGCTGCGGACGGGCAAGAAGCTGCACTGCTGAATCAAGCTTTCAGCAGAGCAAAGGAGCGTAGACTCGTTCACTATGCAGCACTCTGCCTTTTGTCTCTCCTCTCTTCTGTCTGATCTCTTTGCTGTTCTGTCTTTTCTTTTATGGTGTTCCCTTTACATTTTATTCTCTTTCGCTATTCTTCCAGTATTAATCAAAGGCTACCAGAATGCTCACCCCAGCCATTTAATTATTAATGGTAATTCCTCGCCTGTAAACCCTGCACAACTATCTTACCGACGTGCACTTACCTAGCTATATAAATGAGGACATGCTATAGACTACTATATATATATATATATAAGTATAAGCATTATATGTTGTATATAAAAGGATGTATAAAAGATTGTATATAAAAAGATTTAAGAGCAGAGATGGAGGTGAACATTTACCATTAATAAATTATTCAATTTCATTTGGATGACAATTCAAATCCAATGCACATTTATGGGAGTTGAAAGGCATGATCACTATAAAATGTTGAAAGGAAAAGAGCTGGGTGAAGATTATTCAAAATGTCTCCTTTTTCATACGTATTCGGAACTGCACAAGAGTGATGAAGCAATGCCAAAAACCCTCATTTTTGCATGAACAATTCATTGAATACATTAGATATACACCACACAATCACCTGATACCCATTTTCTTTGTGCCCGGTCACATTCTACTTTTTATTCGCACTTGAAAGGAGCTCTGAGATTCCTCTTTAAACTAAATCTTATAAAACCCCTCCCCATTTTCTGATTTTCTTTGCCACAACAATCTCCCGTTTCCTCCATCTCTCCTTCGAGCTGATTATCGCAGTGCACAAGCTCTTTCAGGGCCAGATAACAGGGCTGTCTATTGTCATGGATTTGAAGGCTGCGGTTGCCCTGCGTCACACTAGCACGGCGGAAGAAGGAAAGGTGGGCTCTCTCGATAAGGCCCCAGCCTAAATCAACCGACACTTCCTCCATAACAGCTAATTAGCCAGCGCTGAGCGCCCGGGCGCACATTTGGGCCGCGCTGTCCGTCAAGCTTCCAGCAGCCATTGACATCCACCAGCAAATGTCAAGTCCGCCTTTTGTGATGGAGACAAGCCTATTACAGAGAGGCATGCTGACGGGTGGGGGGAGAGGGGTGCATGCTGGCATTCAGAATAATAAAAAAAGATGTGAGAATGGAGGGATGAGACAGAGACAGAAAGAGAGAGAGAGAGTATTCCCTTTAAAAGCCTGGACGTGTAGCAATTGTAGTATTTCTAACTGGTCAGCTGTCAGAGTGAGATGGCTGTTAAAGGCCACATTCAACAAGTCAGAAACTTGAAGGAGGGAATTAATGTGTTCACATGTTGAAGAGAAAGAGAGAACCAAATGAATTACAATTAATCACATACAGTAAGTGAATATTTGCTGATAAATGCCCCCAAATCACATTACATGTTAACCGCTTACACATTAACAATGTTGAGATCTTAAAGTCATTGTTGTATAGGGGCAGTGTGGCCTAGTGGTCACTTTCCTGTGGCTCAATAAAGTGTATACCTTGAAATCATGGAATAAATGTGTCTGCCAAATGAATAAATGTAACGTAAATAAAGGGGCTGGCATCTGAAAGGTTACAGGTTCAACAAGATTGTGCCTTTGAGTAACACTTAGATCAGTAGTATTGCATCTGTATTTTGTGTATTGTCAGTCAATAAAAAAATTCGAATGAGATAGAAAACAAGAGGAAATTCGTATGACATCGTCAGCTTTAGGGTATCTGATGTTGGTAGCTTGGTGAAAAATCCGACAGACAAAGACAAAGAGAGACAGATTTCTATTTCTTTTCGAGTTTTTTTGGCATGCAGTTCTTTGTGTGCCTTGTCACATTAAAACCAGAAGCAGTGTCATGTTTTTTGTTTAAGACTGACAAAAGTTTTGGTGGAAGTGTGACAGTGAGCAAGAAAATATGAGAGTGACACTCCAAAGAAGCGACGGTGGCATGGGCACCGGCACCCTGTCGTATCACAGCGGCGGGAAAGCTTTTCGGGAGGCGATAGCCATCCACGTTTAGCCTTGAGTTGAAAGATAATGCCATGTTATATATCCTGACACGTTGATCTGCTCACTGACTTCTAGTGTGTTGTGAAACTACGACTGAGAAGGCCTAGCATCACTGGAAGACCGTTTTCCTCCATTCATTGTGGCACAGGGTACAATACTGTCACAGCAACACTTTCCAGTGTTTACCGTAACAGCCATATTCTACAGTTTTATGCCACTTTCTCCTTGACATCTAAGGGTGTGTCCGGTCCGATTAAAACAAAGCCTGATGCGATTGCTCTATTAGTGCGGTTCATTTGAATAAGTGTGAACGCTGCCATCCGAACCCTGGTGCGCACCAAACAAGCAGACTGTGACGGCTGAAAAACTCTGGTGCTGTTCGATTGAAATATGAAAGCAACAAGGATCAAAGACATCTAAACTAACCAAAATTAGGACATTATGTCACAAGATGTGACCCTAAAAAGGAGAGAATAGCTAAAGCATAGCTTGTTCTCTACCCGTATCATTTTCTTTTTTTGGTCCAGATCAAAAGAACCGAACTGTGAACACACTAAGTCTTTCTTGGCCAAAAACATGATTTAGTTGTATGTTGTTTCCCAACCTGATACTGATAAATTGAAAACAAAAACGAAATCTCTAATTTCAGCAGATATACCAATAAGTACCGATATAGTTAGGGTGTGGGGGAAAATCGATTCATATATGAATCGCGATTCTACCGATTTGCATGTTCACATTTAATTCAGTAAGATTTGTTTAAACTGTCTAACACAGTCAAATAAGAAAAGTAACACAAAACAGGAAACTACAATCAAATCTATACACATATCGAATCGAAATTTGCTTCATAATCGAGAAGCGACCTCAATAATCGATTTGAATCGAATCGTGAGGTACCAAAAGATTCCGATTTTGAGATATTTCGACTGATAGAATGTCCAGGTGCATTTCCGTCATTACAGTATGCTTCACATTATCTAAATGACCAATGAAAAGTTGTGAAATCATGTCATCTGATTTTCACGTATATCCATTTGGTGTCAAAGCAGTCAATCACGCCGCGTATCTCAAATCTCTTATGACAAACGAGAGAATACTTGCCTAGACGGACATTTAGACATAATTTTGTGTTTGTGTCCGTACAAGGGCAAGGGAAACGTGTACGAGGAATCAATTCGAAGTTCAGGTGCGTACCTCTCTCTCTCGCTTCGGGTGCGCGTGGCTGTGCGTATAAATAACGCGCGAGTCCCGATTTTTGCCGCTTCCTCTGCGTTTAAAATTGTTTGAATGTGTAAATTGGCAAGACAAAACACATCCAAATCATAAACTTTCACTCTATGATGGTTAAATTTAGAAGTTAATCCGCGAATCACATGCTTGCCGAACCGTGGGGTCTAATCCGTACGGATCACGGATCAACTGCGATTCGTCCCACCCCTAAAAATTACTGTATCTATATACTTTTAAGACAGATGTTCCTTAAAACATGTCTATGTATTGCTTGGAAGAGATTCAAGTGAAAAAATCTCCTTGAAATTAATGAATCAAAAACAATGGATGGCCGAAGGAAACACTGCAGAGCAAAGAGAAGGCAAATCACTTTGAGGGGCAACTGTTTGCCCATCACCCAGCTATAAAGGCAGGAGCAGCGGTAGCCTCTGGGATAACAGAACGGATAATGGTGTTTTCTCAGGCCACTGCAGTAGAGCGGTTCGCATTCAATTACAGCCTGCCCCTTCTATCTTCATGCCCCCCTCCGCAGATGCTGTTTCAAATCATTACCTGCGAGGAAGAAACCGAGTGGGCAGCCATCTTCGCTGCCTCGGAGCGATACCGAACCCTCGTAGACACACATATGTGCATCCGCACAAACACACAGATGGACTGTTCTGCTAGCTGCCCACCAGCTAGTCTAAACAATCACAGACATAGACCTCACACGCCAGTGGCTATATCAACAGAGGATGATTGTGTGTATATATTTTTCCCCTGTACTTGGTCTGTCAGCATAAAATGAGTTAAGCTGAACCAATGAGACACTAAGAAGAACATTATCGCTAGCGGTGGCCAGAGAAGATTAGCATGTTTGAAAGTAAATCTGAAACGTGCTTCGCATATTTTCCACAGCAGCTAATGAGCTAGGCATCCAAAAGCAAGAAAATAAGCACCTAACTGCTCAAAAGCTTCAGCTGAGCTAATCAACATTGAGAGAAAAGGTTAATGACCTAGCGAATTATGGTAAAAATGCTTGATAGCACACGTAGCAATTTCGTGAGACATTTATAGACTCGAGATCATACGTAAATCCGCTCATTTTAACAAATTTATCAGATATTTTTTACACAAATAAAACCGCATAAATCAGAATGTGATTCTTTCCTGTCAGTCAGGAACATGTTCTTTTCGCAACATTTCATCTTTTAAATGTAAAATAGTCTGCTGCTCTTCTTTTTTTTTCGGAAGATTAACAGATGTTGATATAAAAATAAATTAAAGGCAGGGCAGGCGATTTGTTGCAGAAACATTTTTTGTTATGCTGGTTGAAAGTCTCTTCAGATCCTGATGATAGTGTGTGAACACATGCTTTCAAAGCTAACTTGCTATTGCTAGCCGCTTTGAACATCGCCTAGCCTACCTTTAAAAGTGATGTGATCTTTTGTATACTCATGCATATTTGCTTACCGGATGATTATCTGACACAAAAGCAAAACCATCAGTTAGGCTAATCAACATTAAATCCCAAGGATGATCACCTAGCATCTTAGCACCTATCCTTAGCAAACTGTCATCAAGACATCTATTCAGTGCATGATTTCTTCTGGAAAAGTGTTACCTCATCTGTAATACAAAGCTAATATGCACTGGCGAACGAGATTCAGAAGATGATTTTGTGATATTTAAGATTTAGAATTCATTCTTAAGTCTTAATTCTTAGTCTTAAATAGATGGGAAAATCTATTTAATATGATCTATTTAACATGCAAAATGCTTATGTCATTTGTTAAAGAGTTTGTTTCTTGTTAGATGGGAAGTTCGACTGCTAATTTATTTTTCACCTGAATCTGCAGTTTGAGATGTTTGCACACATACAAATTACAAGACCAAAATAAAATGAAACCTTATGTTGAGCTTATCAACACTGAATGCCCAAGGACAGTGACTTAGCATGAAGTGAAGTTCCAACTGAGCTCACAGGGATATGATACCCAAACACCACAACCTGCTCCTCCCAGCCCCCCTCTCTCTCTCTCTCTCTCTCTCTCTCTCTCTCTAACCACGGCCTGAAATCCAGCAGCATCGATCACAGGCGGATGAATTATGAGGGTGTCTGGAGGAGCTGGAGGCTGCGGCTGGTGAGGGGCAGCCTCCAGAAGAATGCCCCCGCTCAAAGGCACCTGCAGGTGGGGAGAGAGTGATGGATTGGGGGTCTGGGAGAGAGATGGTGAAAATCTCTTACTTTCATTGAGAGGCAGTCAGTGTTCAGCATCAAGTCATCCTCATTTGTGAGAAAGAGATGGAATGAGAGAAAGTGCTCTGTTCCAAAACCTTAGATCGGCACCTGCCTTCTAACATACAGTCCCTGCTGGGGGAAATAAAAAAATAAAAACCTCAGCTTGTTTTCTGGTTTTAACCGGTTTAAGCCGTTCTAAAAATGTGTTGTTATAGTGTTCAGATGGTTTTGCTGGTTGGCAAGCTGGTTTCCCAGTATGGTCAGCAAAAAAGTGCCTAAAACCCATCCAAAGCCAACAGACCAATTAAGACCAGCAAACAAACTTAGATATGTCTAAGGTTCCGAAGATTTCTTTAGGTTTGTGAATGATGAACATGAATACTGTGAAGTATTATTAAAAAAAAATGAATAACAGTTTTATATTTGAATATGTTTTAAAATGTAATTTATTATTGTGATCAACGCTTATTTTCAGCATGTCACATGATCCTTCAGAAATCATTCTAATAGGCTGATTTGCGGCTCAAGAAACATTTCTGATAATAATTTATGTTGAAAACAGTTGTGCTGCTTAACAAAACAATAGATTTGAAATAGAAATATTTTGTAACATTATTGTTACGTGTGGGTTTTGTTGTGTCTTGTATATCACGTGATTCCTTGTTTGTCATGTGATCCTACCATGTGTCTTGTCTTTTGTTTGTTGTTGCTCAGTGTCCACAGGTGTTCCTCGTCTATGTTTATTAGTCTCCCCAGGTGTTTCTTATTAACCACGCCCCCTTGTTATCTTGTTTAGCTTGTTTGTCTGTGTATTTAAACCCCTGTGTTTCAGTTGTTGGCTGTTGGTTTTTGTTTAATGTTACTTCCGTCCTGTTCTGAGTTTCCTGGATTACCTGTTTATGTTATTAAAAAAAGCTTGCGATTGGATTCACGCTCCGTTTCGTTCCTGACTGGCTGTAACAGAACAACCGATCACAAATGAATCCAGCAGCACGAATCTCGCCTGATCTTCCCAGCATGAGCCAGGAGTACGCTGGAAAGACCGCGGCCTTAGCCCTGAAGAGCCTTGATTTGTTCCAGTTCACCTGGGGGTTTGCCTCACTTGCTGCCTCCTGCTCTCTAGAGGGTGAGGCGATAAAATTATGTTACCGGCTGGGGGCTAAGGAGGTCAACCTTAGGGAGCTCCCCGATCTCTCTGGCCTGGATTGGAGAGAGGCACTCTCCAGTTGTCTGGAGAGCTTCAGCCCACGGTACGCCAGGCCTTCAATACTGGTTCCAGTTCCGGTGGTCCCGAGTCCGGTGGTCTCAAGTCCGGTGATCCCGAGTCCGGTGGCCTGGAGGAGGAGGAGAGAGGCCTCCTCAAAGACTTGTCCACCGGCGCCACTCCAGCGACCTGTCACTTCTGCCGAGCCAGAGACGCTTCACTTCAGCCACGTCCAGCCAGAGCTTCACTCCAGCCAGAGACCGTCCAGCCAGAGACCGTCCAGCCAGAGACCGTCCAGCCAGAGACCGTCCAGCCAGAGACCGTCCAGCCAGAGACCGTCCAGCCAGAGACCGTCCAGCCAGAGACCGTCCAGCCAGAGACCGTCCAGCCAGAGACCGTCCAGCCAGAGACCGTTGTTCACGTCACGCCTGCCGAGCAAGAGACTGTTCACGTTTCGTCTGCTGATCCAGAAACTGTTCACGTCACGCCTGAACCTGAGCCCTCAGCGGAGATGGTCACCGCCACGCCAGAGCCGGTGTCTGTTCCTGAGCCGGAGCCAACGTCTGTTCCTGAGCCGGAGCCAACGTCTGTTCCTGAGCCGGAGCCAACGTCTGTTCCTGAGCCGGAGCCAACGTCTGTTCCTGAGCCGGAGCCAACGTCTGTTCCTGAGCCGGAGCCAACGTCTGTTCCTGAGCCGGAGCCAACGTCTGTTCCTGAGCCGGAGCCAACGTCTGTTCCTGAGCCAGTGTCTAGGGACAAGATGGCCACCTCCGAGCCAGTGTCTACGGACAAGATGGCCGAACCAGAGACTGTTAACATCACTTCTGCTGATCCAGAGACTGTTCACGTCACTTCCTCCGAGCCAGTGTCTACGGACAAGATGGCCGCCTCCGAGCCAGAGTCTGTCCCTGTTCCCGAGCCAGAGTCTGTGTCTGTTCCCGAGCCAGAGTCTGTCCCGTCTGTTCCCGAGCCAGAGTCTGTCCCGTCTGTTCCCGAGCCAGAGTCTGTCCCGTCTGTTCCCGAGCCAGAGTCTGTCCCGTCTGTTCCCGAGCCAGAGTCTGTCCCGTCTGTTCCCGAGCCAGAGTCTGTCCCGTCTGTTCCCGAGCCAGAGTCTGTCCCGTCTGTTCCCGAGCCAGAGTCTGTCCCGTCTGTTCCCGAGCCAGAGTCTGTCCCGTCTGTTCCCGAGCCAGAGTCTGTCCCGTCGGTTCCCGAGCCAGAGTCTGTCCCGTCGGTTCCCGAGCCAGAGTCTGTCCCGTCGGTTCCCGAGCCAGAGTCTGTCCCGTCGGTTCCCGAGCCAGAGTCTGTCCCGTCTGTTCCCGAGCCAGAGTCTGTCCCGTCTGTTCCCGAGCCAGAGTCTGTCCCGTCTGTTCCCGAGCCAGAGTCTGTCCCGTCTGTTCCCGAGCCAGAGTCTGTCCCGTCTGTTCCCGAGCCAGAGTCTGTCCCGTCTGTTCCCGAGCCAGAGTCTGTCCCGTCTGTTCCCGAGCCAGAGTCTGTCCCGTCTGTTCCCGAGCCAGAGTCTGTCCCGTCTGTTCCCGAGCCAGAGTCTGTCCCGTCTGTTCCCGAGCCAGAGTCTGTCCCGTCTGTTCCCGAGCCAGAGTCTGTCCCGTCTGTTCCCGAGCCAGAGTCTGTCCCGTCTGTTCCCGAGCCAGAGTCTGTCCCGTCTGTTCCCGAGCCAGAGTCTGTCCCGTCTGTTCCCGAGCCAGAGTCTGTCCCGTCTGTTCCCGAGCCAGAGTCTGTCCCGTCTGTTCCCGAGCCAGAGTCTGTCCCGTCTGTTCCCGAGCCAGAGTCTGTCCCGTCTGTTCCCGAGCCAGAGTCTGTCCCGTCTGTTCCCGAGCCAGAGTCTGTCCCGTCTGTTCCCGAGCCGGAGAACTGTTGTCTGTTCCCGAGCCAGTGTGTGTGTTGTCTGTTGTTCCCGAGCCAGTGTGTGTGTTGTCTGTTGTTCCCGAGCCAGTGTGTGTGTTGTCTGTTGTTCCCGAGCCAGTGTGTGTGTTGTCTGTTGTTCCCGAGCCAGTGTGTGTGTTGTCTGTTGTTCCCGAGCCAGTGTGTGTGTTGTCTGTTGTTCCCGAGCCAGTGTGTGTGTTGTCTGTTGTTCCCGAGCCAGTGTGTGTGTTGTCTGTTGTTCCCGAGCCAGTGTGTGTGTTGTCTGTTGTTCCCGAGCCAGTGTGTGTGTTGTCTGTTGTTCCCGAGCCAGTGTGTGTGTTGTCTGTTGTTCCCTAAGCCGGGGTCTTCGCCGCCGTGGGCGCCCGAGGGGTCTTCGCCGCCGTGGCCGCCCGAGGGGTCTTCGCCGCCGTGGCCGCCCGAGGGGTCTTGACCCTCCTTCCCTCCCCCAAGTCCACCTCCGCTTCACCACCCTCCTGAACTATTCTGTCTTTTTTTTTTTTTTTTTTTTTTACCAAGGGGCGTCAGGAGCCGCCCGTAGGGGAGGGGCTATGTTACGTGTGGGTTTTGTTGTGTCTTGTATATCACGTGATTCCTTGTTTGTCATATGATCCTACCATGCGTCTTGTCTTTTGTTTGTTGTTGCTCAGTGTCCACAGGTGTTCCTCGTCTATGTTTATTAGTCTCCCCAGGTGTTTCTTATTAACCACGCCCGCTTGTTATCTTGTTTAGCTTGTTTGTCTGTGTATTTAAACCCCTGTGTTTCAGTTGTTGGCTGTCGGTTGTTGTTTAATGTTACTTCTGTCCTGTTCTGAGTTCCCTGGATTACCTGTTTATGTTATTAAAAAAGCTTGCGATTGGATTCACTCTCCGTTTCGTTCCTGACTGGCTGTAACAATTATACTGTCACTTCACTAATTTAATACATCCTTGCAGAATAAATGTAGGGCTATTCATTGAAAAAAAAAAAAACGGTAGCGTAAATATCAACTCAATGCTGCTGTATGTTGCTAAGCTAAAAAGCATAAAGAATACAATCACAAAAACACAGTATTAGGTCATTGTATCAATATTTTTTAAAACTAAAGGAAATGAGTACATTTACAGCCAACATTTATTTCACCTCATCTGCCATTTTCTTGTTAGCAAGGCATTCTGGGATATTTACAACCCTGCCTTGGAGTTTGGCCAAAAGAAGGTAGTCATGTAACGTCAGAAGTGCACCTACAGTATAATGCCCCAAAACACTGTCTAGTTAGCGGCTCGCTAGGTTTGAAAAGAGCAAAAAAAGAAAGAACAAGGGAGAGATAGAGAGCAGGAGGGGGAATGAATAAATGGCCACAAAGTAAAGGGCTGTAAAAGGGTAAAAAGGAAAAAGAAAGGAAAACAGTTGTCACAGCATTACAGATGAAAGAGTAAATCTATAGCTAATTAGTGCTGTGGCTACGGCAGCTAAGCTATCACTCATTTGGCGAGCGAGAAGTGAGACAAGGAGACAGGATGCTGGGAGGAAGAATTGAAGCTCACACTGAGTTGTAATGGAGGTCATGGGACCTCAGTCCACGACAGACCTTGAGACACATGGAGAGACGGAGTGCATATCATCATTAGCAAAAGCTTACCATCGCCCAGACTCACAATTTCCATCCCTGTGATCACCCCATGATGTGCATTTAATGGTGAACACATTCACCAGTGACATGTTAGAGGTCCTCAGACTAGGGACGCACCGAACGGCTGTAAAACCGAAGTCATTAAACTGAGTCCACTAAAGAGGAGACAGAGGAACTCTCCTCATATCTCATCAATCATCTCCTGCTTAATTCAGCAGAACTGCAGATTTGTCAAGTTTTAAAGGAGGTTTTTAAAGAACTAGCTTTTTTTGGAAACAGTTCCAAAAAAAAGTACAGCGGTGGTACGTTAGCACAGATACCAGAATACTGCATGTTCAAATATCATGGTATACATATTTACATAAAAAAATACCAGGTATTATCATTTTGTTAGTTCCAAAATTATGTGAAATAAAGCCTTCTATGGTATATGTGTATACCATTGTATATTTATATCTTTAAAAAGTATCGTGATGGTACCATGGTATACTGATCGACATACCATGCATGGTACGTTTTAAAGATTAAAATCTCTTTACAAAGAAGTGCTACTGTAGGCACATTGTAATACTATAGTACTTTGAAATTACTATACTAGAATTTACACTATGGTATTTTCTAATCATTTTTTGAGATTAAATAATATTTTTACATGGCATTATATTTGTACTAAGTCCAAAAAACAATGGTAAAAGTATGGTCTTATTTACCATTCTTCAGTAAATTTTCTTAGGCGAAATCCAGTTATTTCAATAGGAATCCACGCATTCCCTACACAGATTGGTGACACGAATTTGCTGTTATTGCCAAAAGAAACCTGCTTAGTTTGAAAATTAAATAATTAAAAAGACAATGGATTTTCTTTGCCTACAAATGTTGTTAATGTGACCATCGTACTATTTTGTAAGTCAATAAGGCCTGTTTGATTTCGAAGGGCTTATTGTATTGATATATGTGTGTGTGTGCTCCTCATATGACCAGTATGCATGGATATGATTACTGTACAGTGTTCATGTACAGAAATTACGTTGAGATGAAATCATGTTACAGCTCAAGTGTGTTGTGCTCTATCGACTGTAAAAAACCACAGATGCGCTTGCTTCCTTAGATAGAAGCTACTGTATTTCTGTCTAGCACACACTTACACACAGTCTCTCTCTCTCGCTCCGCTGCTCTCTCCCACACACTCAGACACAGCGCTGTATTCACATCAGCACTCTGCATTCCCATCACACATGCGCTTGCCGTTGCCTCGGAGATGAATGGAGAGGCGGATGCTACATTACGTGACGATGGGAGCACATCGCATGAGTCACAAATAAAAAGGTGCCTTTTAAGCAAATTCAGTGATCAGTGTTAGCGCAGCGTTAGCCGTTTTACTGTGATTGCGGAGGGAACGAGGGAGATGCCACGGCAAGGACACGGGGCGGCACGCATCGCTCAGCTACGTCAGAAACAGGGAGGGATGGCACTCCATAACACGGCTAGAAACCGAGAGGGTTTGTTTGTGTGTTAATGTGGCCAGAGACGACTCTGACGAGAAGAGAGGAAAGAGGTCCTGCCAGGAAGAGAAGGAGGAGGAGGAAAATGCAAGCAGGGGATTATTACAGAAATACCACCGCCATTTAAGTCAAGTCAAGTCAAGTCAAGTCAAATATATTTATATAGCGCTTTTCACAATACAGATTGTATCAAAGCTGCTTCACAGTATCAATCAAAACAACTTAACAATGTTTGTTTATTACTGGAAAAAAAGACATCCTAGTTTGGTAGAGCTGATCAATGGTATGATTGGTTAATTAATTTGAATATCCCCAACTGAGCAAGCCAAAGGCAACAGTGGCAAGGAACCGAAAAAACTCCATCCAGTGACCTAATGGTGTCCTAACACCCCATGAAATGACCCAATGGAGAAAAAAAAAAAAAACCTTGGGAGAACCCAGGCTCAGTCGGGGGCCAGTTCTCCTCTGGCGTTTATGAACTAGAGGCCGAATTTACAGTAACTGTAAGATAAAAAATTTATATGAATGCCTGGCTAAATAGATGTGTCTTCAGTCTAGTTTTAAACTGGGAGAGAGAGTCTGAGCTAAGAACAATATCAGGAAGGCTATTCCAGAGCTTCGGAACTAAATGTGAAAATGCTCTGCCTCCTTTGGTGGATCTGGATATCCTAGGAATGACCAGAAGCCTCGAATCTAGTGATCTTAAAGAGCGCGATGGATTGTAAGGCGATAGAAGATCCGTTAAATAGACTGGAGCTAAACCATTTAGAGCTTTATAAGTCAAAAGCAATACCTTGTATTTAATACGGAACTTTATAGGTAACCAATGAAGTGATGATAAAATCGGTGTTATATGATCATATTTTCTTGATCTAGTAAGAACTCTAGCGGCTGTATTTGAACTGTAGCTTGTTTATTGAAGATGCAGGACAACCAGCTAATAAAGCATTACAGTAATCTAGTCTCGAGGTCATGAATGCATGAACTAACTTTTCTGCATCAGAGACTGATAGCATATTACGTAGCTTAGCAATGTTTCTAAGGTGGAAAAAGGCTGTTTTTGTAACATATGAAATATGCTTTTCAAAAGACAGGTTGCGGTCTAGTATAACACCCAGGTCTTTTACTGTAGCGGATAAAGTAACAGGGCATCCTACTATGTTAAAGTCGTGCTGTGAAGGGTTTTGTGGACGGTTTTTAGAACCGATAAGTATTACCTCTGTCTTGTCTGGATTTAATAAAAGAAAATTACGCGCCATCCAATCTTTTATATCATTAACACAATCTGTCAATTTGGATAATTTAGCGTATTCATCTGGCCGTGATGAAATATATATTTGAGTGTCATCAGCATAACAATGGAAACTAATTCCATGTTTCCTTAGAATATTACCAAGTGGCAGCATATATATTGAGAATAATAAAGGGCCTAACACAGATCCCTGCGGCACTCCATAGTTTGCCGAAGTTATAATCGATTTTTCTCCATTTAAGTAGACGAAATGGTAGCGGTCAGATAAGTATGACCTGAACCAGCGTAATGCTTGTCCTTGAACACCAGTGTAATTTTGTAGTCGATCTAAGAGTATTGTGTGATCTATAGTATCGAACGCAGCACTAAGATCAAGTAAAACTAGTACTGAGATACAGCCTTGGTCCGAAGCTAAAAGTAAATCATTTGTGATTCTAACAAGCGCAGTTTCAGTGCTATGATGTGGCCTGAATCCAGACTGAAACTTTTCATAGATGTCGTTTTCTTGCAAGAAAGAGCCGAGTTGAGCGGACACAACTTTTTCTAATATTTTTGACATAAATGGAAGATTCGAAATGGGTCTGTAATTTGCTAGGTTATTTGGATCTAATTGTGGTTTCTTAATAAGAGGTTTTATAACTGCCAGCTTGAACGTTCTTGGAACATGACCTAAAGATAAAGATGAGTTAATAATATTGAGAAGAGGCTCTTCCACTATAGGTAACACTTCTTTCAGTAGTTCAGTTGGTATAGGATCTAATAAACATGTTGTTGTTTTAGATGAAGTGATAAGTTTATTTAACTCTTTTTGTTCTATGGTTGTAAAGCATTGTAATTGTTCTTGCGGGGTGATAATTGCGGCTGAATTATAAGGCGCGAGCAGAGATCGAACGTTTACGATTTTGATTCTGATGCTTTCAATTTTCTCGGCGAAGAAGTTCATGAAATCATTACTACTAAACTGTAAGGAGGTATTTTGTTCAGACGACGTCTGTTTATTTGTTAGTCTAGCCACGGTATTAAATAAAAACCTTGGATTATTTCGGTTGTTTTCTATTAATTTGCTGAGGTGCTCCGCCCTGGCCGTTTTAAGGGCCTTTTTATAATGTGACATACTGTCTTTCCACGCGATTCTAAAGACCTCTAAATTTGTTTTGTTTTTCCATTTACGCTCTAAATTACGGGTTTCATACGTAGTATTATTGTACCATGGTGCTACTTTTTTCTCTGACCTTTTTTAATCTAATGGGTGCAACAATATCCAATGTTCTAGAGAGAATGGAGCTCATAGTGCTAGTTAGTTCGTCTAGTTCATCTGTTTGTTTGGGTTCAGGTATATACGGTAGCCAATGCTAGAGATAATGTGTTTTTTTTTTCTTACATCTAAGAGCGTAACATTTAGCACAAGCACTTCAAACGAATTAAACCTATGACGAGTTTTCTGAGTAACATTAAGGGTATCTCTGTAAATTGTTGCAACACCGCCGCCACGACCGATCAGACGGGGCTCATGCTTATAACAGTATCCTGGCGGAGTAGACTCATTTAGACCGAAATAATCATTTGGTTTAAGCCAGGTTTCAGTAAGGCACAGAACATCGAAATTATTATCTGTGACCATTTCATTTACAATAACCGCCTTAGGTGTGAGCGATCTAATGTTTAGGAGACCTAGCTTTAGAAATTGTTTTTGTTCACTACTAGCGAGATTTTTTGTTTTAATAACAATTAGATTTTTTCTAGATCCCGCAGTAGATTTATTATTTGATCTTAGTAAACGAGGAATAGACACAGTTTCTATGCAATGTTCTACACTAGTATTAATATCAATTAAATTGGTGCAGTAGAGACTGTGATTTGGATTTTTGGTTACTAGTCAAACGGTATTTAACATCTTGGAGATGTTATCCGACAGAAGATCTGCCCCGATTCTACTTGGGTGAAAGCCATCAGCGCGGAAGAGCCTTGGTCGCTCCCAAAACAGATTCCAATTATTTACAAAAATCAGTTTCTCCTCATTGCACCATGACAATAACCATTCATTTAGCGCGAATAATCTACTGAACTTTTCATGCCCTCGTCGGTAGACTAGAGGGCTACACTAGAGGCAACATGAAATGTCATTTGCAACCCATTTTACTTCCATTAAGTGACATTTTTCCAAGTGAAACGGGTAATTCAAGGAGGACAAATAATTTGGATTTGCCAAAATTTACGAGACCTTGGTCTCAAAAAGAGCGAGAGCAAGTTTGGATAAAAAAAAAATATTAAAAGATTATTTTGGACTAATTTGCACTGATGAATCGCTCACAATAAAACCAGGAAGTTTTAAAGTCTCGATGAAAAGTAAGTATCGTCAGTTTCATTTACATCTTCTGTATTGTGTGTATTCTGTATTATTTTGCATTCCGAGTGAAGCAAATTATCAAAAAATGAAAAAATAATAATAAGTAGGTCAGGATTTGTTTCAGTCCATTGGTTGTTGTTTGGATGGAGGCAGATCTGAATGTGAGCTTGCAGGTGATTGTAAAAAATCAGCGGGTTTAAACGAACTACATGACTGGAGAAGTCCCCAGAGAAAAATCTGTTGTTTCACCAGAAGATTCAGTTACAGGTCAAAACATAAATGAATGAATAAATAGATAAATAAACGCATGGATGAATCGTTCACAATGGACCCTTTTCACGTTTCCGGGGTTTTCAGAAGCGGAAGTCATCATACAGTTGTTGGGTAAACTTCTACAGTGGTGAATGGGAGATTAAAAGGAAATATAATGTGTATTCCCAATAATAAAAAGAAATGAAATCTACAGTATGATAGCGTTTTCACAACTTTAGATAATAGGGAAGAAACACAGTAGTCAGAAGACAGAATAACGTCAAATTTGCAATCACTTCCTTAGCCGGTGTAATAGAAACACCCTCACAGTACAGTTATTTTTGTTTTAATTTACTATCAATGTAATCTACCATATATATCAATGTAATCTACCATATATAAGTATATTAATAAAAAAATGTATATATATATATATATATATATATATATATATATATATATATATGAAAAACTTTATATTTGTGATTTTTATAACTGTAAAAAGTGTCGCTGTCTGCATTTGAAAAGGATCTCCAGTATATGATCAACAGCATGCATTTAGAAAACAGATATTATGCCTCTAAAAAATACTATCGATCAATTTTTATTTCCTGTTGATTTTAAAAATGAACTGTCTCTACTTGCTGGGCACAGTGTCTTTGTGACTTTGGATTTTCCTATCGCTGGAGACTCGCTCAGAATAAATGGAATCTTTCGGCAACGGCAACACTTTCAGGTTTTGGACTTTCGGAGATGTAGCTTTCACACTTTCAAAGGGAGGCAGGCGAAGCAGGGAGGAGCCCGAGCGTGTACGGCTGTGTCCTTTGTGGGAATTTTCTCAGATCCATGAAAAGACTGCACGCTCCTGTCGGAACGCCGATCCGGCTGAGAAGAGATCTGTGAGGTTTAGCTTGCTCTGTGAGCTGTCAATCATCCAGTGAGCGAAAGATTCTCTCTGCTGCTGAATCACAGAGCTCCATTTATTGTCCGTGATATGTATCCATGTAGCTTAAAAAGCTGTCGTGTATGTATCGATCATGTGGGATGAAAGTATTGTGGGAAAAATGACTGAGATGTAAATCGTACAGTGACGAGCAGTACTCGAGCTGAGTTTAAAGGAAAGAAAAATGACAAATGAGACTGATTCTCCTAGACAGCAATGACTTTAAATTGAGAGCAAATGTGTTTTTGCCTAGTCTTAGGGACAGTTCACCCACAAATTAATTTTTTGTCATTACTTACCCTCAAGTTGTTGCAAATCTGTATGAGTTTCTTTCTTCTGTTGAGCACAAAAAAAAGATGTATTAAAGAGTGTTGGTAATGTTGGTTTAAGGAAAAAATACTATGGAAGTCAATGCTACCGTCAACTGTCTGGTTACCAGCATTCTTCAAAATATCATATTTTGTGTTCAACAGAAGAAAGTAACTCATACAGTTTGGAACAACATGTTTGATTGATTTATCCATTTAAGGTCGATAAGACAATATCGTTGCAATCACTTTCAGAACGATTTTATCCAGCTGATGAACGATAAAAAAACAGGCAGCCAATCAGAATCAATCCTGCTATAATGAGCTTAAGCATCTAAACGGCAGACAAGCATGTGCTTAGAACAAAAACATGTTGTCCGCTGATGTGGCGCTAATATAGTTATCGTTGTTGGTGCGAACGGGCTTTTACACCATGTATACACCAGACACAAACGGCGCGACGCAACGTGACAAAAGCAAACAGAACCCATTCAAATCAGTGATGCTGTCTACACTGGATGTCCCGACGGTAAAATGATGCCCCGTTTTATCTCTGATGTACTACAGAGCACTAACGCTACTTCTAAAATAAAGGTTAAATGGATTTTCAATAATTTCTTTGTCTTTGACAATGGGCGCGTATAAACACAGTGCAAGTCTGAGATGCCAGTGATGTTCAGAAGAGATCTCAGCATCTCAATCTGCTCCTACATACCAAAATCTGCAGTAGATCTCAATATGAACTCAAAAATTTCCCATCAAGTTCTTCCAATACCAAATGATCAGATCCACATTAGGTGTTTAAATGCACAAATTTTCCACAATCGGAATAAATCCAATTTCAGGTTCTTAAATTCTGTTTATATGAACCATAAAAATTGTAATACGATTCACATATTTGTTTAAATGTGCATTACATGCATTCCTAACAAAACTTGTGCAGTGTCCAGTCTCAGGAACATACAAGGTCTGCCAACAAATTGTAATGACAATTTTGTCAGAAAGCTTTGAAGAAACCATAAAAGCCCGTTTAACCAAAGAGGCTTTTTAATTCAGTCGCTTTGCCCAACGTAGAGCGTCTTTAGACAGACAGTGACAGTCAGTATTGCCTTTTAAGCATCATATTATGCACTCAAGTGAAATCCACTCCTGCGAGATTGTTGTGAAGATGCACCTCCGATGGCCCACTTTTAACAAGATCCCATCTCAGCATCTCTGACAAGCACGGAGAGACATCGAGGTACCGTGAGTTCCTGATGTGTCAACGACTCGTCAGCGCTTAACAAAAAAAAAATCCCTTCTGATGGTGTCAGGCTGCAATCTCAGAGCTGCGCTTTACAAACCGCTCGCGGTGAAGGCAAGGTGACGGCTCCTTTTGAGAACAGTCTCCTATTTGATTTGATCACTGGTAATGATACAGGAAAAGAACATTGCACTGACCTCACACTTTTTAACTTTAAAATAGACAACAATTAGACTCTAAAAGAACTTCTTTTTGACACATCGATGACATGCAAAGAGACCCTTGAAGAAGGAACTTCTTGGATACGTGCTAAAAGAATGTATTTTTTCTTTCACTTGCATCCTTTTAATTCATCACCTCATTCTTCTTTCCAAAGAAACACTTTATTTTAGATTAAATAATGAAATAATTCCTTTAGAAAACATGGACTGCTTATTGCCTTTCGTTAATCTTGGTAAATTAGAAAATAGAGCATTGAAGCATCGTAATGGCTTTGAATTTGGGCTTCTTCAAAGTAACTCTGATGTTGCCACAGTCAACTATGGCATATTTAAGACCTCCAAAAGAAAAGAAAATAAAAAAAATGCTTCATGCTCTTTTGACTGTAATGGAAATCTATTATTTAGCTCCAACATTGAATTTATCGGAGCAATTTGGCACGGTGCAGCACGATTTCTGCAGAAAATCCGCCACACTCTCTGCTACTGATGCGAACAGCTTAGCCCACTAAACAGAATGAAACTTGAGCGCTGCAGCTGTATCCGCAGAAGGACACATGTGAGTGACGTGCTTCGTTTAGAACACTTCAGAATTACTCCTCTCTGGTCACCAGGTGCAGTGTGTTTTCAATTGTTTCAATGCTTAAACAGAGAGACTCATAGCTCCTCACACCGCTTGATTATGCTTTAGCGCTGAGTCACTGGACCCTTGTAGCGTTGATGTATTTCTCAAAAAAACTGAGAAGATTTAAAATTCCCTGTTTAGTCATAACAAAAAGCCGGGAACCTGGAAGCTTTGAAACGCAGTCTATAGAAGGGGTCAATGTTTGGAGGGATGGCTTTGGCAGGTTTTGCTCAATTCCTGAGCAATCTTGATTAGAGCTTTTCTTAACCAGTTACAGCTATGCTAAGCTAGAAAGCTAAGCAGTTCGATTGCTAGTAAAATAACTAGTTTTTTTTTGTTTTGTTTTTTGTTACAATTTTAGCTTTGGTTAAAATAAAGTGATGAAATGGGTATGCACAATCAAAGTTTTTTTTTTAGTTTGTTTTTTACTGGTATTGGTCGATATTGAATAACCTACTTAATTTCCACTATTTATCTATTTAGGTTAACTACCTTTGCCACAATATAATGATCTATTAAAATGTATCTTTAAAAATACTAATTTAAAACACTGTTAAATTAAAAATGTATCAAAATATTAAAATTAATATCCATTTTTTACACTGTACAGTATAAAGTTGTGATGCCCAGCTTGTAGGATTTAGTTTTTAGTGTTCAATCTTAATTTTTCTTTAACAGTTCAGAATTTTAAAATCTGCAAAGCATGGCAATAATTATCAGCCAGCATCCTAATAAATGTGCATCACTAATTATAAGAAAAAAAAACATATTTTCATGAAATATTCTGACCAGGCTTACTTACAGTACTCCTAAAATGCATAGGCATAATCATAATCAATGCATGATCCATGATAGGATATTACACAACACTGGGACATCATTAAAACAAAATAAATAAATAAAATTTTATAAAAAAAAAAAATTAAATTAAATTAAATAAAATGTCCCATTGGTAAAGATGGTAGCATGGCAGTTTTTTTTTTTTTTTGCTATATTGCAATAATTATGATCACAACATGTAATCATTGTTTTAACGGGCTCATTGTTTTTGCTTAAACTAATATATGACATTAGCTAACTGCATGATCTGTATTGCCTCAGAACTGTACACTTCTGGACATTACTTTGACAGAAATTCTTAATTATAACGTAAAAACATGCATTGTCTGTAAAGCTGCTTTGAACCATATGTATTGTGAAAAGAGCAATACAAATAAATTTGAAAATGAAATGAAATTGCAAGTATCTATGAAGTTGGCATGCGCCAGCCAAGTAACTACCTTGAAGATGAATGGAGGAATGCTAACGGATAGCTCTCTCCAGGTATTGCAGACCTCCTTGAGTCTGTACACTACTAATGCATTTGCAGTGCATGAAATGGAATCAGACACAGCATTCAGAGACAATAAACCCTCAAGGAAAGGTTGCGCAGAGCCCATTAGAACTGAACACTCTGTTAATACACTTGAAGTCGACTTGCATTTACTCCAGTGTTAACTTGCAAACCTGATTTTAGGGCGATCGATAAAAGTATGTGCTTACACGCGAGCAAAAGTGCCTTTTAAACATCTAACAACACCTACTCTTTGACTCAAGAACACACAAACACATGCAATATGAGTTTGAGCTTTTTTAAGATCAAGTAAAGCACTATAATGAGGGAGAGAGAGAGAGAGAGAGAGAGAGAGAGAGAGAGAGAGAGAGAGAGAGAGAGAGAGAGAGAGAGAGAGAGAGAGAGAGAGAGAGAGAGAGAGAGAGAGAGAGAGAGAGAGAGAGAGATAGACGTTATCGTGATCTGCATTGTATATAATGTTTATTTAGAGTAATGGCTCCATTCCAGCATGGCAGGAAAACAATAATGTTTATTTTATTCTTGCGCCGATGAAACTGAGCAGTGTGAGGAATGGGCCAATGGCACATGCAAGGATTTTCACATAACTCATGTTGAATCTTGCTAAAGAATCTCACCTATATGACCGCTTCCTATTATGCTGTACTTTTTGAGCTTGTAAAAAAATATATATATACATGTGCTTTGATTTAAGGAATGTATATGAAAGGGTATATCAGTGTCCACAGACTCAAATGTATTCATTAAACTTGATATTTACATAACGGCAAGAAAATGAACAGGATTGAAATAAGAGCTCAAGTTGGTCACTGGTTTATGTAATATACTACAGGATGGGATGTTTTCATCAATCTCATTAAGAAATTGTTGTTGTTAGTTAAAGGGATTTGACTGTGTGTGTGTGTGTGTGTGTGTGTGTGTGTGTGTGTGTGTGTGTGTGTGTGTGTGTGTGTGTGTGTGTGTGTGTGTATATGTAATGAGTAAAGTAACACATTACTTTTAAATTTACAACAAAATATCTGAGTTACTTTTTCAAATACGTAATGCAAGTTTGTTTTCCCATTTATTGACCTACCTTGTATTTCCTTCAGTCTGAGGCTTGTTTTGTTTCACTTTTGTTGTTGGTATATGTATATATATATTAAAAAATATATTTTTTTTTACAAAAAAATGTACAAAAATTTATTTATGTTTTTTTTAAAGCATGCCCAGCCCAGGTGAAAAAAAGTAACAGAAGTAACGTAACATAACTGTCTATAAAAGTAATTAAAGAAATTAGATAATTTTTTAGGGAGTAACTATGCTACTACTGTAACATATAACTTTTAAAAGTGACTTTCCCCAGCACTGGCCTTAACAGGATGAAAAGTGATATTGAGGACAGGCCCGCAAAATGATTGTCAATATTACAAGTTCTGTTCGAAACACCACAATTGCATGAAGAAAAAGATAAACCTGCAATACTGTATATCTTAATAAACTGGCAGTTTTTCATTTTAGATGCAAAATTATTTTCAAGATTACTTATTGGTGATACTGTCTTATTGTTATGATTTCCAACTTTAAAAAAATATTAGTCATTCTTTTAATTTATTAAGACATGATGGGGGCATAAAAAGTGTACTGCATATAGAAATGTCCCAGCTGCATTCATCCAGACAATTCTACACGAAGTAATTTCCATTTTACTGTCATAAACACTGACGTTCCAGGAGGCCATGACTGCTCTTTTGGAGTCAAGAAGCACAAAGACGCAATGAATGACAGATCCAGGGCTGAGCTACGGTGAGGTGATGGACAGATCACGCGTAGGCATGTAGACATGCATTAGTGCTGCGACTACAATGACTACAATTGTTAATTACAATTTACGGTTACACTTTATTTCGATAGTCACTTTAGACATTCTACTAACTATAAGTAACTTTGAACTACATGTCAACTAACTGTCATTATAGTATTAGTAGAGTGTAGTAAACTGTTAGTAGACTGTTAGGTTATGGTTAGTTGTTAGGGTTCGGTTTAGGAGAATAAGTTGCCTTGTAGTTGCTAAGTTACTTATAGTCAGTAGAATATCTGCTGGGGGACCAACAAAATAAAGTGTTAGCAGATATTAAGCAGACAGTCTATTGATACTCTAATGAGAGTTAGTTGACATGTAGCTACAAAGTTACTTATAGTTAGTAGAATGTCTAAAGTGGACTATCGAAATAAAGTGCTACCCTATTTACTTTCCAGGAGGCATCTGCCAAACAAATGGTATATTACAGTATTGTTTCCTTATACGTCAGCATCCAAATGTCAGGACACCTTTGTAGTCGAAAGTCTGAGATATAAAAGTACACACACACACACACACACACACACACACACACACACACACACACACACACACACACACACACACACACACACACACGTACTGTACGCTCATGGACAGGGACACACACCTCTCTCGGTACGTAATTACTAGGCATTCGACTATTCAAATCCATAAGCTGCTGGGTAATAGAGTTGGTTTTAGCTGTATTCAACGCACAGTCTCAGAGGATTTTACATCACGGCACAGCGCAGAAGTTTCAGACTGCGGAGACAGAACTGTTCCCCAACAAAACAGAAGCACAATGGTCTCCTCAGTGCCGAACTTTCAGCTCTGCTGCAGCAGATAAAACACACCAGCAGGAAAAAACAAAAAACTTGCAGGTCGGAGAAACTTCACATACATTTGGGAACGCCATAGACCACAGTTAATTCGCATGGAATGATGGCAGAATTTCGGCCTGTGTGATTCCACACTCCTTTCAGAGTGACGGGAGGAGAGGAAGGAGGCGGTGAGGTGGTATCTGTGAAAACAGTCAATACAGCAGGTGATATGGACTTTCCACGTTTATTACAGCACAACATTCATATTGACCTTTTCCTTCAAGGTTCCTTCCAAGTAACATGCATAATGAAGAAAGCGCTTTTATCAACAAATAAAGCCAAATCTCTTTTTACAGGTGGGGAAAATATTAAATACAAAAATGCTTTAGTGCATCAGCGGGAACTCAATTCTTGTTGACCAAGTTTGAAAGAACAACAGCAGATTTAATAGCAATGTGCATTAGGGCTGGCAATTTAGAAGCCTGTTTCTGTCTCAGAGGCAAAATAAAATATCTCACAATTGCAATTTCAGGTCTCACAATCTGGACTATTTCTCAAAATTGCAATCTTTCTGTTTTTGTGTTCATTTATTTCTGTCATGACAGCTCTCTGAGTCTTTGGCATGGTAATGCACATGACAGTGCAGATATGTTTGGTTTTGGTGGAATATATCTGCTCATCTGCTGCTGTTATACACTGCTGTGAGCAAGTAAGACAAGCTGCTGCTGTACAATATAGCATACATGAATTACCCATAGCAGATCTATACAGGTGGAGCTGGGGAAGGTGGAGGGTTTCTGAAAGTGTGCTGCAACTGCTACAGCAAATCGTGACCAAGCATTTGAAGGTTAAGGGCCTCACTGGCTGCTAATACAGCAGGAACCAATCAGCTCTGGCCTATAGAGAATGATGTGATTGCAAGCACATTGAGTTACGGACCCATCAGACATCAAGAGTGTCATGACAGAACTTTATATCTTACAACTTTTCAGTCATGTATTCATATTCACATGGTTGCAATTTTGGCACTTGCAGTTTATTTTTCTCTCTCTCTCAAAAAAAAAAAATTGTTGCAGATGCATGTCATCATTCAGTGGAGGATCTGAAAACAAAAACCTGACAGCTTGAGCAGCATTTGCGTTAACAGAAAGACAATTTTTAAGGTTTAAAGATAATGGACACGAGTGACCTGTCCACACAACAACTTCAGAAATGACCCCTGTGTCCTCCTCCACTCCAGCCCCTCTGCTGAGATTGAGGTGAATTATTTAAAAAAATTATCCTGTGACTTAAACTCAGTACGGCAGTGAAGGAGACGAACAGGAAACGACACTTGCAAGCTGTAAACAGCCTCTGTGGTCCCCGTGGAGCATATGTCCACACAAGAAGCTGCTCTCAGACTGGAGAAACCTGCACAAATAAATCTAAACTGATAGTAATGCATTTTCCATCAGCTAAAAAGTTCAATTATGATGGATGTGACAGGGCATTTCAGGGTTCACGTCTACATTATTGATTAGTTCCCTTGAGGTTAAAATGTACTGTTCCTGAAAAAAAAAAAAAAAAAAAAGATGATGTATACGACCATCATGGTCTTTATCCACATTTTTGTTTTTAGTGACAGTAGGAATGAATGCCTCGAACTGGCATTAAACCATTTAAGCATGCTGTATTTCAGTGTAAAAAAGCTGCATTTTATTCACCAACCACTAGGCCTTTAACGATAACTACTTTGTGTTGGCCCAGAATTAACTGTGATAAATTATATAATCGTCAATAATTCTTAAGAATGTTTAGATACTGGAAAAAATCTCCAAAAATGAACAAAAAGTGCACAAGTAACAAGTAGAAAAAACACCTGCAAAGGCACAGAGGGACTTATATGCCGTTTTACCTTCTATAGATTTATTTCTGACCTTCATTATTAGTAAAGTAAGGGTGCACACTATTGCTAAAAAACACAAACCCTACTTAGCAGTCATATGTTCATGTGAGCAAAAGCACAGATACCTCAACAGGCCATATCTGCAGATAAAACTTTTCTAGAGGCGTGTTTTAAAAAAAAAAGCACCCACCTTTCCCAACTCGAGCACCGCATGATTATGACACCGTAATGTCACAAGATGCTGCAAAAGACATCAGCACAACGGTCAAACAATGGTAAGACAGTGCGATCGGCAAAATGTAAACATAATGGGCAATATATAACGTCACCAAAAATGATAGAGGTCATAAACATAAGACTAGTTCAAAAATTCCAATTCAAGTGTTTGCATTTCTCTGCAATTGATGTTATTTGATAACAATAACTAGGCCTGCATACGCATATAATATTTCCATGGAATAGAAACTCCTGTCATTCATCTGTGTATTTAAAAGGTAAAAGGGGAATATTTTGAGTGATTTGACATTGCTTTCAGCAGTGTAGGACTCTCAGTACCTTTAAACACATTTCCCTATCCCCGCTGCAGTTTTCTCCTCCTACAATCAGAGCTGAAAAAATGAAAAAGCAAGCCGATTCCATACGGGTCTGCTTATAGATGGTGCTATAGACTGACAGAATGTCTTTTGTGTCAAAAGTTATACTGTGGCAAAGTAAGTTTTCTTTTTGCAGCTCCTCAATATGTCTGCGTGAAAGAACAAACATCTCATTCTTCACGTTGGAGTGGAGTTCTGAGCGAAGACTAAAGTGAAAAGGCTAAATTTCCTTTGGGACAAAAGCTCTAATTAATTTTCAAGCTGCTTTAACAAAGTCCATTCAAATATTCAGTGTTTTCTAGAAGATTTGGCATTATTAACTACAATGAATGGTGAAGCTCAACAATCTCAAGGCCGTAGTTCATGATGAAAGCATGCATGTTTTATAAAGCACTATTATTTTTATCCAATACCCACTAGAATAGCAACCACATTGAAGCAAAATTAATTGTAGTTTATTGTGTGGTAAAATCAAATCCAACATTTTAACTATGAATCACTTCCATATTGAGCCTTTGACCAAATCATCTATGAATATCAATGTTGCATGACAATATTGCAATGATCCATTTACGCAATTGGCAGGCACGTTTATCACGTTAAGTTCCCTGGGAATTAAACCATTTTCATAAGTACATACAATACATCACTAAAGGATACCCAGTTTTTCAGCCAAGAAACAATGTTTACCAGAAATGAAGCAGTTAACAACTGTAAATATAGCTAATTTCTTGAAATGCATGTCCTTAGATGTTTAAATAACAGTAATTTTGGCTCAAATCGCCTCTCAAACGACTTCAGCTACAGCACAAATAACATTAGCAAACTGGAAGTCAAGGGGCTCTGCTAGATAATGAATCCAATCTTCACCCAAAATGAGGTGAGCTTTCAGCAGAGGAGCACTCGAGACAGAGAATCAGAGTCAGAATCTAACTCTCATTATAAGAGAGGGGAAAAGCCCAGGGTAATTAATGACTGGTGTAAACTATTTGCCAAACGAAGCTCAGATCGTTAATGAATCATCTTAGATATATAATCAAGTAATTAGGAAATGAAGTGGCGAGTAAAGCGCAGGAAGTTGCGGTAATGAGGAATGGTGATTATCAATTTGAAGGATCTGCCGATGATCC
Source organism: Siphateles boraxobius (assembly GCF_051911475.1). Lineage (NCBI taxonomy): Eukaryota > Metazoa > Chordata > Actinopteri > Cypriniformes > Leuciscidae > Siphateles > Siphateles boraxobius. The sequence goes on from NW_027509042.1 coordinate 41,633,228, forward strand.
CTGGGGACCCGCGGCATCCTCGGCTCACAAAAGCCGATTTACCCTCTTCTCTCCGGAGAACATGACTCTGCCATCCGGGCTTTCTGATCCACAGAGTCCTGATCAAAGAGACTAGATGTGTCTACCCATGTGTCTACCCGGGTGACAGACGACAGGAAAAAAATGGGGCAATGGATACAAAGCAGAAAGTTTGACCACAGAAGTGTCCATATAAAAGTTGAACAGCTCAGGGATCAGCTTAGAGGTGTGATTGTGCATGCAAATGCAGGACTCAATGCGCCTGTACTTTTATGATGCAATTATAGAGAATACCAGAGTTAGTTGTTTAATTTTTCAAGTCAATTTAATAGTAAAATTTAATTAAAAAAAAAACAATTAAACATGTATTCTGCCTATAGGTGGGAAATAAGTTGTGACCCTTTGTGACAACATGCCTCAATAGTAGGACTGTATAGGCCCAGTAAAATGTATAAAAATGTGGGACGAAAAATTACTCCGACACTGACCTAACAATGTTTTGCTCAAGTGTTTTTTTCTTTAATTGCTAATGCGACCTTTTTACAACACAGACTGAACAAAATTAAGCATTGCTTGGTAATTGGTGGACCTGAATTGGTATTATCTAATTGTGTACTTGGGGTTGAATAGCTGTTATCTGTCAGCTGTTACATTTAATTCATTTGTGAGACAGTCTAACAGAAGGATGGCCAAAACCAGTGAAAGTCAGCTGAGTTCTTGTCATATTTTGTTATCATTTTCTAAACTATAGCGAATAAACTGTGATAATGTGATAAATGTTAAAATGTCTGAAAAAAAAAAAAAATCTATCTATCTATCTATCTATATACACACATAATATTTAATAACTGCCCGTTGTGACAACTAGCCCCGGTTTTCCCCTACAAACTGTGAATCACCCATGCAAACCCAACCTCCCTCTCTCTGGCTCTCCTTTTCTCCATCAATCTCACTCTGTCTCCCTTACTGTCTCTGTTCTGTCGTTTAGCACTCTGGCTCCCACACAAACATTTACATCAGGAATGAGATATTTAATGAAACTGGTGCAAGGAGTAATTAAAGCCCCTTTTCTCCACACAAAAGGGTCTGATGAGGATGCCCCCCTCCTCCTCCTCCTCCTCCTCCTCCTCCTCCTCCTGCTCTCTCGCTCACATGCTCTCTGATTTAAATCAGTGCACCCGTCTCACTAATCAAACCTTCAAGAGCTTCTGCTATTCTTACCAAGACAGCTTAGACAGTGAAAGGACAGACGGAGGATGAACACAAAAAAAAGCAAGAAAACTGGCTGGATGAGGAAAGAGACGTGTAAAAAAGAACAACAAAGAAAGGAAGATACAAGCATACAGAACACTACATTTCACCTCTTTGAAAAAAATTAAATAAAGCAGTGGCAAGAAACTATTATTATCTGCAGGCCCAAAGGGAATGGCAGGAAGTCAGAGATGTGTGTGTGTCTAATAGGTCTTCCTTCTATCTGCAGTGCAGCGGTTCCAGTGCTTGTACATCCGGACAGAATGATGCTCTCGCCGTATCATGACAGCTCTTACTCCATGTTTGATGTGTGTTATAATGCCGGCTTAAGAGAGAGAGAAAAAAAAAAGAGGCGAGTAGTTTTTAGAGAGGTGTGGGCTGATATGTCTGTCCTTTGACCTTTTCACAGTAGCAAGATCTGTCTAAAAGAATAGTTCACCCAAAATTAAATTACGTTATCATAATTTACTCAACTTCATATCATTCCAGACCAGTATGCTGTTAATTTTTCCATGGATACAATATTCACACATGTATTTCCTATCCTTAAGTAAATCCATAAGTAAAACCGCTTAAAAACTCAAAATCGATAAATAAGTAAAACACGACACTATATTTCAAGTCTTATGAAGCTATATATTAGCATCCTGTGAGAAACAAAACGAAATGTGACGTTTTTCACTTAAAAAGTTGCTATTTAGTAATCACCTTCTCCTTCGTTGCACCTCTCAAATGATCACAGCATTTCTATCTATCTATCTATCTATCTATCTATCTATCTATCTATCTATCTATCTATCTATCTATCTATCTATCTATCTATCTATCTATCTATATCTAATAGGCGCTTCACGCTGGCATTTAATATCCCAGTATTATTCATGTATTTAACTAAATCACCATTACACCTTAAAGCTGGCATGTGTAAAATAAATACATAAATAAATAATACTGGGATATTAAATGTCAACATGAAGCACTTCAAACAATAAAAGCATGTAGGGCAAGTCTTGATTTTTTCTATCGAGAATTGATTCGATTGAGAGAATGGAGAGGAGTGGTAGGACGTGTAAGAGTACAGTTACATCAGTCTAAGGCCAGAATAAGGCCCGGAACATTTTGCCAATTTTGTTTTCATATTTACAAAGGTTTTGTTGAAAAACATTACATCAAAATGTATTTTCTTGATGGTGATCAGATGGTGAAAACGCTGGTCGATATGTTACGAATGTAAATCTGAGAGCATGTGTAAACAGAATGGTCTCATCATTTCATTCAATACTCTCTTTTTCCATTTTTATTCAACAGATTTCTAGTGTCATTCAGATCAGAGTAGCTTACAACAAACAAGCTGTGTATCTCTCTTTCTCTCTCTCTCTCTCTCTCTCTCTCTCTCTCTCTCTCTCTCTCTCTCTCTCTCTCTCTCTCTCTCTCTCTCTCTCTCTCTCTCTCTCTCTCTCTCTCTCTCTCTCTCTCTCTCTCTCTCTCTCTCTCTCCCCCTCCCTCCCTCCCTCCCTCCTTAGGCTAAACGTGGGTGATCTACACTTTATCTAAACATCCACTGCGAGAGAACTATTTGATCCCGGGTGGTTCTTTGAGATGACCGTATAAAGCTAGACGTCCTTGTTGTCAGTCAGTTCATACAATTCACAGTCTCTTCTAATTTAAAACACCTTTATGGCGGCCAGCCGGGGAAACGATCAGAGACTCGCACGAACGAGGAAGAAGTCTTTGAGTGTAAAAGAAAAAGCCTTTGAAACCGAGCGTCAGTGGATTGCATCCTAAGGGTCACCTCAGGCATCAGATAAAATTAACCAATAGTGCTTCAATCATCCACTATGGTAAACAACAGCAACGTTGAAAAAATAATCGTGTTTAAGCTGAAGTGGTGAAGATAGCGGAGACCCAGTGTCTAGATCTGGGTCACGGGAACGCCTGACATGAGAGAAAGCATGAGACAGAAGTGGTGCTCGAGAGGTTCACATAGAAGCAGAAAACAGGGGCGGCGGTGTCAATGACAAGCTTCTTCAAAAATGCACAACAGAGAAGGCCAACAGTCACTTCAAACACGCTGTGTTTTGTCACTTTTAATCAGTCAGGGGCCACGGCCTCAACTAACAGCGTTCGGGAAGAGGGGGGTGGGAAGGAAACACGCAGCGTGAGAGGACAAGAACTCCAAGAAAGCCTACCGAACCCACGCTAATTCCATGTTTCAGCGCTTGTAACATTGTGCGCTAAGCCAAAATATTAATAAGCTTGTATAATTATGTTTCATTTTCATTCCAGCACAAATTTGTAGGCAGCGAGAGAGAGATTGTGGGGGAGAGCTGATGCGAGCGGCCTCATGCAAATTCCAGGCGCGCGGTTTGGAGGTTAGAGAGGCTTTGGCCGTCGCCGCACACTGTGAAGTTATCGGGAAAGACTGGCGGCACACGCGGCGTCGCATTCATCCGCTCGGTTTCCCCCTGTGGCCCTCCTGTAGATTATATCAATCCTGGCCCTCGGAACAGCCGTAGAGGTCATCCTGAATGGGAGAAGGCCACGAAACAACAAATAAAACGAGTACACTCAAATCTCCCTGTCTAAAGAATAAGCGACTGCGTGATCCGCGCCGTATAATCATGATTAAACAATAAGGGAATATTAGAAAATCTCTAAAGGGAAAAGAATGCCTAATTCATTCGGATTTAAACGCGGAAGATAATCCGTGCACGGTTAACCTCTCGCCGTCATAAACCCGCAACATCTGTGCGGGAGATCTTATTATGATGAATTACATATTATTATGTTTGAGCCAAAGATACGGTAGCAAAATAAGCCGTGGCCCAGATTCACTACAACGTTCCCAAACAAAGCGGCGGATTCAGTGTCAAGATATTCAGTGCCAAGTCTCTGCATAACATATCTCGGAGGCATAAACGTGTAGAGCATACTTTTGTTATACTTTTTATTTTTACTTGTTATCCACATTCTTGCTAGTAGATCTCATTGTCTTTTTCTCTCTCTCTCTAAAAATGAGTAAAAATAATGCAAGAGCCTCACAATACTGCTAATGCAAACAATGCTTCACTTGCCAATTCAACTTAAAGTGAGAGTTCACCTAAAAACATAAATTCAAATCATTTACTTATTTTTCCACTGGAACACAAATTTTGAAGCATGTACAACATTTCCCCACGCTGCCCAGATGTATTCATTTCATGTATTGTTTTTAAAAAGTACTATGGAAACTATGGAAGCTTGTTTCCACAATGGAATATAACAATTTAAAAGATCATTGTGACATTTTATCTCACAATTCTAACTTTTTTTCTCGCAATTGCGTTTTATATCTCACACCTCTTTTTTTCTTTTTCGCAAAAGTAGTTTGGTAAAAGTTTTATTATCATTTCTTAGGAAAAAAGTGTTGTTAAAATTAGATACATAATGTGTGTGTGTATATATATATATATATATATATATATATATATATATATATATATATATATATATATATATATAGATGATAATAATAAGCATGAGATGATAATAAAACTTTTGCAAAAATACTAATACTGTCAAATGGGGCAATAAAAAAATAACAGCCTACCACTTTGGAACAACAAGGGCAAGTAAATGAGGAATACAATAATTTAAAAAGTTCTCTCCAGACCAAATCGTATTATTTCAAGCAGCAGACAAAGTGCATCGCCTCTGATTCACTAATGCATTTTTGAAGCAAACTAATCAAGGGTGAGGATTTTTCTGGAGCACAGACTCTGCAATGTGAAAACCAGGACAGAGTAAATATAATTGCTGTCTAGACTCTTACTAAGTGTGTGGTCACTGGAAGACATTTTAAGGCTATCAGCGGATGACGCAACCAGGTGCAACCCGGTGGAAAACAGCTTCAGGTAGAAGCGGCCATTGTGTCAGCAATATCTGTTTATAACTGCAGATTACTCAGCAATATGGAGCTTCATTCCCGACATATCTGAAAAACTCTCTTAACACACTAATCTACCAGGGTGAATCTCGTGCAAACACATTTCACCCTAAAATCAAAGAGAGAAAAATAAGAAATTAGACTTTGAATAAAAAACAAGTCTGAAAATATAATATATACACTCCCGTTTTATTGTGTTTTATCATTAATACATGCATACATATTAACATGAGTAAATATCTTACAAATAAGTTACAATTTTCCCTGTTTTATAGTAATATGATTTTTTTATATAATTTAGAGTGAAAATGTGCTTAACATTCATCAAACTGTCATAAAATAAACCAAATATTCTTAATGTATTCATGAAAATATACTTTATTTATTTTATGTTATTTATTTTTTATTATTAAAAGTTTTTATTATTGTTGTTTTTTTGTATTACTGCATTCCAGCAAAAAATTAGTTTTATTGTTTTTTTTTAAAATACATTTTCAAATATTGCAGTGATGAGAACATTTATTGTATTTCCCCTTGTTTTATAGTAATGATAATGACTTTTTTTGATGAATTGGGTGTGAAATTTTGCTTAGTATTCATAAAACTAAGTGTCATAGAATAAACAAAAAAATCTTAAGACATGTTCTTGACATGTATCTTCATCAAAAAATACTTTATTTATTTTGTATTATTAAAAGTTCATTATTATTATTATTATTATTATTATTATTATTATTATTAATGTTAATGTTGTTGTCATTCATTACTGTGTTTCAGCAAAATTGTAATATATGCACTGCAGTTGTATTGTTTTTATTTTTTATCATTAATACATTAACAAATATTGTCATGTTGAGTAAATACCTTACAAATAAGTTTTATTTTTCCCTTGTTTAATAGTAAAAGGATTTTTTTTTTTTTTGGGGGGGGGTGTGAAAATGTGCTAAGTATTCATTAAAATTATGTCATAAAATAAAGCCCCCAAAAAATCATAATCTCTTCATCAAAATGTGGGAGTTGATTTGGGAGTGTGACCCAGGCATGTTCTTGACACGTTTTGTGACAATCTGACATTCTTCGGTTTATCTTTATAAAAGCCTCGTGGAAAGGCATAAATCCATATTTAGCACAAAAACTAATCATGGGGCCTTTCACCGGGTCACATAACAACAAGATCTATGGAAAAACACACACACTGTCGAGCACATGATCAATACCACATCACTGTCCACGCAGACGCCTCTTTTAAGTTCCACGCTTCCATCAGGTGAATTTATCTGGGCTCGTGAATCTGTGACCGGCACATGCGTGAGACTAATTCTATCGACACACCGTTCATTGCTCTCGTGCAAATGATTTATCCAGTGTGTGTGTGACCAGCGATTTATAGCCCATCGAAGTCTCCTTTTCCTAGATTTACCCTTGTCTTTCTCCGTATGATATCGATCCCCTCGACAGGATCCATGTTCACACAGACTCAGCCTCACACTGAACACACTTGGTTTTATGCTCTTACAGCTGTTTACAAACAAACACCTGAACTTCATCTTTTCTCTTCTCTATGTCTTATGGCCCGTTCACACTGACAGCGGTTTAATCGATGGAGGTCACCAAGTCGCTGAACTGCTAGTCGCTAGGAGTTTCTATCACTGGATGAGCAAATGCAATTGACCTGTCGCTAAGCCCCGCCCTCCTTAGTTACTGTTGCTACGCCTGTCAAGCTTCCGCGTCTAGCACGTATATTACAGTGTGTATGCACCGGTGTCAGACATTCCCAATGAGATAATTAGTAATTTTTGGCGAACATGTGAAATATCTGAGAGAGCAAGACAAAAGGGACTGCAGTGTGCATTCAAGGGATACATCCACGACATAATATGCAACCGATTAGAGAATAATTTACTAAAAATTGAAGCTAAAGCCTATAGTCGCAGCAGCTGCCGCCTCATACGATGACCATTCAAATGGGAAACACACAAATCGAGGAACAGCTATGCTCGTGCACAGCAGGGTAAGTGAAATGTGAAACTAATCTAATAATTATAAATCAAACAGTTTATCCATAACTCTTGTGGAATAACACTAACACCGGGAGAGCCGCGATCGGATTGGGTTAAAGTTACTCAGTCGGGGGTAGTAACGTTAGGCCGTTGATTAACAAAATGCTGAAATTTATTTTAAAGTATGTCAATGAGCCTCCCTCTTGTCTTTAAACATCTTATTTTATGTTAAAACGTGCATTATGAACAAAGAACCGTAATTATTTCCAACTTCCAAGCAATATGTGTTTTTGTTAATCCTGTCGACACTTAGTTGTGAATGGGGTCTCCCACACTGCTAGATCCATGCACATCCTTTCTCACCTTGGCTTTTAGATTTTTGGGAAGAAAAAAAATTACACTCCCCCGTCCAAACTTTTAGGATAGCGGGTATCAGATTTGCACAATCCATACGCACAACGCGTCGGCATGTTTCCCTCGCTCGAAAGCTTGCCAGACCTCCCGCGCCTAGTTACAGTTGCTAAGACACGATTGGCCAGTGGCGGTTTTCGGGCGTGGCTTAGCGAAGGGTCAATATGTATACTAATATGTAAAATCTGATCACAAATAAGATGAACCGATTTTGACCATGACTCATTCTGACAGCTAGCTGAAATGAGTCAAACCTAGACATTTTGATAAAACAATGAGCTAACTTACAAAAGGATTTGTCTGAACGGATGAGCCGACTCATCGTAAGACGTAATATAAACCCACACAGCAGCTTATGTCTAAGGTTTATTGATCGGAAAATTAACTTGTTTACAAGAATGTCTGTGTGGGTAAAGACCTTTAAAATATAGCCCTTGTAAGAAAAGACCCTAATAAACTACATTCTGCTAAAATAATCGAAATATGAATTATTGTCTTACTTTTAAATTCAATGAATATAAGGCGTAATATATTACCTACAGTTAAGCAAATTAACAACTCAGTGAAGTAACTATTTGTGATAATTATAATAATAAATTAAATCATACAGTGTATTAATCATTGACCTAAATAAAATGAGATTGGATGAGTCACGTTTCAAACCGTACATAACTGGTATACAACTGTGACCAATTAAGTAATAATGTATATCTAGTGGTGCCATTTCCTCATATGTGCAATATTACCTACTTATAAACTAATTAATTATATTAGTTTTGCTTCTCGTGTTGAGATGATTACATGATTACACCTACAAGTGGAGTGCAGAGCAATACTTGTTTGTGATTTCTCAGATTTTGAAGATTCGGACACATTCAGAACTGTCCCAGCATTCACTGGGCATTAATCTGCAGTACTGTTTAGAGATTGGAGAGTTCAGTTCCCTTCCTCTGATTTCTCACGCTCCATAAAACAAGGAACGGGAGAGAGGGTTTTTCATCTGCAAGCCTCGTTTCTACAGTCATTGAGACCACACACACTCATTGTAAACTCATTATAACCCCAAGGACAGCAGTGAATGGTCATGAAGCAGCCCTGACCCAACAACCCAACAGTCCTGATGCGCCTTCACACATCAAGGGTCTCGAGTCATATGGAAAAATAAAAAGACTTTAGGCCTGTTTCACACTACATTCTCATGAAAAAATCAATGTCAAAAATCAAGAGAAAAGAAAAAAATTATTATCCTAAATTATTTCCTGATGAATTCTGGAAAAGTAAATCTTGGAAAGTAAAACTTCCTTAATGTGATGTTTTAATTTCCAAGATTTACTTCTCCAGAATCCATCTTTTTTCCCCCTTGGACGACCTCGGTTAAGTCAGCAGAACAGATTACAGTGGCTGGAAAATGTTATTAAATTCTGAAAACATTATTTATTTATTTATTTTTTGAAAAACATGCACAAACTGGTTGATCGTGCACAACACTGCTGACTTTTATTTAAAAAGGTCAATTCAAATCTGTCCGAGTTTAGTATTAAGTTGTTTGCCTGCTATAAATGATTGCAAGGGTTATGTTTTCCTAAAGAGAGCTGAGATGCAGTAGGGGCAGGGAAATGATCTTGCTAGAGTTCTGGGTCATTCGCTAATGCAAATTATTTCCCTGTTGTTGACAAGGCTCAGTTCATATCTCAGTCATTACCAGCTTGTATCTGCTCACATATGTGATTAATGTACTCACGTAATTACAGCCAATTGTGAAAATATTTCAGCGGTTCCTGTGCATCGATCACATACCGAGCACAGAACAATCAATAGAAACAGACTGCCAAGCACACTGGAGCCAGAGAGGCCAGGGAGATACACTGACACAGAGCCTGCATTAAAACAGAAAAATTGACATTTTTGCAGGCCTTATCACATGTATGCAGGAAACCACACATGCTACAACTAACATGGACGCACACGCACACACACCCTCGGCTTATCAACAGTGCAAATGGATGTAGCAGAAGTTTATAGTTCAATGCGTTTTAGCCGAGCTAGCCACCAAGGAAGTGTAGAGAACTGATTAAGAAAACTTTAAAAACTAGCTCAAGCAAAAAAAGGGAAAACTATTCCATTATAAACTCAGCCTCATGTTATTCCAAACCCGAATGCTGTTATTTATATACAAAATAATGTTTAGGCAGCTCTTTTCCACATGACAGCACTGTTTACAGAAGCAGTCCATATGACTTGTTGGCTATCAGTTAGCTATGGTTTCACAGACAAGGTTTAATTAAACTTAGTCCCAGACTAAATTGCATGTTTGTGCTGCTTTAACTGAACCCACAAATCTTAAAATATATCAGTGCCGATGTTTTGTCTCAAGATTCACACCAGTGATGTTTTTTCTAAGGCACGTTTATAAAAGGTACTTACATGTCCTAACTGAACCAAGCCTTAATCCTGGCTTAATCTAAGCCCTGTCTGTGAAACCGGGCCTTAAACTAGTAAACTAGGAGGCTAAACCTATTTAAACTGCTTTTTTTCAGCAGACATTGAAGACTATCAGAAAATAATGGCTTGCATTTGGGTAATTCGTTCATTTAAAACATGCAAATATCCAAATATCTTCCTACAAATGCAGTCTATTATATCATACTTAACTGGCATTATCTTGACTATTTGGAACTAGGTATTTTGTAAGGGTGTCACGATTTCGATTTTAAATCGAAATCGATCGAAATTAATTCACAATCTCAAAAATCGAAATAAAAAATGGAATCGTCGATGCTGCCACGCCCCTATGTCGCGCCCGTGATGGAAAGTTTTACTGACTCTATTGTTCAATCTCGTTCATCAAAATTAACTAATCTTTTTTCTTGTCATTTCAGGGGCTTTAAATGTTATACTTTTAACAGGCAAATTCCCCGAACACATCCGACGCAATCTTGATCATATTCTGAATTAAGAAATCATTATAATGCAGTCAAAAATCATTTACAGCGAACATTAATGATTACTCGACCTTCCGAGTCTTTTGTTCATTTGTCGCGTGACAGAGGCAATGAACGGATCTTTCATGAACGACTCATCACGGCGCGAAAAAAAAAAAAAACGTGTTGAAAGGCTGTGTCGTCTAACTTAGATTCTATGCCCGAGGCCCAGAGCCCGAACTTGGCCCGACCCGGGACGATATTTCCCGTCACTATCCTCTACCCTCGGGCTGGGCTCTTGATCTACAGACGTGCACTCCCAACACAATATAGTGCGGCGCGGGACTAGATTTGATGGGCGAGTGCGAGCGCGGGCGATAATGCACTCATTCAAGCTCATTCTGTGTGTGCGGGAGAATACAACGATTCGCGGGACTCCCGCAAACTAGAAATAGCTATGAATAAAACATATAAAACTAATATATTTTTATTTATCTGTTGCAGGAAAGCAACAAGAACAACTAAAACAAAATAGAAACTATTTACAGGCCAGAGTTTCTATTTAAAACATGTTTGCAGCGTTGAGCGATTTAGCTAGACTCCTCACCGCTCAAAACGGACTTTTTGTTCAGTGCTGAATTCTGCAAGCTGGCAAATCCTCTAATTATAAAAAACAAAGTGTAGGCTATATATTATGAAAGATTCATTGTGCAGTCAGCTTCATTGATAATAACAGAGATGTGTGAGATCGCGATGAACTGATTTCAGCTTTTTAGGAGCAACAGCAACCTGTGCTTAAAAAAAAAAAGAGTAAAAATGGAGAATCGAATCGAACCGTGACCTTAGAATCAAAAATGTAATCGAATCGAGGATTTGGAGAATCGTGACACCCCTAGTATTTTGTGTCCATTAGATAGCGGCTAAAAGGATAGCCGTAATGCCCGCAATTGAGCAGATACATCCCATAACACTGTGGCAACCAGTTTCCAAGGCGACCACACAAACTCTGGTCGCCTTTGTCACTTTGTACAACTTCCAGTTTTGTGTGAAGCTCTGAGAACGAACAGCCGACTCTGTGGGCATCAGCACTTTTCTCCAGTCTGTTTACTCCCTCAGAGGACATATTAATTGTCCTGTTGGCGATGTGGGAGGTTTACAACCTGTGCGACAGTGTTTGTGATGCTGTCAACACACAATATCATTTTGCTGTTAATTCAATAGGCCCAAAGATGTTCAATGTATCATAGACATGGAAGTATCGTTCAGCATTATGAACCTGCAGTGCTGGATTGATTATAGAGTCACTCTGTTGGTTCTAGCAGGTTAACATGACTGCCTTTATTTACTTTTTTTTTTAAATCCTTTGGTCAAAAGAAAACAAGAAAAAGGAAACAAGATTGTGCTTCTTTTCTCTTTGACAGATGCCATGTAAAAAATATGAATAATTTACTGTGCCTCTGCTTAAAAACACACGAAAGCTTTTAGAAAACTTCAGTCCCACTGAGTTAGACAGCAGATAAAAAATAAAAAATATATATATATATATATATATATTTTTTTTTTTTATAGCCATGCATCTATAGAGGAAATTAAATATGAATATGAATTAAATATGAGGAAGGCGTCCTAAGAGGAAACAGCATCAGGTCCAGAACATTATCGTACTGTAATGGTCCCATTTAGCACGCACTACCAACTACTGGATCTGCTCTTCTGAAAACACTTGCACAAACATAGAGAAAGCCACCATCAAATTAATAAATTATTTGACAAAAAAAATACATATAAATATAAAATAAATAAATACATTGAAAATAACTATAATAATACTAATAATAATAATGCCATCTTTGTTTAAAATATCAGTTTATATACAAATATATACTGTTAATAAAGTGCTTTTCAAAATATTGATAAAACTACAAGAAAAACTTATATAATATAGTAATAACTAATATATATATATATATATTTATATATATATTAATATTTTGAATAGGCTTTTATTTTTTATGTACATTTTAGTTCATTTGTTTGTCATTTTTAGTCATAAACTGTCAATAGCACATGACAGGCTATTGACTTTTTTTCTTCTTTTTTTATTGCCATTTAGGTATAATTTATATTTCAGTTTTAGTTGTTTTTAATGTTTATTAATTTCTAATTAATCATTTTAGAGCTTAAACCTAAACTTATGTCAGTTTATTGTAAGGGCAACATTTTTAATTTTCGTTTAAGTTTTTCAACTAAAAAAAAAAATATATATATATATACCCTTTTTTTTTTTACAGAATTTTTTTTTATGTAATAACCCTGATTAATATATTTTAGAATGTCATTACAGGTTCTTCAGATCAATGCGCTGGTTACTGGATCCTTTAAAGCACAAAATAAATGGTTGGTTTTCTAAAGAACTAGTCGACAAAATGTAATCTGAAACTTTGAATGGTTCTTCTGTCTCGTCAGACTCTAAATACATTTCGGATTATGAAATTAAACTATATCCAAAAGTGTTAAGTTTAGCAAAGTGTAACAAGTTGCTACATCTCAAATAACTTTTCTGTAATCTCCATTGAGAGCTAATGCACAGATCAAAAGTAGCTGAAAGCATTTGACAAACAAATACTTTTGAAATGCTATCCTACAGAAAACACACCAGCAACTTTTCCACTCAGTGTGTGTGCTCTCTCCAATCACCCCTGGGGTGTGTTTTCTAGATATGGCACGACCTTTGACCTCAGGATGAATATAGCCAGAGCTTGAAAGCAGTTTCTCCCAGTACCACCTCACTGGCTTGACATTTTCAGTTTAATCCACTCAAAGTATCTCAAAATATCAAACCGTCTTCAAACGGAATTCATCGGACCTCCCCTCAGCCGCCTTTTTGAGACACAGCGGACGGCCCCTTCGGTGCCTCACAATCTGGTCGTCAAGGCAATATAGTGGCAGCTCATGCCAGAGAAACTCTCGGAGAGAGAGCCAAGAGCATCGCAAGCGCCACTTTGTTTGTTGGGTTTGTTTCATAAATACTTTAAGAGGCCGCATCTTTAAAGTGCCAACACACGCAGCACATAAACATGTTCTCTGGCACCCATTCATGCTTCTAATTAGGAGAGTCTGAGTTTAAGATATGCAATATGCACCTACGAATGCTTCTAAAAGCATTCTTTATTATTCATGACGGAACTACGGATTGCAGAGGGATCTGGCAACACCACAGATGCTGGAGACCAGCGGAAAGATCTCTATGGGTGAATCTCATCAACACATCACTGACATATATTTTACTCCATATAAGAAAATTACTATGGCATTAAGCAAAATCTCATTTTTCATTTCTTGAAATATGACACAGCCATGTTCATGATCGATTTCCTGGAGTTACCCATGATCTCGCAAGTGAGCAGATCCCTCTTCTTAGAGGTTTCTGTAAATGATTACAGGTTCATCGAACCTGACATCTCTCGCTGTGTTCTGACTTCACGACCCACCCACTCAGACACAATAAAGGACTTCCTGTTTACATCAAAGTTATAGATGTGTTGGTCGAAAGTGAAACTAGCCCCTGCTGAGTACAGTGATTACCAATGCCTCTGAACAGTACTTCAGTCTCACTCCAGTCTGAAACCTCGGCACTCCACGCACCCACGCCAACTCCTAATGGATCTTCATGCTCATGATGTAAAGCTCTGCTGCTGCAACCAAGTGAATGAAGGAAGGAAGGAAGGAAAGGAAAGGAAGGAGAAAGAAAGAAAGAAATAAAGAAAGAAAGAAAGAAAGAAAGAAAGAAAGAAAGAAAGAAAGAAAGAAAGAAAGAAAGAAAGAAAGAAAGAAAGAAAGAAAGAAAAATGTTTCTCGTTCTGCTCTTTAGAGGTAGACAATACCTACAGTAGAAAGTATCAATGTCAATACCATTGCCAACTGAAGGTGATTCTCAAGCCAAAGAACATTTAGATCAAAGGAAATTACAGAGGTGTTTGTAAAGTCGCTTAAGGGTGGATGTAAATACTTCTCCAAATGAATTTATCCAATCTGACATACTGTCCATACTTGTTCCACAGCTGTCTAACTGGCAGGTTTTCTGGTTTCTCCTTCAGTTTGGCCTATTTTGTTTTCTTTAACATATTGACCAGGGCTAATGAATGGATTACAAATTTTGGTAACACTTTAGTTTAGGGTCCAGTTCTCACTATCAACTAGATGCTGGTTAGCATGCATATTAATAGGGTATTGGCTGTTTATTAGTACTTATAAAGCACATACTGTATTAATGCTTTATTCTGAATGACCATATTCTACATCCCTTAATCCTACCCAATACCTAAACTAACTATTAATAAGCAGTACCGGTAATTGGGAGTTTATTGATACAAAAGTCACAGTTAACAGTAAGAATTGGACGCAAAACTAAAGTGTGACCAACATTTTTATTTCAGATTTATTACATAAAACTTCCAAAAAAAAAATTACAAAAGAAAATCCGCATTTGAAAATTGGGCAAGAAATCTCACATGAATGTATTGTCCAGAGGCTACAAATAAAGTGCAACGTAAGTATAAGTAACTTCGCAACTACGTTAACTAAGTATCACTACTGTACTAGACTGTTGGGTAAGGGTTAGGGGTGTCGGGGTTCGGGTTCGTGTTAGAAGAGTAAGTTGACATGTAGTTGCAAAGTTGCATATAGTCAGCAGAATGTCTGTTGGGGAGCATCACAATAAAGAGTTATCAGATATTAAGCAGACAGTCTGTATACTCTGAGAGATAGTTGACATGTAGTTGCAAAGTTACTTAAAGAATTTCTAATGTGGACCATAGAAATAAAGTGTTACTGTTTTTTATTGTATATTATATATATTTTTTACAGATAGACCGAGACCGATGCACTAGCATTTACTCTTCAGATGTTTAACCTTGCAGGCACAAGGCATCCATCTGTCTATCTCCTACGGCATCATGAGCTCGCCCGCACCCAAACAGCATCCATGCCGAATCTCCACAGCCACTTTGACGTGCGTTTTACCTCTCGCGCTTTCTGTCTCTCTTATTTCATATTTCTTGACGTGTGGAGACGTGAAATTGACGAAGTGTTTAAGAACACGCTGAGGAGGACCGTGTAAACTTTGAGATGGCCGTAAGTATCCTGACAGCTAGACGTGAGGAGCAGAGATGCTGAGTGACAGCGGTTTTCCGCATGCCTGACCCACTCCTCCACCCACTTCCAAGAATACTAAAGGAAAGGAAGTGAAATGAACTCTTTATCTAACTTCATCCACAACTTTTCTCTTTGGGCCCATAACAGCAAGAATAGCGTATTTTAAAATCTCCTCCATTTCTCTTCAACTGAAACGAGATGCCTGCATCTAAGAGAAGAGATCTCATCGGTGTCTCAAAGATCCTGTTTACTCCTGGTATTAAGACGCGTTTTGGTCGATCAGATCACAATTAGAAGAAGGAGACATTTTCCCGTTTACTCCTGGTGTTTTATTCGGTCTCTTTTTTCCACTTTCAACCACTTCTGTCCTGATTTCTTTAAGGAGAGTGTCTATTGGTGGGTAAATGTATGGGCTTTTTCTGATCTTTCGATCTAATGGACAAAATAAGCTTGCACAATTTACATATGAACGTGACCAGAGAAGACGGAAAAACATACGGAGAACATCAGCTTTAGTTTCTGCTCTGACAGACGCAAGACCAACCGGACGCTGTGAGTGTGTGTTAGAAATCAGGAAAGGTGAGAGCAAATGTTTGGACGACCAAACTTGGGTCTTCAGCCGACAAAGTTTAAATCCTGTCTGGCTAGAGCTCTTCCCGTAATGTTTACACATTAGTTCAGTAGACGGAGAGTAGACGGTCTTTTGTGGCTGTTTGAACTCATTCGACCACATGAGTGTTCATATTTTTGGCCATTTTTTATTCATGATTAATAACTAGTCTAAAATTAAGAAACCCCTAGAAAACAGTAAAAAAAAACAACAACAAATAGATGTGTACATTTAAGATAGGCTACTTAATTTATTATTCCGATATCCAAATATGATACTAAATCACACAGGAAAAAGGACTTTTATTTGTGACGTGTTGTCTTTGCATTTGAACATTGCACATTTTAAACAGGACACGCATTAGCTGAATAAACGTTAGCCAATACAAACATATTTTAGATGTATATTTTATACATATTTTAGCCAATACAAACATATAGAAAATAGTTGACAATGAATAGACAGGAGCCCAATAATAGCAAAACGAATCACTTATTCTAAAAAGAATATCAAGTATATAAGTTTAGATGAATCCGAAATATGGGGCTTTGTTAACAGTAAAACGTCTGTCGGATGGATAATACAAAATGCTTTTTACTTAAACAAAATTTAAACTTAGCCCGTCAATTTACAATTATCTTCTCTCTCTGTGCGCGCGGTCTGTGTTTGTGAGAGAGAGCTCGCGCAGCACTGGTAGAATGGTCCTTTTAAACCATAAGTAACTAATACGCTACTATTCATACAAAATAATTAAGTAACATAATTAGGTACTTTAGTTATTATTAACAATAACATAACACATGCAGACTACGTTTCTCAACACTGAGAATGAATAAATAAATGCCTGTTTCTCCAGACTCGTGCTTATCAGTAATCCACAAATTACAAAACTTTCATAATCACTAAGCCATAGCGATTTTAATTTTATTTAGATTTATTGTTCATTTAGATTTAAAATGCATACTTAAGCATTTTATAATTTGCATGGCTGAATGATGTTTTCCTCTTATCTGAGTGACCATGAATGAAGGAGTATTTTAATCCATGCGATCACTCCCGTATGATCATCGAATCCAGATTAAGTTAACTAAAAACAATATTTCAACTTTCCACATCCACCCCAGCCCGTTTACCTTCAGGAGTCAGACGTCTGTGACTTCTGTGACTACTGTACTGTCCTCGCTTATGAACTCAGTCAGACGTCGGGCCGCGGGAGTGGAAGAGGATCGGTCTTGCTGCCGATTTTCACTCTTTTTAGTGATAGGCCTTACGCATCTGTCAATCATCCCCGCTTGCTGTTTGGGGAATGAACCCAGCGCTATGATTGGTCGAACTCCGCTTCTTTTGCTGTTGCTTGATTTGAGGACTGCGCGTGCACAGAAGTGACAAAGAGTGACAAATCGTACCAATGTACTTTGAGGTCAAAATGCGTACCCACTACGCAAAATGCGTACAGGTTGGCAGGTCTGCAGTTGTGAGAACAGAGCGATGAAATCAATGCGAGAAATTGATGAAAAGTATTTGAGATCAAATTAAGATATCTGACTCGATTGCATATTTTAGTGCCATTACAAATCTGAGCATAGTATAGACTTTGTGAAATAGCAGAGTTATTTTTTTAGGAGAAAAATTGGAGAGGCAGGAGACGTGTCATGAGCTCAAGTCTCCATTTCATCTCACTGCCATCTGAAATATTAAAGAGATCTCGTTTATGATTTCTCCATTCTACATGAAGCTGCCAGAGAAGCAGAAACCAGGAGAAAGAGAGATTAGAGAAACTGTGAGGGTTAGGCAGACAGATAGATGAATTGACTCACATACAAATGAATGAACGGCAGAACGACAGGGAAAGAAACACTGACACTGACTTTCATCTTGAGTGATGAAACACAAGAAATCCTGGATATACTGATAAAAAAGCACCACAGTTCAAATCACTAACAATTGCAGAACGAATTGTGGGAAAAAAAAATATTTTCAGTTGCATGAGTGATGGATTTGCACCATGAAAGATCACGAAAGGTCAGAGTTGTATGTCCTCCAGACGACGGGTAGGAGGAGTGACCATGGAAATTCATTTTCTGGGTTAAATACAAGTTAAGCAGTATTGACAACATTTCTGGAAAAATGTGGAGTATCACAGACAATTATTGATTTATTTTAATACCCCTCAGATAAATAATAAAAATGACAGTTACAGAAAAATAACTACGATCTTAAAAATAAATAAAACAAAACAAAATTCAATTCAATTAAAAATAAAGTAAAAAATAAATAAATATTTCACAGTAGTCTCATGTTAACACAAAGTTGTGGCTATATGTTTCCAAAGTTTTTGTAATTAAAATTAGGGATAAACTAAAATACATTTCGGTGTTAATCAACATTATGTCACAATTGCAGTCAGTAGAGCTTAACTTGGATTGCAGAAGGCATTATTTCTGGGCAGGTTCTTCTTCAGTGAGACACAGTTTGCTTTACAATGGAAAACAGATCGTCCATTCAGGAATGATGATGTCTGTTGAGAAATTTTAGTCTTATTTGATACGGTGTGGGCAGTATGATATAACGGTGGCATTCTGGCCACATTTCAACAAAAAAAATGTAATATTTCCGAAGGACTTTGAGACCGGCCACACAGACTGATTTAGTCCAAAAGTGTGTCCCTGATGTACTGGAGGTGAGCAGATTACATTGTTCTTATTTGGTGTTGTTTTTTTTTGGTTTGGTTGTTTTTTTCTTTTCGTTATGGAAAACAAAATGTGTCAGTGAAAGATTTGTGTCGTGCTTTTCTGACACCTGTGTGAGCAGATGGAGATAAGCAGTAAGCGCACCTGCATAAAGCACGCTGGAATGCTTAGAAACCTGAGGATGTAAGTTACGCCTCTCAAGATGGCACCCTGGAGTTCACAGAGGGAGGTGACAACAAAACACACACACACACACACACACACACACACACACACACACACACACACACACACACACACACACACACACAAAAAGCAATGGCTTGTGACTGGAAGGCAAACTCAGACACATTGTCTCACTTTCCGCCACCACAACAACTTTAAAAAGTTAGAAAACAACAGAGCTTTCTAGAAGAGAAATGACAGAAGTCCATGTTCAAACGAAAAGAGGCCACATGTCCAAAGTCATGCAGGTTTGGAATGACATGAGAGCAGAGATGGAAAGTAACGAAGTACATTTACTCGCGTTACGTAATTTAGTCGTTTTTTTGTGTACTTCTACTTTTTTAAGTAGTTTTTAAAATCTGTAATTTTACTTTTACTTAAGTACGTTTTGTTTGAAGTATTGTACTTCGCTACATTTGAAATCATATCCGTTACTGAGTAAAAATTAATAATACAAGGGAGAAAAAAAAATCACACTCCGGAAACTACTGCATTGATTGAAGGGCGGGAGAACAAACACGCAAAAAAGATGACGCAGACCCAGCTGAAGCTGAAAGCGGAGCGCCCTTGAATTCTTATGAAGCGAATTATGGCCAGTATGGAAATACTTTGGATGTAGAAAAAGTGTGGTTGTCCTCGAGGAGATATCCAATTTGCAAAAAATGTGGACACAAAGTGGCTGCAAAAGGAGGATACATAGGACACCATCCCTCCTGCATATAAAGGTATGTCCCGATTATAACGTAAGGCCGAATGATTTACGTGATGCAGAGGGAATCCCGGAATCCAGTCATGGAAATGGAATTTACATAACGCAGAAGATGTCACGTAAAACACGCAAAATGATGGATGGATGAATACATGGAAAGTAGAACTGTGCAATAAATCCAATCGCGACATGGTCTGTGAATATTTAAGTGCAAAAATACTGCTATGTAAAAATATATAACCTGCTTGTTCTGCGTTTCTGTGAATTGGTGTGAATGAGCTACTCTGCTTTGTCTAGCCTAACGTCACTACATATACTCAAGTATGCGTGGTGTTTTCAGCGTCTCACAAACAATTTGAATACATGATGAATACATGAACATTTCCAGAGCTGCTCTGAGAGAACGCCTAATGAGCATTTTCATCATTTTATTTGAGAAAAACCATTGTCAAATAGCCTTACACTTTGAAACAGGTCTTCACTACAACCCGTCAAAATAAAAGTTAAATAAGTTAAATAAAATAATAATAATAACAACAACGATAATAATACAATTTATTTAAACATTAATTAAGGCATATATTTTTTGTCCATGGTTTTAGTAAATCTGTTTTTTGTAGCTCTTCCCCAAAAAATAAAAGGACACAAGTTTAAATTTGCATTTGATTAATTTTATGAATAAAATACATTTCATAGGACTATATTATTCTTGAAAAATGTAATCAATTATTTATGTTAAAAATGAGTTGTTAATCTAATTCATTATCAATTATTAAATTTAATTGATTAGACTTGTTCTATTGAAATTTTAATAAACAAAACAAACAAATGGTTTCAAGTTTGTTATAATAAAAGCATTTGTTCAACCCCCCAAAAAACTGTTTTCTTTAATTTAACTGTCATTTTAACTGATGATAATAACAATAACCATAATTTAATAATACTGTTTATTTAATAATTGATTAATTGATTGATAATTGATTAAGAAAGAAAGAAAGAAAGAAAGAAAGAAAGATAGAAAGAAAGAAAGAAAGAAAGAAAGAAAGAAAGAAAGAAAGAAAGAAAGAAAAACTATGGAGCTTAGGCCAAAGTTCACTAGTTTTCACCAGCGAGATATAAACCATCTCTGACATACTCCCTACAATGAGATAAAATAGTTAACTAGCCTGATGTACCACACCGCTCAATACTACAGCACTACAGCTCCAAGATGACAACACTATGGATTCTTCATATATTCAGCACTGAATTGTGTTTGCTGTGAGATATGATAGGACATCTCAGAAGAACTGAAAAACAGATTGATTTCTGTCTATTGTTTTGGTCTACAACATATTTCTCCACTAGCAGAAAATGAAATTGGCATTTCTGTTTAAGCTTCAGCGATTGATTTTTTCACCCGCTGTGTGGCTTGTAATAAGACATGAAAGAGAAAATCTTTCAGCCTTTAAGAGTAAAAAAACCCCCTGAAATATACACTTCATTCATTTATTTATTTATTTGTGTTTGCACTTTAACCAAATCAAATTTAAGGTTCGTGAGCCTGTCTTGATAGCTTCAAGAGATTCCTTTATCGCACAAGAAGTTTGTGTCATCATGGAGACTGAAGATCAAGTTCCCAATTCAGAGCATCTCATATCTCATGTATCACAATTAGCATGAGGCAAAATTAATTTGGAAGAATGAATACTGTAGAATGCATAATCCATTGGCAAAGTGGCACAAATATAAAACATATATATATTGTGCTTGAAATCACAGCTTGAGTACCTGTTTCACCTGATGTTCACATCAATGAGGAAAAGTAATTGAATTACTACATTTGATTAGTTTAATTACCCCCATTAAATTGTTTTTAGAAATGTTGCATAAAGTATTGTCAAAAGTAGCCTAAAGTTATTTGGCTATTGGTTAAGGGAGTGTTCACACTTGTAGTCCAGTTCTCTTGAATCTTTTGGTCTAGACCAAAAAAGAAAATTATACATTTAGTCCTTTTTAACACTGGCTTCTTTGTGTTGTATCTATAGGTTCAAAGCATTTATGATGTATGTTTTGCGACAATGCTGTGTGCTGGGCTAAATGCACTTGTTGTATGTACATATGATGGTATTTTTACCAGCTGAGAACATTGTGAAAAGCTTATAAAATGTGAAAAGCAGTGCCAGGAATTCCTCTGTTGGACTGTAATGGGCAACATTCCAACTATGATGAGAAAAAACGGATGTGCTTGAGCCTTTTTAGGGTCATATCTTATGAAATCACATCCTGTTTTTGGTTGGTTTAGATGTCTTTGGTCCGTGTTGTGTTCATATTTCTGTCGAACCGCACCAGAGTTTATTTGGGAGCGGACCAAGATCAACCTTTTCAGCGGTCTCGGTCCACTTGTTTGATGCGCACCAAGATTCAGATGACAGCGTTCACACTTATTCAAATGAACCGCAGCAACAGAGCAATCGCACCAGAGTCTGTTTTAATCAAACCAAACCTGCCAAGTGTGAACACACCCTAAAGTTAACATTATAAAAAGGATAGTTCTAGTCCTTGATTCTGATTGGTTGAACCGTTCAAAGCTGTTGTAAATTACTCTACAAACATGCACCTGTGATCTCATTACATCAATTGTGTTGCTGAGTGTTTTTTAGGAACTAAATGTTTTATAAATGTAATAAGCCCAGTGAAGCCGTGGTTTACAGTGAATTTAGAACAGCTAAGGAGGTTTTAGGGGCTTGGGGAGTCCTTGGGGCTAAATGCTTTATTATGTACTATAATACAGATAAAAAAAATAAAAAAAAACATAAGCCCAAACATTTACAGTTTGAAAGTGAACAGGGTCAATTTTGATTTCATGCTTTAATAAATACTTTAAGAATGAATAGTTTATTTAACTAACTTAACATTCAAAGAATATGTAAAACACATTGAAGCAATGTGACATTGCAATTGAGAGCGGTATGTCATTAGTTATAGAGAAGGAATTCAAGTTATTTCCAGTGTTGGAATTCAAGCTGTTTTGAAAGTGACAGAAGCAGCTGACTAAAGAAAACTGCTTTTATTCAGGGCAAGCAAACAGAGCAATAAAATCATTTAAAATGATTCACCACAAAGAGTCATGCGAGTTAACCGTTATGTCTCAGACAAGATAGAACTCCTACCACAAGACAAATGAGCGCCTGCATTTCCTACAAAATTGGGTACACTGGATGTGTTCTTAGTGCAATCATTTATATCTTTCCCTTGACACGTCACCATGTTGCTTAGCCAATCTTTGAGTCATTATGCACAGAGGCCTCATTTTTCTTGGCCTGTGTGTGTACAGCTTTGGGCAAGTCAGTACTGTGGGACAACAAACCCAAAGAGCCCATCTAGTATTGCAGATCTGTTCACATTGTCCCTCGTTCACCTTCACTTCAGTCAAATGCACAAGCTGTATAACTACCTGTAAAAAACTTTAAAGCTTACAAAAGGACCGAGGTGAGCCACAAGCATGAAATTGCACGCTCAAAGAAAAGCCGTCAATCGTGAGTTAATGGGATGTATTTACACGCGGTCAGTGGGCGAGACAAAAGCCACACTTCGGCTCGGTACGCATTGGGTGGCGAAGCCGGGACAAAGCAACATTATCTTCAACAATCGTGTTTGTGGATGAAA
Source organism: Siphateles boraxobius (assembly GCF_051911475.1). Lineage (NCBI taxonomy): Eukaryota > Metazoa > Chordata > Actinopteri > Cypriniformes > Leuciscidae > Siphateles > Siphateles boraxobius. Next base: position 41,656,790 of record NW_027509042.1, read on the forward strand.
GTATTCGGACTATTACATGCTTGATCTGAACTGAAATGAATGAATAATACGGTAGGTAATCATCGACAAAAGCCATTTATTGTCCAATTAATTGTCTTAGAGGTGGTTATAATCCACACGAAGGCATGGTCTTGGAATACAAATGAACTGTGAACACATTCACGTGTGGAAGAATCAAAGCTGAAGTGCTGCTACTTATGAGAACTAAAACTAAAGGATGAAGGTGCTATAGGTGCTATGTTGTCTGAAAACCTGCTAAGATGTTTCTCTGAACGTGTTACCTGTGTTTCATGACCTCTTTTACAAAACAGTGATACATTAGCTCTGTTTCAAAACCTCCTGAGCTGTCTTGCTATCCACCGCCTAACTGAGATGACACAAGTGACTGATTTCCAGCACGTAACTTCACGTTTGCACAAGATTCTAATATTGGAGCATGGTGCTAAGCTACCAATGTGATACTCTATTCAATGCATAATAATACAAAGCATACAAAAACAGTGATTAGTAATAGTCATGGTAAACCAGTATTCTACCTCAGTTATTATTAATTGTATCACATTATATTAGATTCAGTCAATTATGTGTTCATGCGGATCTCCTTTTGCCGTCATCTAATACCAACTTTCTTTTGATAATATTGCATGTTCAGATCTTCATATAACCAAATATTCTGGCTAGAGGCCATGAAAGTTTTGTGAAAAGGATAATAAAAAAAATGCTGGTGCTAGCTGGCAGGGAAAGAGTTAACTTAAATCATACTTAAAAATATATACATATATATATATATATATATATATATATATATATATATATATATATATATATATATATATATATTTGTTTTCAGTCTGGTTCAATACATGTTCTAGAGTAAACAAATGCTACCAAAGGGTGATTGGATGTTTTAATTGACATGCATGCAGGACTTTTCCTACAGCTGCCATATTAAGCCTCCTTTTACAGTAACGGATTTAATTTTTCAGAGACCATTAGAATGCATTCATAATTATAACGCCTACCTTCTGGAACATCCTTTACATCTGAAGTGCACCCATGGTGCCTTAAAATGCCCACTACTGTAGGTTTAGGAGTCTACTCTTTGTAATACAACCGTTGTTGTCTTCTTGGTGTCATGCAGTTTCTTGCACAAACAGAAATACTAAAACACACATTTTTTTTTCTCTTTCTGTCCTACTTTCTCCAAAGTTGATCTGTCATCGACTTCGCAAACAAGGCCCTCATTACTGCTGGGTCAAGTGTTTACTTTTGTCCCTTCAACAACTAGTAGAAAGACAGAGACCCCTTGTTGGAGAGGTGGACTGTCTCCGTTTCCTCCATAAATCTCATTATGAGGTTTATGACCCCCGGTGTCAACGTCGCCTCCCTCAACAGCAAAAATCCACGAAGAAGAATCACCTAAGTACATCAACCTCCTGTCAGCATTCTTTTCCATTAGCTTAAGCGCTCATTTGACTTCAGCCCTCATGCACACGGCAGGAATAATTCAGAAGGTAAAGGACGAGCTGTCGGAAGGTCAGAAGTGGACGTTCTGCTAACGCTAGCCTGGCAGCAATCACTCATCCTGATAGAAGGTCAAAGAATACAGCAGCGCAAACACGCTTTTAATAAGCAAGATGGATGCCACATCGGTCACATCATGCTCTGTTCTCCATCAGAATCAATAATCAGCATTGGATTTATGCTGCTGTAACTAACATTTGTTTTTCTTGCAGGAAGAACATTCATATGCTTTGATGTGTATGTTTCTCCTTTGGTGAAAACTGTTTACTTTGGTTGTGTGAGTGTAAAAATAACAAATATAGGAAATGAAACTAGACAGATATCTAAACTTGAAACCTTGTGGTTATTATGAAGTAATCACTAAAACAGAATTTGCTCCAAACAAGTAACAGAAGAGTTTGCATATGAAGGACCAATCAAATTATAGGGAAATTATGTAATGTATCATGTCATTTTACCATACCCCTATTCTATAAAAAATGTTGTATTTGTGTTTACTGGTGGGATTCTCTGAGAAATGCTTGAGATCCTCCGGCCGTGATTACAGAATGTTTGAAGGCAATGTCTGAAGTATGTCGGTTATTATTGCTGCGCAGCAAGTTAGGGTTAGTAGGCTCAGCCGACGTCGATGTGTAGACGCGCTGGAGTATAGAATTAGAAAACTCAGCAGACGTAGGTGTGTAGACACGCTGGAGTATAGAATTAGAACACTCAGCAGACGTTGATGTGTAGACACGCTGGAGTATAGAATTAGAACACTCAGCAGACGTTGATGTGTAGACACGCTGGAGTATAGAATTAGAACACTCAGCCAACGTCGATGTGTAGACGCGCTGGAGTATAGAATTAGAACACTCAACCATTGTCGATGTGTAGACGTGATGGAGTATAGAATTAGAACACACAGCTGACGTCGATGTGTAGACGCGCTGGATTATAGAATTAGAAAACTCAGCCGACGTCGATGTGTAGACGCGCTGGAGTATAGAATTAGAACACTCAGCTGACGTCGATGTGTAGACGCGCTGGAGTATAGAATTAGAACACTCAGCAGACATTGATGTGTAGACGTGCTGGAGTATAGAATTAGAACACACAGCCGGCGTCGATGTGTAGACGTGCTGGAGTATAGAATTAGAACACTCAGCTGACATCGATGTGTAGACGTGCTGGAGTATAGAATTAGAAAACTCAGCCGACGTCGATGTGTAGACGTGCTGGAGTATAGAATTAGAACACACAGCTGACGTTGATGTGTAGACGCGCTGAAGTATAGAATTAGAACACACAGCTGACGCCGATGTGTAGACGCGCTGGATTATAGAATTAGAAAAATCAGCCGACGCCGATGTGTAGACGCGCTGGAGTATAGAATTAGAACACTCAGCAGACATTGATGTGTAGACGTGCTGGAGTATAGAATTAGAACACTCAGCCGACGTCGATGTGTAGACGCGCTGGAGTATAGAATAAGAACACTCAGCTGACGTTGATGTGTAGACGCGCTGGAGTATAGAATTAGAACACTCAGCCGACGTCTATGTGTAAACGCGCTGGAGTATAGAATTAGAACACACAGCCGGCGTCGATGTGTAGACGTGCTGGAGTATAGAATTAGAACACACAGCTGACATCGATGTGTAGACGCGCTGGAGTATAGAATTAGAACACTCAGCTGGCATCGATGTGTAGACGTGCTGGAGTATAGAATTAGAACACTCAGCTGACATCGATGTGTAGACGCGCTGGAGTATAGAATTAGAACACACAGCTGACGTTGATGTGTAGACGCGCTGGAGAATAGGATTAGAACACTCAGCTGACATCGATGTGTAGACGCGCTGGAGTATAGGATTAGAACACTCAGCTGACATCGATGTGTAGACGTGCTGGAATATAGAATTAGAACACTCAGCCTACGTCGATGTGTAAACGTGCTGGAGTATAGGATTAGAACACTCAGCTGACATCGATGTGTAGACGCGCTGGAGTATAGGATTAGAACACTCAGCTGACATCGATGTGTAGACGTGCTGGAGTATAGAATTAGAACACTCAGCCTACGTCGATGTGTAAACGTGCTGGAGTATAGGATTACAACATTCAGCAGACGTTGATGTGTAGACCCGCTGCAGAATAGGATTAGAATACTCAGCCGACATCGATGTGTAGAAGCGCTGGAGTATAGAATTAGAACACTCAGCCGACGTCGATGTGTAGACACACTAGGGTATAGGATCAGGTACGTAGGATAAAATCTACCACACTGCCCATTGAGAGTGAATCAGTTACCAATGTTATTATAGTTGGACATTTTCTAATTCTATGTTTTATTTTCACACAATCGATTTCAGTAAAGTTTCAGTTATTGATTCACTGTTTACAAAGTAGCCCCTAAAAACACCTATAATTATTTTTGTTTTATTATTAATTTCAGTTTTCACCTAAGCTGTAAATGCCATGAGATTAATCACTTTGGTGCTGTAAAAAAAGTCATGCTAACTACAAAAATAAACCATTTTCACATTTTTAAGAGCCCTACATAAACGGCTAAAACATGAACTATACACAGCCGTGAAATATCAGGAATGTATATGTTTTTGCAAAAAATGAATAATGATTTCTTCAGAATACAAAGCTACTACTAATTGTCGCCAATGGAGAGAGATGTGTTTTGCTGCCAAATGGTGCAGCTACCAGCAAGAGATGATGGGGTCATACTAACCAACCAAACCATGACCCCTTGGCACGACTTACACAAAACATTGGAGTCTAGGGGGCCATTATTCCAGTTTTAAAAGAAAGACACTGTAAAATGCCAGAAGAACTTTAAATCCAAAATGAAATAAAGTCAAACTAACTATTTTGCAAATGCATGTTATAGATCTTACTGTAAAAGATTAATCTTCTATAGGAGTCGAAATCTTAGGGGTTAATTAAATGTAGCAAATCATGTAAAAATGTATTATCTTCTATTGGAAAATTAAACAACATTTTATCCAACTTTGATAATTGCCTGAATATTTAACACAACAGAGAAGATAGTGATCAAACTCATCCCAAGATCACTCATTGCATCTATAGCCAAAATTTTGAGAAAAAAAAGTCAAGAATAGAAAATTATAGAAAATATTCCAATCAGGAATCCATCGTTATCGGGAAACGCAGCCCTGAGCATTAAGCTTCCAAGTCCAAGCCTATTTATTTTCACACACAACGTAATATCAAATTTAGCATTTCAATCAATAGTAAGTTTTTTGTTTACCTTTTATCATATGTCTTGTAGTATCACAATAATATATTGTGAGTTCAGTATAGTGATATGTATCGAATTGTGACGTTACACCCCTACTCTTATAACAAAAACGTTTTGATTTAATCCCATTAAAATGCAGAATGCAGATGCTGTTGTAAATAATACTGAAAAATCACTTTTTAAAATTGTTATTCCATTGCCCCTTTGTAGATTTTGAAGAAGAAAAAAAAAATACCTTGATTGTCTTAACTCTATTGTCTGGTGAAATACCAAGACTTCAATCAAGACATTTAGTCCACTTAAATCCCATCCCTTCTTTGCAATTTACTGCAGCCATGCATTCAGATCCATCCAATCAAAAACTGAAAGATAGAACCAAGTCCCCAACCAACATTTTTTTTCTTATTTATTTATTCTGCACTAAATTACCACATTGAACTGACAGCCCAGGTTTTAATATACAATAACACTGCCGGATACGAAAGAAACGTCTCAGCAATTTCACTGTAATTTCTTTATCCTGAGGAGTTCAGTCCTCTTGTGGCCACTCGTCTCTAAATATACGTTAGAGGATTTTTCTCAAAGAGCTCTCTTGGAGTTGATAAGTATAAAGCTTCTGAGGAGGGCCGGGCCCTCAACGTCCCTATCATATAACCACTCCTCATAAGGGCACGACCTAAAAGCATCCAAAAAAGATCTGCAACACTTAACATGAATATGCAGGGGGTTTTTGGTCAGCTGTTATTCTCTCCGGATCAAACGTCCTCTGTTCGAAAGCTGCACAGCTTCTCCCTCTCTAATCTGAAGACATCAACTTAAGTACCACAAATGAGATCGTAACAGATGAAATATTAATATTTAGAAACCTCGTAACAATGTGTCCCAGATCATCCTAGAAGCCTTTGATATTATCTACACTCAGAGCCTTTAAAAATCTCCCCTGATCATACGTCTGAAAGCTCGGGGTCATTAAGGGAGAAACCCTTCTCTGTATGATCGTCCCATTTACCTGATTGGAATCAGATGGGGCCACAATACATCATGACAATACAAAAAGAAAAAAAGAAAAAAACAGATCCTTCATGAGAGGCATTTTTATGATGGCTACCATGTAACTCCGACGGGGAGTCACTGAAGAGGGGTTTTGTTCAATTGTCCGATTGAATCAGTGGGAGACGGATCTGCTTTTGAAGTCTTTCAAGGTCAAATGAATCACGACTCATTACTCAAAAAGAAATATTTAATCTGGTAAAATGAAATCCAAACCAGGTTTAGGGATCAAAAACATTAGTCTAAATCAGAAAGCAAAGAATCTAATATGATTTGTTGCCTCTCTTTCTTAGCTAAAACAAAATGAAAAACAAAACAGGATTGAAATAAATCCACTCAACATCTAAGACAAGGTTCAAAATGGCCCGGAATGCAATATGCAAGATTATTAAACCATAATTTACCGCCATTTTTTAGTAGCATATATCATTTCTTCCTCATTAGGAAAGAAAGACAAATCTGCATTTTAAAACCCGAAGTGCATATATTACTTTCCATTTCATACATTCGTTATACAAATCAATGTTCTTTTCTGCACTCTATTCGTCTTTAATTTAACCACTGCTGGGAAGCCACGTCAAGAATAAGTGATAGTTAAAAAATAATACCTCATTATTTCCCAAGAAAGTTACCTTGACTTCATTGGCTTCACTATTGATTAAAACTGTGTGGTCTTTTATTTATTTATTTATTTATTTGCCACGCTGTGAAGAAATCCGATTCAGTCTTTGGAGTACTGAAGTGCTCAACTTTCATGATGAGCTGGGAAACTTGTCTAATTACTATGGTGGAGAGTGGGTAGATATTCTCGTATTAGCTCTGTTCTCAAACCTAGTGTGCTGTCTAGCTGTCTACTGTCCGCATAGGCAGCTGTCTTCTAACCATGCTAAGCTAAATCAAACCTCTGAAATGACTGATCTGAAACGGGCTACATAGATGGCATATAAATCCCCACGTGATGCACACAGTAGACTCAATTCGTCATTGAATTCAATGCGATTTGACATTCGGATTTTAAGCTAACACCAGAGTAATATAATAAGCATAGACATGCATAACACACAAGAAATGGTAATCAGGGTAATACAACTTTTTTTATCTACACTACCATTCAAAATTTGGGGTCAGAAGATTTGTTTAATAAATTAATAATTTTAGTCAGCAAGAAATCATTGAATTGATCAGAAGTGACATTAAAAGGCATTTATAATGTTAAAAAAATATTTCTATTTCAAATAAATGATGTTCTTTTGAACTTTCTATTCATCCAAAGATCGTAAAAAACACACACAATAAAACCATCTTTGCCATCACAGGAAGAAATAAAAATTTTAAAACATATCAAAATAGAAAACAGTTATTTTAAATGGTAATACTATTTTGAGAACATTACTGTTTTCACTGCACTCCAAACTTGTGAAGGGTAGTGCACATTTATTATTTACACATAGATTATATTTATAGAATGAATATTTTGATTAAATGCATAAATTGTAACCTGTAACATGACTGGTCTTTTTTAGCAAACACATTGAAATCTGGCCAAAATAAGGCTTACAAGACAGCATAATGTTTTGGAATATCGTTGTGAGGAAGCTCTGAAGTCTTAAAAAATACTGTCAGCTCACTGACACATGCACAAGCAGACGAAGTGTGCATTCATAATCTCTTTTCCCATGAAATATATTAATCGTACAGCCATAATGCATGTCTTTCCAACACGAGCATCAGTGATAGCTTTGCTAAAAGTTTAGTCACTAATTATTTTTCATTGTGTGCAAAATTAGGATATTGGATATGACAGAGGAAATTGTAATAAGGAGATAATATGAAATATTCTGCCTCAGTTTTCAATGGAGCCCGAGACATATGCTACATTGTGCTTCTGCTCTCTTATCTATATAACGCCTGTCAAAACGAGGGTCTTCAGAACAAGAGGAGTACCAGGCATCCAAAGACAGAGACGAAAACCAATCACACTTATTTTTTTACAAGCAATTAACACAGAACAATTCAAATTGGAGAGGCTTTCTCAGCTCTGAGGCCTATCATGAATGGAGAAGCTCTTCTGCTCTGGACTGGCTGCGTCGGTTTGACAGAAGACAAAGTTTTCGTCTGAAAATAAGCAACTAAAACAGATTCAGCAAATGAAAAGGACAGGTGTTGGGGAATTGTGGAATTAATGGCCAAACACTTCAGCTGAGGAGCTCAACTCCACACATCCACACCAATGTCTGCATACACATGGATTTCATCCAATCGTAACAATTTACTAAGTCACTAATCAGGTTTCCAAGCATGTGCAGTTTTGTTAAAGTTTCTGATTGGGGCATATTTCATTTCTCAGGACGTTGTGTTTTCAAATACCCAGGATTAGCCGGACGTGATTAGTAAGACAGTTGTCCGTGGCTAAACTCCAAATGTCTGTGCAGGGATTGAGAGACTTCGTTTTCCAGACCAAAAACATCTTACAAAAACAGTCACGGACACTCCAAATGTAAATAAAATAAAAAATAAAAAATATATAGGCTAATATTTTATATTTTATCATATAAAATAGTTGACAATTAGTTGGCTAGTTGACAATTGGTGAAATGTAACCTAGTCATATTTTCGAGATATAGCTTTGTGTATTTGTGTTTCTGAGAGAGAGTGAGAGAGAGAGAGAGAGAGAGAGAGAGAGAGAGAGTGTGTGAGAGAGAGTGAGAGAGAGAGAGTGAGAGTGAGAGTGAGAGTGAGAGTGAGAGTGAGAGTGAGAGAGAGAGAGAGTGAGAGTGAGAGTGAGTGTGAGAGTGAGAGTGAGAGAGAGAGAGAGAGTGAGAGTGAGAGAGAAAGAGAGAGGGAGAGTGTGAGAGAGAGAGAGAGAGAGAGAGAGAGAGAGAGAGAGAGAGAGAGAGAGTGAGAGTGAGAGTGAGAGAGAGAGAGAGTGAGAGTGAGAGTGAGAGTGAGAGAGTGAGAGTGAGAGTGAGTGTGAGTGTGAGAGTGAGAGTGAGAGTGAGAGAGAGAGAGTGAGAGTGAGAGAGAGAGAGAGAGAGAGAAAGAGAGAGGGAGAGTGTGAGAGAGAGTGAGAGAGAGTGAGAGAGAGAGAGAGAGAGAGAGAGAGAGAGAGAGAGAGAGAGAGAGAGAGAGAGAGAGAGAGAGAGAGAGAGAGAGATTGTTTGTGTTTATACGATTTATGGACACAAATTTGTATAATGACATTTGTTTACCAGTATTACACAGGTATTACAACACAAACAGGGTTTATGAGGACATTTCCTGAGTCCTCGTAATTAAAATGGCAAAAAAAAATTCTAAACAATGTTTTATTCCAAATGTAAAAATGCAGAAAGTTTTCTGTGATGGGTAGGTTTAGGGGTATGGTTAGTGTAAGGGGAGAGAATATACAGTTTGTACAGTATAAAAACCATTACGCCTATGGAATGTCCTAATAATGATAGGTGCACCAACGTGTGTGTGTGAAAAGTTTTCAGTGCACTAGATGGATTATATTCTTCTATCATCCATTTCCTCTCCTGCTGGCTCTACTACTTCCTGCCTCTCTCTCTGGGTTGTTATTGTATTTCAGCGTGTCTGGAGGAAAACTGAGGGAAAGTGAGAATAGAAAGGAGGGGTGAGGAGAGCCTGGTGTTATAGAGGGCCGAAGAGGAGAGATGAAAGCAGGATGGATGTGTGTGTGTTTGCAAGAGAGCAAGACTCTTGATTGTTTGACGGCGTGTGCATATGTGTGGCAGATTAAATCCTTATCTAATCACGGTACAATCAGGTCAGACAGATCATCACAGGAAGTTCAAGGTTAGATGGGCATCACTGTATCCTCAGAGGAGGGGATTCCATTAAAGCTCCGTTCCCTCGTACAATCATTTCAGAAGGCAGCGATGACTTCAAAGAGGGCATTCCCAAATGGAGCAGATGAAATTTACATATCTCAACAATATCCTGCTGTCATTGTTTCAAGAAAAACCAAAACAACTGCTTTGCGTACGGCAGTCACATTGTCATGGAAATTGGCTACTGTAAAAGGACTCGAGCACGCAATCTCAATGCTTGTTTTCTTTCAGAGCCAACTCTAAAAATGATTGTTTTCAGTCTTAAATTAGAATTCATTTTCACTTCTGTATGGACACAGCCATTGAACAATGAAAGGATGAGGAGGATTGCATAACCAACCAGAGACTATGAAATCAAAATTGGAGTTTTAAGACCTTTAGACCATTTCTGTTAAGAGCAAATTAAAAAAAAAAAAACTCTTTCTCTAATGGCAAAACAAAACAAAATATTGTGTATTTTCTGCCATCAAAATCCTTTATAGACTAAAATTGTCGACTATGTTCTAAATATGGTACCTCCCATTTTTGTTATTTGTTTTTGATAATTTTTGTTTATTGGAATACAGTGGAATAAAATACAACACATAATAGAGGAAAAAGTTAATTTAAATTAAAATCAGAAATGGTACATTGGCAACTAACTGAAAGTCTGAAGTTGAAATACTAAAATTACACAAATTAAGCTAAATAAAAAATAAATTAAAGCTAAATGGAAATAATAAAAATGACAAAAGCACAATAGATTACTAAAACAAACCAGAAAAAAAAATCAACACTAGAATAGTACATCATTTTTAAAATAACACTGATAGCAAGTAAATATCACTGGTTCGTCTGTGCGCACTTGGTTGCATTAACACATACATGAACATACATTTATTTCATTTGCCAACCATTTCATAGTGCTAAACTGTTTAAAGCATTCATCTATGTGAAGTTGGTTTTCCCAGACTAAAACTCAATAAAAATTGCGAGCTGATTCTGTTTCAACAAGAAATATCATCAACAAAAGAAAACTGCTTGTACATGCATCTCATGGGATGTTTAAGTTTGAGAGTCATATAACATTATTTTATATTATTTGAGTTCTAGCTCAAACAAATTACTCTTGTTGCGTGGCGCTAGCAATCCCAGTCATGTGTTTGCATCTCAGGAAAGACATGTGCTGATAAAATCTGTAGCTTGAATGCACTGTAAGTCACTCTGAATAACCGCATCTGCCAAATGCATGTATGTAAATCTATTCAAAAACAGAAACACTCAACTTTCATTTGTGCCAACTGTTTGTCAGAAAACAATGGATGGAGAATGCAGGGAAGAAAATAGAGGTATAAATTCCAGTCCTACAGTTTGGAGATTATAGAGACACGATGGTGTGATTGCATCTCGTGTTAGTTCGTTCTTCTTACACACACACACTTTACGCTTCTCATTAATTCCGCCTCATGTAGAGTCAGATGTTGCGAGAAATGCTATAATTGAATAAAGACAGCAGCCAAAAAAACGTGAAGCCATTTTAAAAAGTTAAAATAACACATAAGTGGGTGTTTACCAAGCTTGAAATGGCAAAGTCTCTGTGCTGCTTTTACATAAAGAAGGTTTTTGATTCATAAATGTCATGCTAGAAGTGCTAGATTTTTGTTCTAGCGAAAAATCCAACATTTTATGGATCAATACTGTTAACTGCAAAAGACTTTCGGCCTGCAATATTGTGTAAGAGCAGGGCAAGCTGCTGTTTAACTGGAGGACTGACTCAACCGCAAGTCTGAACCACTCAAAACCACCGCGGCTGCCAAGACCATCGCCACTGCGGCTCCGTCTTTTCTCGTCTACTTTTCTCTGCGAGCCACATCTAGCTCGGGGTTTTCGAGATTGGTTTGCCCGCTTTAATTATTAACAAAACACACAGAGGTTCTGATTGTTTCAGCTGGATATCATATCAAAATAAATAGAAAACAAAGAGCCATCTTCTTCTCCACCACCTACATAGAAGCCCGCAGCCTTGACGAGCAAAAAGGAAAGAAAAGGAAAAAAGAGAAATTGGAAATAAATAAAATCCCTGATGGATAGTTCTTCAAATGGAAAATCAACTTCAAAGTCTTATTTCATCGGAACAGCCTTGCATGCCTGGGCCAAGACGCGAGCTGCACACAGTAGCCCCTCAGGTACGCGGGGTAGTGTCAATGCACAGATAACACCAGCTAATGAGGCCTTCAAAGAGCGCAGGGTCTTCAGAGGTTGACCAACCGAGACCCTCTCTCTCGTACACTTCCTTGCGGTCTAAGCCAGACATTCTCCTTCTTATGTTCTCTTGCCACTGTTTACTTATTTAAAAAGCACCATGCACCTTGACTAATCTCCCCGGCCTTAATTTTTGGCTCTGATTAGCGCGAGAACTTCTGCAATAGAGCAGGCCCAGCTGTGGACGTTTTCAGTCACGCCAGGCAGGATTACAGCTCATTACATACGGCGGAGCATTCGGACGCGCCACACCGCCGACCACAATACACTTAATAGACAATAATGGCAGCTAGCTGGCTAGCAATTAGTCTTTTTGACTCACTTATTAGGAGCGAACAGATCCCATGATGACACAGATTGTAAACAGCATCTCATTTTCTCAGCTCTACTTGGACACTGGTGCATTATGTCACAAAGTGAAACAAATAAAGGGCTAGTTGTGGCCTTGTTAGACTTGCTAATGAGGACCTCAGTCGGCTTTCTGCCGAGCCTGTTAAAGGGGACATGACACAGGAAATACGTTTTCCCTGATTTTACTAAGGAAACATACTGTAGCCTTCAAAACTCAAAGCTTCTGCCTCAGTTCCCATATTCATTGAAACTTAGCTCAAAAAGTAAGCCAGAATAAATTTGTAGCACACGTGCGATACAGTTTTGTATAATTTTAAAGCATTCTATACAGTGATAAAGGCTATGTCCATTAGTACTGCATTATAAATATACTTTATTCTTATGAAAGTACCTGAAATATCTAGAAGAACACAGATAAACCATATATTGTCTGTTTCATCAGTCAAAATGTCTCTATCTGCATGTTATTCAGCTCAAGATGCCTTTATCCATATAAGGGATTTCCTGGAATGTCCTGGAAGTTTTATGAATTCTATAAGTATCACTTGTGGACTGTCTGCGTGAGTGTGCCCACTGGCTACAAGTATAAATAAAACAGACATTACATTATATGTGCTCACAACACCCTCTTTTGGGTAAAAACAGGATAAATAATATTTATACTTAGAGAAGTGTACACAAATGTGTGTTTTTTTTCTGAACGGATGCATACGATTTCCTGAAGTTACTGTCACAGATTTGTATCATAATAATTTAATATTTTATAATAAAACTTTGGACCTTTTCAAATGATTTATAGTTATAGCCACCAGCATGTTAACAGGCCACAGTGCAGTTTTCCGTAAAATAATTTATTTTGTAAAATATAATAATAATAATAATAATAATAATAATTATAATTATAATTATAATTATAATAATTATTATTATTACTATTATTATTATTATATTTATTGTTAAATACTCTTATTGTATTTCAATGAAATAGTGTTATAGCAGTAGTAATGTTTCTTCTTTTAATTTTATTAATAGTAGATTCAATTATTATTAGAGATATTTTTTTCTGGATTCTTTGATTAATAAAAAGTTTAAAACAAACAGCATCCGAATTTTTTTTTATATATATACAATACACAATATGACCGTGTCAAATGCTCTGACAAACCCAGTGAGGATATGCTTATGCAAAGTGTAGTCAAGCATGCTGTGGAATTTATAGACTGAGAAATAAAAGAAACAGAGAGAGCGTGTGTGAAAGCGAGAGCAAAGACAGTGTGTAAACTCTTGATTCCATGCTGTGTGCACATACTTAGAACTGTCACACACTGTTTGGATAGCTTTGTATGGTCACGCTTTGCTATGCTAATTTGACACAGATGGAAGTGTTTGTGTGAACTGGTTTCTGACGCCATTACATGTAGATGAAATAGACAGAAACGCAAACAGCATAAGCCAATGGGAGCGAATGTATAGACAGCTGTGCTGAATTCAGAATGGAAGCAAATTCTCTCATGTCTTTCTCTAAGGATCCTTCTGAGACAATCAAGTTCAATGAGATGGCAATTGCTGTCAGATCCATTCATATGGTGTATATCTAAAATTCATGAATAAGCCCTGTCTCTGTTCTTTATGAGTATTTAAATACATGTAATGAAGCTACTAACTACAGCACAGCTGTTTTCAAAATGTTTCACCAAGCCATTTTTTCCCAACAATTAGCAGTGAAAACGTCAGAAAACACTATTGTTTATTTTTGTCCCAATTTATTGTACATTCAGCCGTAGTGGGTGTTCACAGAACTTCACACAGAACACCCTCAACAGCTTAACAAAATGTAACGGCATAGGATGTATGGTTCATGAGACACTTTTTTTGTTTTTTTTACCATGTTCACAATGTGATGCTGAAAATCAGCAGGATGTGATGCAATTGCCATATATATCCGTCTGGAATGTGTACATACTGTACAAAAGTGTGGGGTTGGTTCATTTGTTTAGGATTTTGAAAATCTCTTCTGCTGTTATTTGATCAAAAACAGTAAATCAGTAATATTGAGAAATAGTATTATTACAATTTAAAATAACTTTTCAATATCAATACATTGTTAAATTTAATTTATTCCAGCTATGGTAAAGCTGATTTTTTTTCATTGTCACATGATCCTTCAGAAATCAATCGAATATGCTGATTCCCTGCTCAAGGAACATTTCATATGATTATCAAAGTTGAAAACAGTTGTGCTGCTTCATATTTTTGTGCAAACCGTGATCATTTCTTTAGGATGTTTTGATGAAGAGAAAGTTCAAAAGAACAACATTTATTTAAAATAGAAATATTGGTAACTCTTAAGAATAATGTCCGGTCATTAATGAATAACTACACAGGAGCAAATGAGTAATGCATTATTAACACTCTAGTAACTACTATCAACTAACCAGAAACTCTGATTAACAAATAAGTAAGTAATAGTGTTTAGTGGAATGTGGTAGATCACTATAAGCTAATCAATAACTACAATTTTTTATACCTCCCAGAGGACTAATAACAACTACTATATACAGGTTCATAATTAATGTGAATAATGCATAATGTATAATTAATTCTAAAGTGAAGGTAATGGTAACCCACTAGTCATGACTAAAGTATTACCAAATCCTTCAGAAGGAATTATTAGTTATTTGGATACTAGTTATCTGGTTTTATAATTCTCACCCGACTAACTGACTAACTGCTTAAATAAATGGATGACTATAGTCGACTAGGAAAATCATAAGTCAGGAGCAGACCCTAAAAATCATAACTTATTATATAATGATGATCATAGCTATATTGAAGCTAGTTAACATGTTGTTAAAGTAACTATTTTGTTGAAAGAGTAGCTTAAACCCCCATCACAATATAGAAAACATTCATTAGAGAACAGCAAGAAGTCAGAAACAGAGATTTTAATTGTAAAAGAAGGTGATTTAAGGATGGAAGTCCATTAGGGGACTTTGAGCACTGATGCTATCCTCTTGTAGAATAGATATGACCTTCATAAACTAATTGCTAAGTTGACTCAGTGGGTAGACCATAGCCTACAGCAGAACTGGAACTTTGCTGCTGGGGTCCAGTCCCTTCAATATGAAAGGAGCCTGAGAAACCTCTGCTGTCAGCGCTAGCCTGCATATCTGCCTCCAAGCCAATTAGTCCAGTCTGGAACTTCCAGATTTCATCCCTGCGGACGCATATTAGGGAGGGGTGATCACGCTGTCCCAGCAAAAATGAACACGTCAGAGAGCAGAAGCCCTACCTGTGTTTCTGGATGACAGGCGAGGTTGATTTCATGACAGGAGGTTTCTTTTACAGTAAACCATTAGAAGTTTTTAGGAGATAATAATTCTAGACAACAGCGTATCCCTGGCAGGAAGACGTTCTGTTCCAAATCCAAGTTAGTTGCTAACTTAAGTTACTTTTTAGGCATTCATATGCACATTCTCAACACAAAGGCTGTTGCAAACAGTAGGCAGCATTTTGGACAAAATCACATGCATTCTCTACAGATGAGCCAATCCCAGAATGCACTGCAACATGCTATGCACATGATACTTTTCCACATTTCATCAGATTTCCTCAGGAACAATATATAGTTTAAAGCTTAAGTTGTTCAGCATAGTTTCAGCCAACCGCTTCTGTAATATGTTTCACAGCTGTTTACTTTGAGGCCACCACGCAGCTTATGATGATATTAGTCAAGATGATTTTTACATGAGACAGGCGATTAAACACTCCAGGTTTATAATACTGAGACATACATGCAAGAGGTTTAAAGTAGCACAGTATGTTTTTCATAGATCCATCTCATCTCGAGGCCCTCTTAGTATAATGAAAGGGTCAGGACCTCTAATCCACAATATCTAATTCTGCACCAAACAATCAGATTTAAAACAATATCATATGCTTATCTGCGTGTGTGTGTGTGTGTGTGTGTGTGTGTGTGTGTGTGTGTGTGTGTGTGTGTGTGTGTGTGTGTGTGTGTGTGTGTGTGTGTGTGTGTGTGTGTGTGTGTGTGTAAATGTCCAGGTCACAACATCAAAATCTCAAAAACAATAATAATTGTTTTAATAATAATAATAATATTTCGCTTTTTTGAAGTACCGGTAACATTATTTTCATAAAGTATACTTTCCTTTTGAAGTCTCATTACCAATGCAAATATTTGAGTTTATATGTAAATTGCTCTGAATAAATGTATTATGTATAAATGTATTGTAATATTTAAGAAAAAGACTGTACAATAAACAATGTACAGTATATACTTTATACATAAACATATTTTGCATCACTGTGAAGATAATTTTGGATAATTATTGGGGTAATTGTGCTTAATAATGTTGAAAAATAAACAAACAAATAAATAGATCCAAAAATCAAAGTGCCCTTTCTTTATGAAAAAACATTTATTTGACTCACTTTTGGTTCACTTCTTTGTGTACATGTGATTGTGTTGGTGTGAAAGAAATAGACTTGCCCTTAACTTGGAAGGGGTTTTGACGATCGCAGAAAATATATATTGAACAGCTCCTCTTTCGTTCTTTACAACGTGAAAGAGAACAATAGAGTGCCGCCCACCCACAAAGCCTACTTCCCTGAGACAGTTTGATAAAAGTCAATTTGGAAAGCAGTGCCCCAAATCTCAAAAGGCCAAAACTGTGTATGTGTGCAAAGGAAAGGCAGAGCAAGAGAGTGAAAAATGGGGCATTTCGAGGACTATCTGCCTAAACCACTTCATATATGGACCATCTTGGCATGACAGCAGTAGATCCCTGAGGTTAAGGTGTATTGACAGGCCGGTCTGTATAAAGGTCAAATGTGGATCCTTTATGTCTGTGGCCTGTTTTAAGCTCTGTAATCCTCCATCAGCTTCAGCAGTGTTATCTTTATTTAAAACAGTGACAATATGTCAGAAAATAATGGTGAAAACCACAAAGTGATAAGTCACAGTTAACTCTCTTATTGATAAGAGATCATCAGCATCAACATCAACTGGGTGATATGGAGGTCCGCCGAAGAGCAGCACCACAGCCAACCATCTCTGATCGATTGGATTCGTTGAAGCATTAAGGCTGACTGTTGCTAGATAGTCATCCGTCATAGGCAGAGATAAGTGCCCTGTACCTGTTCGGTTTACTTCTTTTTGTATAATGTTTCCCTATAAAGAACTTTTTGATTTCAGACACTTCAGAAATTGATCCTTTTTACTTTCTGAAGACATGTCAAAGGTGTTACTGTGAATGATTTACTGGTGCACATTATTCTAAAGTAAAAACATTTATTTTTCCTTTTTGATTGACGTCGAGCACCTTTATTGTTTTGGCATATAGAGAACACTTTTCACAGTGCAATCAATTCCTGATTTATAAAATGAAATCCCATCCTACATTTCTTTCTTGTGCTGTCATTTGAGCAGCCAATTAATTTTTGTTGCCTGGCCGATTTTAAACAAATGTTTGGGAATCCTGCAGGAAAACATTTTTGCGGTTTGGTGTTCAGTTTGGTGCCACTAAGGCAGAGAACTTACTTCACCTTTAAAAAACACATCTAAATAATTTTTGCCAGGATATGTGTTTCGGTGTCTATTGCCTATTTAATAAAGATTAATAATCAAGCAAGACAACAAATGGTGTCTGTTTTTTTTTTTAGATATATGGAACTGTGCCATTAGGACAGATGCCGTGCAGACAGCAGAGACCAAAGAGACAGGATTGCCTGAAGTAGAACAAACTTACTTTCCTATGAGACAAGCTAATTATTTAGATAATTACTATCTGAACTCTTCATCTGCATAAAACTGACAGCCAGACACCACAGCTGGTCCATCAGGCCTTAAACAGACACTCATCTAAATCACAAATGAATACACACCCCTACTACTCACAAAGGGTTAAACCCTTGATCAACTTTTGTAAATAAACTGACAAATTGACTGCCACTAGGCGGCGAACTGTGAAATGCTGTCGGAAATAGGGCTTTATGTTATGTTAGAAACATTGTACACAAGTACACAAATACTTGGCAAATGCATTGCAAGTGTTCAGGCACATTTCAGAACACAATGACGCATGCAATTGAGCTTGTGTAGCTCGCGAGCCAACGCTAAATCTACTGAAAATTGCACTGAAGCAATAGCCTGGATAAATTTACTTGTAAACGGCAGTGTGAAACTAAGTGCTATACATGGAGTGACAGCATAAACTTCAAGAGTGTCAAAGTATCTGTGAGTCTGTCTTTTATTAGCTTCTGTGTAGCGCCTGTGGTTCTGCCAACATCCATTCAGGGAGACTCCATACAAAATGCTGCTCGAACAGCTCGTTCTACCAGCATATGTCTTCTCATCTCTGTAAAAATAGACTTCGGGTGATGTGTATAGGCGTGACGTGACATCGATTGAAAGACTAAGGTACAACAATCGTGAAGAGCTGACAGGTGTGTGTAAATGACGCATTATGACATCAACAAAGACCAGGAAACATGCAACACATGACAACTGAACTTACAAAACCGGGGAGAAACATCTTCTGCTGGAACAACTGAGCAACAGAGACTGTCACGATATGGCAAACTTCGTCCTTCACAACCACCCCAAAATGGAGCAGAAAATGACATTTAATCTACATGCTCGTATCGACTTGACATTGATTCTTAAAGTATATGGCCCTCTCACAGTCAGAGAGATTCTATAATGCAAGTTTTATTATCTGAAAATAAAATAGAAGCACAAAAATAGGTCACCATTGGACTAGGGAGGTAAAAGTCAGTGTTTTTCAGTGTGTTTTATGCTGCTGAACTATAAGGACTGTGATGAATGAAGTGACATATTTTGAAGCACTACAAGGACAACAAGACTGGACTCAACCTTCTACACTAATGCAGGAGCTCTTATCAAACAACAGCATTTTAAAGATAGGCAACACTGCAATGCTGACTGTTACTTTCAGGGAAATGTTTCAAACCATCCATCTTGACCAAATAAAAGAGTGCCCTCACCTGTAGACGCCTCCAGGAGTGACCACTTATCTCAAGTCACCAGCTCTGCTCTTAATAATACACAGAGAGAGAGAGAGAGAGAGAGAGAGAGAGAGAGAGAGAGAGAGAGAGAGAGAGAGAGAGAGAGAGAGAGAGAGAGAGAGAGAGAGAGAGAGAGAAATGGAACCACATGCGAGAGAGGAAGACAATAAGAAAACATCCTCAAACAAGGTTGGAGGCTGTACAAACAGCTTCTACAACTTAGTAATGGCAACTTGATTTCAAACAAGACTCCACCACATCACAAAAAGGGTAGTTTCAACAAGATGATCGGTGACTTAAAACATGCCACTGAAAGCAATGTGAAATGTGTTCAAATAGACAGTTATTTTTGCATGAATACTGTAGTTTTCACCCAAAAATATAAAAGGGACTAGTGGCAACAAAAGTCTGTTGGTGACATTCATGCAATACACAGCAAAGACTACAGCGACAGCTCACTAGCATGTATGTTCTGCATCTCTGTGAGAGGAAACGACTCTCCATACCAGCAGGTGGCAATAGTCTGTATTTGTCATTTTAAAAAGGGAAACATTTGGGTGGAATATGGATAAGGAGATGAATGGAGCTTCCAGCACTCAATCCGAGTCAATGCTTACAGCCCGCTAATGTAAAGGTAGAGATCCTTGCCCCAGGAGTATCCCTACTCTTTACTTAAGAAAGAGATCAATTTCTCAGAACAGTATGGGAGCTCTATACATATGCATAATTCATGAGGTCTCTCTTTCCTTACAAAGGTCTTACAGTAAATACACCTTCACTATGGAGAGTATTGACCACCTTTCTAAAACGCTTAGACGTAATCTTTCTTCTACAACAAGTACGGCATTAGGCTTCGGAGCACATTCAGCTTCTAAAAGGCACTTTAAAGAGAAAAACATTTGAAGCTGTGCCATAACAACACCGTTATGGACATTGAAGGGGATAAAGTTTAATCAATGACCAGTTCTTAAAGGTTTACATTTTCTCCCCTCAGTCCCGGTTACATCCTCAATTCGCATGGAATAAAATAATGTCTGTAACTTTTAAGATTTTTCAGTTTCTCAATACTAAACTACATAGCAGGATAATAGGAGTCAACGTGGCACATATCATTTAATGAGCAAGACTCTCACAGCATCGAGAGAGCTCATTCCTGCTAATCAGGGCCAACCGTAAAGCCCAGTGATTGCTCAGTTCAGTCAGTGCGGCAGAGCTAAGCTCATTTCCCTCTCACCGGAATGAATAAATTGGCCCAAGTCTGTCTTCAAACCACCTTGTCCTGACAAAAGGTCAATAAATCAATAATGTGTGCAAATACATGAAAAAGCAATTCAAAGTCACCATTTTTCCTTATCAAGCATGTTCTTACAAGCTCAGGAATGTTTCTCTTCCCTGCTGATAGGTCTCCTTAGACATACTCTAGTGCCACTTCATGAATATTCCAGGACATGCTAGAGGAAAACAGCAGCTATGGCGGCCGTACAACCCTGGAATGACTTCATAATCAATCCCATGATTCCTCTCTGCCCATGGACCATGAGTACATGCACCTGGGACTCTTCATAGCAGATACCCAATGACAAGTCTCTGTGACAGCAGCTTATTTAACCGCAACCCGATGAATCTATCCAATCTGTCCATCGCTAGCATAGATTTACATGCACTAGCCATGTTTTCTGTAATGAGAGGTCGACTTATTTTCGAAGACTGTGTAAGGCATCTACTGACACGCTCTGAAGTGTGCGATTGACTTCCTCCCCTCCTTCCATGGTCATGAGATGAGAAGACAACAACTGTTTGCAGAGCAATATAGAGGGATGAACTCTATAATGAACTCAATTGGTTTTTGTGTTAATTACGGCTCATTTCAATAACTAATATCAGTCGTAAAATTGTTCTAAGGCTCAGGGGAGCAATAACTGACAGTTTGCGAGATACACAACATATTAGCAGAGTTGCAGTTGGAACTGAAGGATCACCTGCGATCAGTAAGACTGCTAGCATTTTGCACTTATCTCCAAACTAATGCATTCCAACGGATTGTGTTCAACATCTTGGGTGTAATTGACCTAAGGTTAATCACAGAGCTGACCTTTGAGAGGTGACAGAGAAAGGAACAAGATATACTGCACATTCACTCTGACCTCCAGACAACAAGCAATATGTTCTCCAAAAACAACCTTTTTCATAATATAGCTCTAATTCCATTTGCAATTCAACAGAATAAGATTCAGGCTAGTTTACAAAGCCATTTATCAAACTGGCTTGTAAAGGACATAATACATTTGGTGCATGAAGAAAATTAACAAACTGTGTCTGTGCATCTGTGCATATAACCAAGGGAGCTTCAAGAACAAAAGGGAGGCCACCAGACCTCAATTCTCCAGAGGAAAGATGATGACAGTCGTTGAAGCACAATGCTGACCAACTACAGATTTTCCTGACTTTCTTTGCCACCTGCTGTACCTGCTTCAACCTGCTTTAAAAGATCAGCTATTGTTTTAATCCCAAGGAGCAGCAAGAAGCTCTAATGACTACGAACTCATGACTATTTGGTGGTCCTATCAACAATTGAGCAACTTGTTCTGACCTACTTTGCAACAACTCAAGAGGCCCTGCTATACCCCCAGTGTTTCCCATACATTGATTTATTTGTGGCGGACTGCCACAATATCAGTATTGACCGCCACAGATAGGTTTAAGTGCTTCCCATTCTTTAACTACACTATGGCGGCCCGAAAATATATTTAAACTTCATATAATAACATAAAAGGTTCTTTAATGTCATGTTTTGAGCATTTGCTGTCAAACCCAATAAAGCTAAAAGTGTAAAAAGGCTTTGTGTCCTTATCAAAAGACTGTCTCTATGCCCTGCGCAAAGAGAAGTGTGCACTTTGCTAATGTGATAAGCACGTGATCAGCTCCGCAGGTTCGATTCTCAATACCAGTTCAAAGTGAATGAATGCATTGAACTCCATCTGTGCATGTGTTGAGTTTAGCATGCATTTGGGAACACAGTGGGCACCAGTAATGCATTATTTTCACATTTGCATAGTTGACGATTCCTGCATTTCAATAGATTTGTAATGAGATGCATTTTGTAAACAAATTGTTACACCAAAATTAAAGCTCGACTGCAGTTTCTGTCAAAATAAAAGCTCACAGGTTTATCTCTAGCATGTATAGAAATTAGGACAAAAGTTTGAAAGTTGAAAGTTTAATTTATTTATTTTACAATATATTGCTATTACTGTCATAGGAATAATAGTATAACAGTAGTAGTATGTAGTGTAATGTAGACTGATACACTATATCACAACTAAAAAGAGGTTTGAGTCCCCTTAAGAGTTCAGGTACAAGTCAATTTACAGACTGTTCAATTTGCACACTGAATATGGGTTGGAGCTGTTATTTTTGATCTCTCAAAATGCACCAGATTGATTAATTTAACTTTAAAATGAAAAAAATTTCCCCGAGACCCCCCTAGAGGGACCAAGGTCCACCCACCACAGTTCCACAAAATCACATGGTAAACACTGACCCCATTAGGTTCTTCAACTTGGTTAGGACCATATCAGGGGGCAAATGGAGCTTTATTTCTGGTCACAACAACCCACCAATCTGGAATCCGACAAAAAGATTTATATGACCAAAAGACTCCTTGAATGGGAGGTAAACTGAACTAGTCTCAATGTTCTACACTACAATTAGTCCACCCTCACTTCATCCATAACAATCTGGTACAGGTTTCACAACCCAAAGAAAGAAATGCCAACTTCAGCACACCATCCATTCAGTAGTCAGTTCTCTCTCCTTAACTTCTTTGAATTGAGGTCCAGAAAGCCACCGGAAATGATAGCCCTCAACCGTTTGAAATACTGCACTCAGAGAAGAGATTCAACTAGAACAAAATCAAACAGGCGCTAGAACAGCCTCTTCCCTCAAGCAGTGGTTCTCATTATCAGATCCACAACATCTCTAATAAATGGTCAATACTGCACTCTAGACATCAAATCAGAGCTGTTGCCATCTAGCACTTTCATATGCTGCACCACAGACCAATCGGTACACATTTACACAATTAACCGCATTTTGATGGATGGATGTATTGCGCTATATGCAATGTGTATGTAATACATTTAATAAATACCATTATACATAATTAACACATAATATAAACACTTACATCAGTAAGGATAATGATTTATGTTGCCTTATGTACTCAAATATTTTTTTTTTTTTTTTTTGTGTATTTTTGTTTTTTAATTATGTTTATAAAAAATATTTTTGAATATAGCATTGTATAATGGTATTTAATAAATTAGGTTAATGTTAAATCTTAATTTTAAGATGAGATATCTGTTTTTTGTTTTTGTTTTTTCTGTATAAAAGAGTAATGAGTGTGACTGGACAGTTTACCCCAAGATGATATGGCAAAGTGTCTATTCACACTCCAATGATGAGGACAGACCCCAATGGAAATCCACTGTAATTGGCTGCACACCAAGCTACTATATATGCATGGTGACATCTGGAAGCATGCGGGTCATTTCTATCATCTTATCGACTGCCCAGGAGGATATTCCAACCAAAGGCAGTGTGGATCCATATTCCCTGCAGTCCTGTTGGAAGTAGGGAGTAGACAGTAAAGATTCAGAGCAAAGACAGGGTGAAATGTTGATTAGGAATACAATGCAGCCTATTCATTCAGGGGTGTGGATGACAATAAAGTGGGCATGTCGAGAGTCTTAAGGTCCCTATGGTAGAAACGAAGAGGGCATGTTCTAGCCTTGTCTTGCAGTCTTGTTTTCTTTCTGAGCTTCCTCTATTTCCTTCTCCACTGCAAATATTCTACATCTGTATTCACCACCCTCTTATTTTCTGTCATTCTGAGTCACACCCTCATAGACCTTTTGGAGTCTAGTAAACTGATTCAAGAACCTACAAATGCACACACACACACACACACACACACACACACACACACACATATGGAACACAAGCAAAGTCTTTAACACTCAGTAGATTTATGTTGATTTCCCCCACTATATCTGAGCATACACTTTTCAGATGAGAGTATTAAATCCGACAGGACAAAAGGTAACAGTCGGCGAGGAGTGGACGTATGTAATTTGAATGTCCCTAAAGTCAGGAATGAATGCAAGGGAGCAACTCTATTTGACTATGACCAAATAGCAAATAATTAGCATTTCCATTTCCAGATAAAAATGTCCTTTTCAAAACAGAACACGATGCTCTGATAAACACTTGCAAATGACAAGCATCGACTAACGTAACTGGTCAAGAGTGTTGGCTCCGATTAGCAGTTTTAGAGCATTATATGCTTTTCTGAAAAGCCACTACAGACACTTAAGAACTTTCTTTCCACACAATAACAGCTCTGAAAAAAGGAAAACCAAAAAACAAGCATAATTAGGTCAGTTGGCAAGCAAAGCTTCATGTAAACTGTCCCGATCCCCAGAAGACAAAAATCCCTGCACATACTCAGGTAATGAGAGCAATGGGAGGGAGGTATGTGTGTTTATGTAAAATTAGCTCAGTTATAATGATGCAGCAGTGAAGAGGCCATCGTTAGAGAGGTCACTAAAGAAACTGATAAGCAGAGAAGACATATAAACAAGCGGGTGAAATGTGTATTTGTGTAGTTCTCTAATGATGCTTCAGCAGCAGACAACCCAAAATCTGACCAAAGGTTACTCACTAGAGGAGTGCAGGGTGTCCAGTACTCTGGGTTCAGCTCGGCTCGGGAGCGTAGGTCCAGATAGTCAGGGTTCAGTTCCGTGCGGGCGCGGGTAAGCGTTCCCTTAAAAGCCAAGAAAAGGGGGGGGTTACAAGTCCACCCATGGAAATAACAGTCTTAAACATGGAAAATTACTGATGATATGGCTTGAGTGGCACTTATGTTGAGAGTAATGGGAATCAGAGAAAGGAGAGGAAGGACATGTAACCCTCACAGAAGAATGAATGGGAGAAATGCTGCGTTCACACCATGTCGTAATTACCATAATTTCGAGATGACAACAGGTGACATTCTACTTGGAGCTGTTCACGTCCTCAAACTCATAATTATGCATTTTAGCACTGTCAACGCAGGCGAATCACCAGCACTCATTTGGTACAAGTCGTAACTGAAAATTCCCAGTTTACAAGTTGCAATTATGACTTGACATGAAAGCATCTAAACACAGACGGACACGGCCCGTAAATCAGTAGAATATGGGTTATCCATAAGGATACTGGATATTTAATTGTGCATGTTAATCTTCATATTTTGACATTTTTATTTGCAGTCACTGAACCCTCAATCTTCAAAAACAAATAACTTACTAACTCAGTTAAAGGTCACATTTAGCAAATATCAAAATTAATATCCACTTTGCATACTGTACATTACAATGTTTGATTATCTGATAACAATATCTATTTTTGACCAAATAGAACAGCATTTTAATTACCAGCCATGTATAGACCTTATGTAGCCACGCCCCTTTTCAGCGCTGAGCTCGTTGTCTTTTGACTTCCGGTCTGTATTTTCACAGTGATCTTGCGTAGTTATGAATGAACGGCTTGTTTAAAAAATGTCCAAGTTCTATTTGTTAAGACATATGCTTTACAAGGCTTATGATAAACATTACAATGCTCATGATAACTTTCGTTAACTCTACAATTAGTAAATCAACTTCACCAGCTAATTACTCCTGGACAGCGATGCCGCAATATAGTGGCCCATGTCGGGAAAAGCCAGCTTATGCTGGTTACTGTTATTTTGGAATATGGTACTAAAGCTGGTCTAAGCTTTTCATCAGCTGGTCTAAAGCTATCATATTCAAAAACACAACTACTAGCTTAAGCTGGACTTTCCAGTCTTGTATTTCAGTTAAAGGAACCAACTACCATTTTGATAGAGACACAAGTCAAACGAGCTACTTTTTCCTCTAGAAGGCACACATCACAGGCGGTTTCAAAAAAGCAGATGATCCCTGCAATTCTGACAACGGCAATTTCCTGTTTCAACAAGTACTATAAAAGCTATGCTTGCTTTAAAGGTCTTTAAAGAAACTCAACAAGACACTTCTATTAATGATCCAAACCAGGGGAATGAATGGCATTCTGTCCTTTTTCATAAACTCAACACAAAAACATAGTTTCTGAGAATTTCTAACCTTCGGCGGCATCCTTAATATTTTACAAACAAGCGTAAAATTAGGGGGCTCTCAGTTTCCAAACACTCGGTCAACTCAAAAGGTTCCGAATTACACAGCGCTTTTAGGCTGAGGCGGAACTGAAGATGTTTTCTTCTTCACGCTTTGTGTCCAAAATGATACAGACTGATTATATCTCCTTTGAAAATGAAATTGCCTTTATAAGCATACCGCATTTGTGTTTGACAAACCTCCACCGTGAATCTCAGCGAAATATCCTGCTTTCAAATCAGTCTGCCCTTTGTTAGGTAATCTGCTTTTCTCTCGCGAGCACACTCTGTCTCTTCTCTTCTGTGCTTTTTTACATCCAATAGACGGGAGGGACGCATATGAAACAAACACATATGAGTGGTGACATTTCAAATGATATTAAAGTGATACTCAAGCAGGGAAAGCAATCAAAAAGGCTTTGGTGGAGGCAAGGCAGCATCATTGAAATTCACAAGCAAAGTGAGGGAAGCTAAAACATTGCTTATTGTACATTCATGAATTAAAACCTAAATGCTGAAAACATACAAAATAAAGACTTTTGTATATTCACTTGCATGATGAACAAGACAATTACGAAAGGCAAAGGCTAAGAGTTACATGAGTTTCAAGGTCAAGCTAAAAGTATGAAATAGTTCACTTATTCTCAAATGCTCTCTGGAGAACCTATGAATATTAAGGAAATGGTTTATTTGCTTCGGAAAGAGCAGTTTTTCATTTTTCATCTCACTCCGTCCCTCATCGTCGGACCTTACAAAATCCAGTAAATTGTGGTGATGCGAACAGTGTATGATGTATACTGCAATTATTTGTTGATTTAATAAAATGGCCACCCAGTAATGAGGCAGGGCCGATGAGAGACCCGGTCATACATCACTGTCTCTAACCCGGGAACACCTTAGAGAGCCCAACCTCACGCGTTATTTATCTCTTCTCCATTTCTGCACGCTTCCCATCATGAAATCTGAAGTTACGTTTGCCTTGCAAACGTCAAGGCTTCAAAAAAGTGTTTTCTTAACCACTGTCTCGATTTATTTATTTGTCTGAAACTTGGTGCCGCCCACGCTCCGTGTTTTAATTAATGTCGCGTTGACCTGAACGACACGCTTTGGCAGTTGGCAGTCGTTTAATGCCAGCCTGTTTTCTACTCTACGCATTAGAGAACGAGCGGGAAGGAAAGCTCAAAGAAAGAGACGAGAAAGCCCATTGCAGAGCACTAGCTTATGGTTTCTACTCTTTAATTGTATTATTAATTTATATTTTTACTGTAATCTAACTTTGGCACTTACAGAGTGTTTGGTGTGTGTAGTCTGAGAACAAGCCTTCTGTGTGCGTTTGAGAGCTTTTCTCGCAGCAAGATGTGTGATCAAAGCCAGACCTGCTTCCGTTCTGTAAAAGTACAAGCTGTCTGTCATCTGTCCTTCATTCCCTCAAACAAAGCATGTTCTGCTGTACTGAACATATTCTGAGCTTTAAGAAAGTAGAAAAAGGAGCCTCTGTACTTCCTGTTTAGTGCAACAAATTTGCAACAAATCACAAAAATGTACTCTGCTAGTGTACAAAGGTTTCTGCTCCAGGTTCCTGCTAGTCACACTCTTGCTTTGGTTCTAATAATCATGTGCCACATGATTGGGTCACACATTGTCGTGTTCAGTAACATTGGCTCTTTTTCAACTCATAAGTGTGACTTTGAATTAATTGGACATACCGCACAGGAAGCTGAACTGAAATTTGAATTGAAACGACGAGAATTCTGGGTTAGCAATGCATCCTTGCTGAACAAAAGTACTAATTTGTTAAATAAATAAAAATGTACTAACCCCAAACATTTAAATTATAGTGTATGAACTGAATACAAATTTGTTTAGATGGCATTGTTAGCATATCTATCTATCTATCTATCTATCTATCTATCTATCTATCTATCTATCTATCTATCTATCTATCTATCTATCTATCTATCTATCTATCTATCTATCTATCTATATATTTTGTTTTATATATATATATATATATATATATATAGAGAGAGAGAGAGAGAGAGAGAGAGAGAGAGAGAGAGTATATATATACACACACACAAACACACACACGTATACACACACACACATATATATATATATATATATATATATATATATATATATATATATAATTTAAAAAACGCAAAACATAAACCAAGTTCTTCCCTCTATCACATTTGAGAATCATAATGGCCCCAATAGTCGTATTATGATTAACAGAATGATGCATATGAAAGCTGAATGCCATTTTCTTTTTTTTTTACACGACTGTACAGTCATTCAACCTAATGACTGCCTTATCCCACCCACCAAGATTTATTAAAGCAATAGAGCCCATATTCAAATGACGGCGGCATGGCTAAGACACGCTGACATTATAATTTGCCATATATCACACAAGTGCATGAATATCATTACCAATTTATGAATGTGATTAAGGGGGGAATATTACTCTGGATTAAGTAGCCTGGCGCACACGAGAGTAAATACGTCTGTGCGTTTGATAGGCAGGTGACGGCTTTTTTCCATTTACTTCGTATATCTAAAGATTATCTATCATAATTTATTTAGAGAGCTCTTACACAGAGGAACATGTTTACAGGAAGGAGGTCAAACACTCATACATATGTACGAAACCACGACCAGACAGATGATATTTCATAAATCAAGGGCTTTTAAGTATATAATGTGCCTGAAGGAATGCTATGGGACTGTACGACAGCTCTCTGTCAATCACATGAGCTTTCCTTGGTTCAAACAATAACACCCACAGCACATCTACTGATCTCATGATGTATCTTCCTTAAGGGGACCGTCAATTTCACACAAAATAAACCACATCTCCGCTAATTATGGACCCTTTTCATTTTAGGGTGTTCACAGAAGGCAAAGGGGGTAAACTTTTATAGTTGGGGACGGAAACTACAACAAATACAATTTTTGCATTCTCATTTGCTCCAAAACATAGGCAGAGCGTGTGTAAGGCTGGGCGAGGTTTAGCTTTCCCCTGGCCACGTGGCCTTGGGGCAAAACATGTCTCCAAATCAGATCAAAATGCTTTTGCACAATTCAAATGAATCTATTACAACTGTCACAAATAGAGAGAAAATGAAAATGAGATAAAGTGTTGATTGTGGCATTAAATTTAGATCCGCTCAAGTTGCATCATATTTCTTTTTACGCGTTTTCAAAGAGTTGCGCATTATAACCAATCACACACAATTATGTTGAGCTTTAGAATGCATTGGCCAATCAGACGCGTTCAGATTAGTTAGATCAGATAAACAGCAGTGGTTTGTTCAGAGCTCGTTAACTGAACTCAAGAGATTTCCCAGTGTAAACAGCTAAGTTGATTATAACGGAAGTTTTTTTGAGAGTAATCAAACTCTTGATCGACTAAAGTCAGTGATAATGCTCTTTGATAATGTAGATGCTATTTGTTTAGGATGCTTGAGGCCTTTCGAGTTCAAAATTACAACAGACAGGCTTTTAATTTCATTACAAATTTATCCTCCATGTCCCCTCTTTTTTTCTTCAAAGCTAAACATGATTACCACAAATAATAATTCATAATGAGAATGTCAAGGGCTGACCGCAGCTTTTTAAGTGAAAGTATCACATGCCATTTTTAAAAAATAAATGCATCCTTTTATTCTAGCTAATTAGGCTTCTTCCCGCTGCGGTGATGTGTCTGTGTTCCCTGTGACAGCGCGACACAAGAGCGAGGGTGGTCCCGGCACAAAAGGTGTTACGTGGGTGACAGCGGCACATTTTTAAAGTGCTTCCTCGCCGCATGTGACCCAGCTGAGATGTGCACCTGTGTGAAGGAGCGCGA
This sequence comes from Siphateles boraxobius, assembly GCF_051911475.1. Classification (NCBI taxonomy): domain Eukaryota; kingdom Metazoa; phylum Chordata; class Actinopteri; order Cypriniformes; family Leuciscidae; genus Siphateles; species Siphateles boraxobius. The sequence continues at coordinate 41,687,158 of NW_027509042.1, forward strand.
GCGCTTCCTACGAGTTCACAGCATCGCATCATCTCAAGGCCTCTTCATTAAAGCATCCAAACCATTCAGCCTAATTAATCTTTTCAGTGCACTTCACTTCTCTCCAGATAAGCCCTTTCTGTTTGTTTCCCCGCATTGATAATCAGGCAAATTTCCAGTTACAGTGGCAACATGTTCCTCTTACCGAGCCCCATGGGTCATTTTAGCGAAACTGCAGATGCCTGCAGAATAAAAACAAGAGATAACTAAACACATTTTATTAAGGTTGAAGCTGAGGGCAAAGAGCTCCTGGAGGATACAACATAAATAAATACACAAAGTCGTCCTCCACACCGACTATTTACCAACCGCATTACCTTCAGCGAAATCTCATCATCGGCGAGAGCCATGAAGCGTCACGGGGGGCCGTTTGATAATTACTAAATGGATCCTTCACAGCCGACTCCAGCCACGGAGTACGGAGCACGCGTTACAGGTCTGATAAATGTCCGCAGGTCTCCTTCTGTTACAGCTGCATTAATAGTTAACAGCTCAGTAAAAATCAATCAGTGCATTATCTAGCCTGCCTCCTGAGATGGACCCAGTATGTTTAATATATTTGCCACCGTGTTTAATATATCGCATTCATAATCGGCTCCTTTCCTTATAGTCTCCTCACTATGGTTGAGTTACTGGCGCACCAGCGCTGCAAATGAGCTCGTAAAAGAGGAGAGGGAGCAATAGAGAGCATCTTCTCCGTCGTCCTGTATTTATCTCTCTCCTTCAGCCGTTCTAATACAGATCTGCACTGTTGTTGTGAACTGGCAAAGGCAACGTAACACACTACTGCTAGATACAGTAGTCACTCCTCTTTTTGAGCTCTCAACATCATTCTGTACACACATGATTTGGGGTTACACTTTATTTTAAGCAGTCCTTGTTACAGTGTGTGGCGAGCAGGACGAGGCCGAGGGCCGTGAGAGAGCGACGGATGATGGATGGATGAGCGAAGCACCGGTCTCGTATCTCTCACAGAGGAGTGGAAGCATAAAAGGAGGAGCGATGACAGTGGAGAGAGAGAGAGAGAGAGAGAGAGAGGGGACAGGGGCCAGGACAGGCCTGGACTTGTGTTTAATGTTTTATTATGCGTTTTATGTTTTATTATGTGACAGTAGTCATCCATGAGGGGCTTTGTGTATTTTACTTTCATTTTGTATTTCTTTATTTGACAATATTAAAGTATTTAAATGTTCGCCGGTTCCCACCTCCTCCTTCCCATCTAATTGCGTTACACAGTGTAATACATTTAAGTACAGAGTAATCATAATGGTAACACTTTACAATACGAGTGCACTAATATGCATTAATTCATACTTAACTAATGCACAGATAAACATGAGTTAATGTATGACTCATGAAGAACTAAACCATTAATTAATTATTACTGCATCAGCAACTAATAAAGAGTATATATGATTATTAGATTAAGTAATACATGAATTGCTATTAATTAAACATGTCATCATGTATTAATTCCTTAATAACCTATTTTATTAACTAATAGTGTAAATTAATGTGTTAATTACCACAATTAGTCAACGCTATGCACTTCAACTTCCAGTTGTCTGCTTTAATTAATCATTAGCTCATTATTTGCAAATCTATCATTATGTTATGACTTTACTTGTTGAGGCACATGACTATTAACTAATTGTTAAGTAATATGTAATTTTGGTTTTGACATCCACACTATGGATTTCAATTTCCCACCTTTTACAACCGGGATTCCAGTGTGCCAGATGAACCACTGTATCCAACCGTTCATGGCACAGGAGTGTGTCAGGTTAAGCTTGAGCTCTAGGATTTAAAGGAAGAACACTGAGAACATGCGGCCAAGCTCTGCTATTTCATAACACTGTGTCTAGACCAGACAAAGAAACTAGAACCCATTATAATCAGTGATACAACACTGGATGCAACACAATGCTACACGACACAACAAAACCCCGACAGTAAACTGATGCCTTACTCTATTTCTGACATACTCCGAGCTCTTGCGTTACTTCTGTTATGAAGGACAAATGGACTTGCAATGGTCTGTCATGTCCAGTGTATACAGCTGTAATGGTCTCGTCCAGTTTAAACACGGTGTAACAGCGTCGGTATTTCAGATTCTGGTGTGCTGATATTTGTGTGCGGCCCAACTTACCCATCCTTCAAACACTCTCTGACATAAGACTCACTGCATGTGCAACTGCCCCACAGACCTTTAGTGGGGATGACAAAACCCATAACCATAATTACATATTACTTAACAATTAGTTAATAGTCATGTGCCTCAACAAGTAAAGTCATAACATAATGATAGATTTGCAAATCATTAGCTAATGATTAATTAAAGCAGACAACTGGAAGTTGAAGTGCATAGCGTTGACTAATTGTGGTAATTAACACATTAATTTACACTATTAGTTAATAAAATATGTTATTAAGTAATTAATACATGATGACACATTTAATTAATAGCAATTCATTTATTACTTAATCTATTAATCATATAGACTCTTTATTAGTTGCTGATGCAGTAATAATTAATTAATGGTTTAGTTCTTCATGAGTCATACATTAACTCATGATTATCTGTGCATTTGTTAAGTATGAATTAATGCTTATTAGTGCACCCGTATTGTAAAGTGTTACCATGATTAACTACATGTACTTACTATCGGGTGAGAGTTAGGACTACTAGGGTTTAGAGTTAGTTGCATGTAATTATGCATAATTTATAATTATTACAACAGTAACTGCATGTAACGTGTTACAAGGACACTTTCAAATAAAGTGTTACCTAATCTGGTTATTTACCAGCTTGACAACCATATTCTACAACAAACTCGCTCAAAAATTAACGACCGCAAATAGTGTGTTCAGAATCAAACTGCACAACTAGCTGTTAACGTAGTGACTCTCTTTTGGATACTCACAGATCGTCTAAGCTGTGCCTCAACTAACTAACTAAATAAATACTTAAATAAATAAATACTTTCACTTGAATATAGTTTGCTGTAAATGAAAAGAGTACGAGTGCAATGGTCCAAACTTCATTAAAAAATGCATATACATTTTTTATACATATAAAAAATATAATACATGTAGAAACAAAAGTTTTTAATATACACATTTTATAAATAAATGTAAATATCTTTTTATAATTAAATATTTTGTTTAGCAAAAATGCATTAAATTGATCAAAAGTGACAGCAAATACATGTATAATGTTACAAATAAATCCTGTTATTTTTTTATAAAAAAAAAAACATTAAGCAGCACAACTGTTTTCAACATTGCTAATAATATTAAATGTTTCTTGAGTAGCAACTCAGCATATTAGAATGATTCTGAAGGATCATGTGACACTAGTGACAAAATTCACAAAAATTCACAAAAAATTTATAATCTTTCGCAATATTACTGTTTTTTTACCGTCTTTTAAAAAAATATTTACAGTGTATGTTTGTCTGTAGTGAACAGAAAAGATAAGAAAGTGAGCACAAGAGAGCATTAGCATTTGACTGAACACTGGCAACAATCACTCTCTTCAGCAAATTTCAGATTTGTGTTTACCGCGCTGCTGCTAAGCTCATTTTCACGGTGGGCTCAAAACCACAACTTATCGACGTTCTATTTAAGTTGACAATGGCCGGGGAAAGCATTTCACTAAGGAGACAGCAAAAGAAAAACCAGCTTGAACCGGGGCCACCACTAAAAATATCACCCAATTATCCTCACAGCCCTAATATCATTCAGGAACTAAAGAGGATTGCTTTTCGCCAGGGCCTTTCACTTTGTTCTTGAAGAACAAAAGCCTATCAAACTCACAACCCCTCCAATAACCATATGTATCCAGAGCTCATTCAAAGCCACTGCTCTTTCTCATGCAAAACTCTCCATCTACGCTGGCACAAATACATTTCTGAAGACTCTTTGATATGATCATTAATTTGCACCTTATAGAAAACCAAAGTCTACACTCCAGGGAGAAAAAAATCAAGATAGCAAAGGTAGTAAAAAACTTGTTTCATTAGCAATATGAGCTCTTTATATGAAAAGGATGTTACGTAACTCTCAGTGGGGGCGATTGAAGTTACAAGAGGCCATAACGGCGACACCAGACGACCATGGGACAGAGAATCCAATCTATTATGGCATCTGATGACAGAGAATATTTCAAATCGATCTTATTCAATCGTCCCGCCATCTACTCGCCCCTTCGGCTAGATGACACTTAATACTGGGCTTGAGGAATCCAAGACCTGAGCGCAAAGCAGAGGAACGCTCAATCAATTAAGCAGTCGAGACTGAGGGATACTGGATGGCAAAGAGGTCTGCTGTTGTGCTGCTCATTCACAAGAGACGAAGCCTTTATCGATTTCAACTGCAGGCCTCGTTCTCATCATTAGAGAACATTACTGATCTAAAGAGGACCCCTGACCGCACTATTGGTTAATGACTACTTAAAACACAGTAGATGGCCTCAGTAAAGTGGTGTGATCGCTGAGTGGATTTCACGAAACCTGTCAAGAAAATGTGCAGGTCATATTTTATCCCAAATCAAAAAGCAAGAAATATGAAGATATGTACCATTGGTTGTAGAGTGGTTGCATGCATTGCACTTTTTTGGATTACATTAATGTCAATTAAGTACATTAATGTAGTGACAAATTACTTAAACTTAGTGTCATTACCATAAAAACACAGTTATTATTAAATACAATTTATCCTGATTTAATCATTTTTTTTTACACTTTTTATCATTTTTATAGTCATGAGGAATTTAATTTAGAACAATGAGAACTGCAAACAAACTATAGTATGTAAAATGTCCAGACAGGTGACACGTCATTACGGTGACATAAAATGTGGAAAGTGCTATAATATCACAATGTACTATAATGCCACAGTCACAATGTACCAACAATTATTTAAAGGTTTAATTTTCTTTAAGCAAAACATATTTTATTATTTTTCTTTTGATTTTGGGGTTAAATTGACCTTGAATTGTTGAAAAGTGATTTTCACCCAATTCTACCATTCAGTCAATGTGTTTTGTTTGCACACAAATATAAATCTAGTCATGGGAAAAATTACTCACCAAACAGCAATATTTACCATATCTGACAGTTAAGGAGAAAACATGCCGCATCACAAATATATCAGGTTATTTATTTTGAATAATGCAAGAGCATGTGTTCGACATGGCCGCACAGCAAGTTCGACATGGCCGCACACTTTCTATAAGCTGGCCAAGCATTCATACCTCAAACACAACTTCCTCATTTTTAACTTTAAACTTGAGGAGGGGAGACAGGATGCATTTTTTTTACATGTTCCTCATAAAACTCTATATACTGCTGTTAGAGTGCCTTGTGGTAATTGAAATATACTCTATACAAACTCACTTTATCTCAAATAAGAACACACATCACAGTAATGATACCACTGCTTAAATATGTATTGATATTACTAGTAATATCATTCAGTAATATTTATTTGCCTGTATATGGTACTAATTTATTTAGCAGCCAGAAAAAAAAAAAGTTTAAAGCAAAAATCTAAATGGTATTATTTGAAATGGATAAAATTATTCACTAACATATTTTATGTTAGTAAAATGAATAGTGTTAAAGTATCAATTAAATAATATTCATTAAATGTTTAAACGATTCATTTTTAAAATGTAGTCGTACAATATTTATATCATAAGTAATCACACAATTGCTAACAACCTCGTAGCCAGAATATGGAATGTACCAACAATGGTGTGTTAGCGTGTTTCTTATTCATATTAACCTTTAACCAAAGCTGAGATAAGTTAAAATTGAATGATATCAAACCATCAGACAGCAGAAGAACACAAATATTGAACATTTAGGTGATACGAGCATATAGACAGAACTTTACTGAGCATTTGCTGAAGAAGTGTTTCAAAGTCCTTTTAGCACGTTGTGCTTGAAGAAACGGAACATGTTACAATTGCCCTCCTTTATAATCTAATATTTATCTTGTTATTAGAGGCTCTTTCTGCTGTATAGGGCAAATCGATTTCTGGTTGTACTATCCCATGAAGACTCTGGTTACCACTCATACTTTCCCCCTGATATCAGTGTCAGGACAAAAATAGAAAAAGGTTCTAGCCTATTACCTCAGTATAGGTAAAAGGTTTCATTTTCTTTAAGCAAAACATAATTTATTATTTTTCTTTTGATTTTGCGGTTAAATTGACCTTGAAATGTTGAAATGTGAGTTTCACCCAATTCCACCATTCAGTCAACCAGAACCAGAGAAATGTGTTTTGTTTGCACACAAATATAATATAATCTTGTCATGGGCAAAATTACACGCCAAACAACAATATTTACCATATCTGACAGTTTAGGAGAAACATGCCGCATAACTAAACAAATATAACAGGTTATTTATTTCGAGTCATTTGTTGGAGTCTCACACTATTCTTTCTTTTCATGAACACAGACTCTACAGAAATGCTACAATACCAAGCTAAATATAAAAAAATCAATCTCTCTCTCTCTCTCTCTCTCTCTCTCTCTCTCTCTCTCTCTCTCGCGCTCTCTCGCGCTCTCTCTCTCTCTCTCTCGCGCGCTCTCTCGCGCTCTCTCTCTCTCTCTCTCTCTCTCTCTCTCTCTCGCGCTCTCTCTCTCTCTCTCTCTCTCTCGCTCTCTCGCGCTCTCTCTCTCTCTCTCTCTCGCGCTCTCTCTCTCTCTCTCTCTCTCTCTCTCTCTCTCTCTCTCTCTCTCTCTCTCTCTCTCTCTCTCTCTCCCTCTCTCTCTCTGATGTGAGACGTAGTACACTCTAAACTGCTTGCTTGGAATTATGTGAGGTAGTCTGAGTGAACTGGCTTAGGAAACCCTGCTCTAAAAAATCTGTCACAAAATCTTTGCTTAGTCTTCATCCCTAGAGAGACGTGTGGTTTTCCATTCCTATCACCGCTGCTCTCTGGTTTTAACCCCCTGTAGGAACTCCCTTTTGTGTTGCTAAAACATCTGTTCTGAACTGTTGGAAAAAAAAGCTGTCTGTAAATGTGGATGTTTTTATCGATCTCATATGTCCTCATTCATACTTCAGTCACTAAACCTCACAAAAGTGTTAGTACAATGAAACCTTCCCGAAGAAGTCTTGAGCAACATCTTTCCCAACATTTAAGCCTGAAATGCTGGAACAAAGCATTAATTGTTGCATTCCAAATGCATAGCCGCATGGAGCACTATAGCAGACAACACATTGAACTTAACATGAATCTTCTTCCAAGTAGTTAATACTAAGTGATTTCAACACACTTGCTCTATTTCACCAATAAAAAATAGTTCCAAACAAAGCCACAGGAGAACAGTTTCCATCTCCCAGCAACACACAGTAGTGTTTCGTTAATGAATGATTCAGCATTTTCCAAAGAATCGAGTGCGTTAATGATTCAATGACCCATTCATAAAGACACTTAAATGCTTCTTTCTTGAATGAATCAGTCGCTTGATCGAGTTGGTTGAATAAATGACTCACTTAATCGAATTTCCGCCACTTACAGGCAGTTTAGCTTCATATTTAAAAGTATTGTTGAATTCTTTCCAAAATTGCATTTGCATATTATATAAAACATGCATCTCATAACAAAATTTATGCAGTTGTAATTGTGCAGTGTAAATGCATTCATGCCACTTCTGAACTTCACTAAATAGTCTGTGTAAATGCATCTAAATGCCACTTCTCTATTGATCAAATGTAAGAATTTGCAAGATGAGTATATTTAATTCTAGATTGCGGGGGCTTTATAAAGGAAAAATAAAAAAAGGCCTGTAAATTAATTTAAGAAAGAAAATGTAAAAAATATGCTAATTTAAAGGCAGGGTAAGCGATTTGTTCCAAAAACATTTGTTTGTTATGTGGATTGAAAGCACAGCCTGAAAGCAATCGCTGAGTTAAGTTGTCTAAATGTATTTATATTTATATATATACCATCTGTGGAAGGCGTAGGACCATAAATTGTTAATCTAATCAATGCATTTGGTCCTATGCTTTCAAAACAAGCTGGCTATTGCTAGCCTCTCCGAAATATACCTACCCTATTTTTATATACACTGGTAGAACACTGATGAGAATATTGCTTCAGAATAAATAGCATTTACTCCACCAAAAAACAAAAACATTCCGGACAAGTAACACTTGTTCGAAAGACAAGCACATATTAATGCTTAATAACAAGCCCTGTACCAAGACATCCAGTTTAACAATATATCTGAAGGTAACTGTCTTTGTTACCGCCAATGCAAGAGCATGTGTTAAAGGACAATTCCGGCCAAAAATTAACCTAGGGCTAAATAACACATGGGTACCGAGTCGATCGTTCTCTGGGATGCGTTTTCATGATAATCGAATGAACCCAGTTGCAGGTAGAGACCCTCATTATGCTACCATGTTAGTATGGGGTTATTTTGACCCTTGTTAGTGGTATTAACTAGCGATTTTCATTTTTACTTATTCGATGCCACATACACTAGCGTTATAAGCTAATCTTTGGTTAAACTAAAACTAACGTTTAAACTGGGTACATTCGATTATCATGAAAACGCATCCCATAGAACGGTCGACTCGGTACCCATGTGTTATTTAGCCCTAGGTTCATTTTTGGCCAGAATTGTCCTTTAAGTTTGACATGGTCAAGCATTCATGCCTCAAACAACTTCCTCATTTTAAACTCTTCAATCATGATAGAAAATTAATTGAGGACGAGAGACAGGATGCTTTTTTTTTTACATGTTCCTTATAAAACTGTTAGAGTGCCTTGTGGTAATTGAAATACTCTATAAACCCGCTTTATCTCAAATAAGAACACACATCAAATTAATGATATCACTGCTTAAATATTTATTGATATTACAAGTAATATCATTCAGTAATATTAATTTGCCTTTATATGGTCCTGATTTATTTAGCAGCCAGAAAAAAAAAAATCCGGGTTTAAAGCAAAAATCTAAATGGTACCAATATTTCAATTATTTGAAATGGATACAATTATTCACTAGCATATTTTATGTTAGTAAAATGAACAGTGTTAAAGTAGATGTTTCAATTAAATAATATTCATTAAATGTTTAAAAAGATAAATTTTTAAAATTTAGTCATACAATATTTATATCATAAGTAATCACACAATTGCTAACAACCTCGTAGCCAGAATATGGAATGTACCAACAATGGTGTGTTAGCGTGTTTCTTATTCATATTAACCTTTAACCAAAGCTGAGATAAGTTTAAATTGAATGATATCAAACCATCAGACAGCAGAAGAACGCAAATATTGAACATTTAGGTGATACGAGCATATAGACAGAACTTTACAGAGCATTTGCTGAAGAAGTGTTTCAAAGTCCTTTTTGTACTTGAAGAAAAGTAACATGTTCCAATTGCCCTCCTCAATAATCTATAGAGATATAATGTATTTATCTTGTCGTTTTTCTGTATGATGTTGCAAATGTGGTATACACAGTGAGAGAAGTCATATAAATATTAGAGGCTCTTTCTGCTGTATAGGGCAAATCGATTTCTGGTTGTACTATCCCATGAAGACTCTGGTTACCATTCATACTTTCCCCCTGAGATCAGTGTCAGGCCAAAAATAGAAAAAGGTTCTAGCCTATTACCTCAGTGTAGTGTGATTCACATTTTAAAGCATGATCACATACTTCACTAGATCACATAAAATCCTCTGCGACCTACGTGGTAATGTTACAGAAAAGAAATGTGGTGAACTTTTAATAAGGACACCCATTTGATACTGATATTTCACCATTCCTCTTGCTATCTGAAAGAAAGAAAAACTCTGGATGAGACATCTGAAAGCAGAAAGGGTCACGACGGGCCCCCATAAAGTCCATTGCCCCGGGGCCCGAATTAAAAAGCTCTTTAAAAGCAAATTCACTCCACAATTACAGCATGTTCTATATTTCCACAAGACTAATGTCATCCGAGCTCTCACTTAAATAAATGAGTTATATAATTAACCATCAAATTAATTAACTTTACAAGTGGCACACTTCAGCAACTCTGGAGGGGGAAGAAGATTTGATTTGGTGAAACTGTGTCGAGCGGCTGAGCGTCGTTCCTGTCAGCACTGACACGTGTGGGCCGCATTAACGTCCTGTGGATTTCGCTCATGGCGACACACTCAGAGGCGAGGTGATCATTAAACACATGAAGGACAGATCCGAGAAAGAGAGACAGATATGCTTTGGGGGACAGCTCACTTCTTTCTCGAGTACTTTGATGATTCTTCAGAGAAAGGAACGAGTGAACACTTGACAAATGCTGCAACGGTGGCAATTTATGCAAGTGTCATTGTTCTCCTCCCATCGCAGAAGCTGCCTTACCTTTCTGATGTGGGTAACGCAAATCGTCACTAGACCCCACCAACTTGTTGCTATTCGGTTGCAGCTTTGGGTTAAACTGAACATTTTTGACAACTGAGAAAAGACAGTGCTTTTAGAAGTAAACCTTTGTAACTGACATCAAAGTAACTACGTGATGTTTGTACTATAATCAATCTTGGCACATCAAGATATGACACCACATTTTACCTGATGCCAAACTACACAGGTTCTTACCCTTATCCATACCAAATATGACACAAGATTTAAGAGCTACTGTGTAGAGTAATTTTCAATAGAGGTGAATTCCTGCTTTTGTTTGCAATTTCTTCAATACAAAACAAAAAGTTCACTTCACCTTCATGCCAATGTTTTCAGGCAATGACTTGCCCAGTCCCAAACACACGCCATTGGTTGGACTGAGCCAGTCAAGTCACTTAAACAAACAAAGTGCAATTCTGTTTGGTGCCTCTAATAGCACAACTTCACCTTTATATTTACTACCGTTCCTCACAAACCTATCAAACAGTTTCAGAAGATTTGGAAAATAGTGCACAAGTCATAAGGGCTAATTTTAGGTTACAGTTTATTTCGACGGTCCACTTTAGACATCGTACTAACTTGGACTTCAACTACAGTTTAAATCGAAACTTGTAATGATCTCTGCAGTCTCAAAATGATTCAACCCCCTGAATAGAATCCCTCACAACAGCACACATCTGCAAAATAGGTGTTGTCTCAACCACAGCTGATGCAACTAATCAAGGGCTTCATTAGTTGTACAAGGTGTGCTTGATCTAGAACACATGAAATATCTGAACTAGTTCGGTTTGTTGAGTTGAAAGTCTGTAAATTGTGCCAATAAAACTGATTTTCAATGGGGGTTGAATAATTTTGATTACAACTGTTCAAGTCAACTACCTCTCATTAGAGTATTAGTAGACTGTAGTAGACTGTTAGGTGTTAGGATACGGGTCAGTAGAATAAGTTGACATGCAGTTGTAAAGTTACGTACAGTCAGCAAAATGTCTGTTGGGGGAGCATCATGATAAAGTGTTAGGTAAGGGATTATGTTCATCCACCTGGTGGTTCTCTCAAAATAACCCCCTTCAGGGTTCCCTGTTCCCAGTTAAATAACTGTACACAAAGAATTGATTTGACTGAGTTTTAATATTTTATTAGCTCACCAAGCGCAAAACTTCCACAAAGAAAAAAACGTTCGTAACAGGCGTATAGCACTGCTGACTTCAGTGACCCGGATGAGCCTGTGTTACCTGTTTTGAGCGGTTGTTATCTGGGAATAGCTTACCGCTGGATGGAGCTATTGACCAATCAGAATCAAGTATTCCACAGAGCCATGTAATAATAGATATTAAGCACATTGTCTACTATTCTAATTAAAGTTACTTGAGATGTACTTGCAAAGTTAACTACCGTATAGTTAGTATAATATCGAAATTGAACCATTGAAATAAAGTGTTACCTAATTTTATTATGTTTTTAGAGTGCTTCATAGGCGGCTCCAACCCAGCAACTTTCACTGAGCAGGCTAAACATCTTCTGCATGAAAGCCAATTCTACCGTGCACTTACTAGACACTGCACACAGTAAATCAGTCTTTCTATCTCATATGTGATGGTAGTGTCAGTTACTAACGGTTTAATGTATCATAAAATGAAGGTTCAGATTGCTGATGGCCGCCCATCCACCATATTGCCGTTTTGCCCTTGAGCAAGTCAAACAACCCCAAGATGCTCCAGGCCTAAATAAAGACTGCTTTAGTGGGCGACGATGCATAACAAATCTCGTTGTCCTTTATTTACTTAGTATAGCACTTACTTGATAAGCAATTCCTGTCATTTTATCACTGGTATTCTTTGTGATCTACGGAGGAATGAAAATGGAAGTGATGAGTGTCACGGTGAAACCAATTATCTGTGATCAAATAAAAACTGTATTTATAGGGTTCTGCGAGAGACAGCAATACTCTACATCTCTAATTTGCATATCGGAGCAATGTGATAGCTCATTTTTACATAGATGACGTTAACATGAACTTCAGTTTAATGTTCTAAAATAACCTGCCCTTTTCACCTCATTAAGAGAGGAAACTACTGAATAATTCCACCACTATGTATCTTGCACTTGACTGACGGAGGCAAAGATGCAGTTTGACTAATCTTCATTTGCATTGCAGGTTTGTGAAATGATTTTTAGTGCAAATATGAATTCTGCTTGGCAAAACGAGGATGTTGCAATTATTAAACGCCCTGTTCCCCAGGAGTCTGCATTTAAATCATGACACACCATTTAGCTTGTCATCTTTAGAGTCTGAAAAATACCCATTCTGTCTTACTAATTGGCCTTTGTGTGAATGTGTTTAATGCTCAAGACATTGTGACGCAAGCGGTGCCGTCAAAAACACACAAAGCTTTGAAAATTTTCAATATTTTCCTTTCCAGAGATGAAAATAATATTGCTCTCATTTTCATCTCTACTGTGTGTGTTTGTCTCTGTGGATCGTAATTGGCTCTAGTCCAGTGCTTTCATTCTCTTTACAGCCTTTGATAGACTGCAGCTTATAATGAATGACTTTTACAGTTATTAACACTTCTGTTTGAGGAGGTCAGTGTGTGAATGTGCTTGACGACTGAAAAAGAGAGCGAACGAGAGATCAATCTGATATGTAGAGGTCACTTTGGGCAAATTCACTAAACAACTATAAGCCCCTTCAATGCAAAAATCTTTTTCAGTAATTACACGCAATCCAGTTTATACAAGAGCTGGTGTAAATCTTTCAAACAAAACAGTGTTATTTGAAATGTATTAAACTTCAACTGTTACTGATATAAAATAAACTTAATTCATTTCAGCTAGTTGCACATTTCTCGTTTAATTTAGCGATGCACTAAAATACAACCCTATTTCCAGAGAACTTGGGACATTTTGTATAATGCTATAAAATCTGGAATCTGTGATTTGTTAATTCTATTTAACCTTTTTTTTAACTGACAAACGTACAAAGAAAAGTTTTCCAATGTTTTCACTGACCATCATAATTGTATTTTGTAAATATGAACAAATTTTGATTTTGATGGCTGCAACACACCCCAAAAAGTTGGGACAGAGACTAAATAAAAGTGAAAAGATTATTCAACTTATAATTATCCAACTCTTTTGAAACAGTCAACAATGAGCAGGTGAATTGGTAATAGTTGAGGGTATCGTGTTTGGGTGTAAAAGTGCTTCTCAGTCTTTTTAAGCAAAGATGGGTCATGGCTCATCACTTTGTGCCAAAAATCATGAGAGAATTGTCAAACAATTAAAAAAACGTCTCAGGTTACGTATGTAACCCTGGTTCCCTGATAGGGAACGAGACGCTGCGTTTGAGACGCGATGGGAACGCTCTGCGTGATTACGTCGTGAAGCACGTGTAAAATCAGTCCAATGGAAGCCCACTACCACATAGGTGACGTCATAGACCAGGAAACTATATAGCAGCCCTGAAATCAGACCGCGACAGCTTCTGAAAAACCTGAAGCAAGTCGATCAGGGAATGCAGGAAGTATGGCAGGCAAACGCAGCGTCTCGTTCCCTATCAGGGAACCAGGGTTACATATGTAACCTGAGACGGTCCCTTTCAAGGGAACTCAAGCTGCGTTTGAGACGCGATGGGAACCCCATACCCACTACGCCATAGTGACAAATGCCCTGTGTGAAGTCCTGCGCACACTAAGAAGCAAGCAAACTCGCCCCAGGAGTGGAGAGGTCAAGGTCATAAAACCTGACAAATGTATGCGGAGAGGACCATCCTGCCGCATTACACACGTCAAGAAGGGAAACTCCCGAAATTAAGGCCATAGAGGCCGCCATACTCCGAGTAGAATGGGCCCGCACAGCCATAGGTGAAGGCTGTCCCGCCGCTTCATAAGCCAATGAATAGCCTCGACTATCCATTTACTCATCACCTGTTTAGATGCAGGGCATCCTCTCTTGAGTGACCCAAAACAAACAAATAATTGCTCAGATTTACGCCACAGAGAAGCTCTGTGAATGTAGGCATCTAAAGCCCGGACTGGACATAACAGGTTAAGCTGTTCCTGATCTGGGGTATTAAAGGGAGGAGGATAAAAGGCCTGCCGCACTATTGGGCCCCCAACATTTAGTGGGACCTTAGGAATATAACCCGGTCTAGGGTAGAGGAATGCTTTCACCATACTAGGTGCAAATTCCAGACATGAAGGAGCAACCGACAGAGCATGTAAATCACCAATTCTCTTGATAGACGAAATAGCAAGGAGAAATATAATCTTTAGAGTGAGGAATTTTTCTGAAACCTCCTCGATGGGCTCGAAGGGAGCCAAGGCCAGACCCTCAAGTACAATGGCCAAATCCCAAGCCGGTGCTCTAGATTGCAGTGCAGGCCTGAGCCTCAATGTACCACGGAGAAAACAAATAATAAGAGGATCTCTCCCAAGAGAAGAAGCCCCGAGAGGGGTGATAAGCAGATATAGCCGCTACGAACACCTTTAAGGTGGAGGGAGATAATCCAGCAGAGAAACGGTCTTGAGGAAATCGAGAACTGTACCAACCGGGCAGTTAACAAGATTTAAAAAACGTTCTCCATGCCATGTAGAGAACAGTTTCCATTTCAATGTACATAGTTTTCTCGTGGAAGGAGCTCTGAATTGAAGGACGGTCTCAACGACCTCAGTCGAGAGACCGGATTCTATGAGCTGGGCCCCCTCAGAGGCCAAGCCCACCGTTTCCACAACTCCGTTTAACCCTTTTCTATTATGTGCAGGACCCATAGAGAAATATTTGGCAGAAGTTTCCACGCTGCCAGAAATTCCGATAAGGGAACCAATCTCTCGAGACTGGCCTCTGGATTTGATTGAACAATCATTTCGGCGCCCTGAAGGGGCGAACCGGCAGGGAACAACCGAACTGACCGTTCTACAACCCTCCTCAGAGGATTGCACGGGGACGCTGACACCTCTGCGCCCTGAAGCGGCGAACCGGCAGGGAACAACCGAAGTGGCAGCGCTGCGACTCTCCTCAGAGAGTCGCACCCCAGCAGAACTCCCGGGAGCATTGATAACGGGGGGAAAGTGTACAGGTGCAGCCTCGGCCACACCTGCACCATAGCGTCCAGTCCGAGAGGAGCTGGATATGTGAGGGAAAACCATAGCGAAAAGATCGACCTGAGCTTGACCAAAGATTTCCCATAGGAGCTCCACCACCTCGGGGTGAAGTCTCCATTCCCCGGGCCTCAGCCCCTGCCTCAACAGGATATCTGCTCTGATTTACGAGATCGTCAGTGTGTTGTCCGGACCCTCCGCCGAGCGACCACTCATGATCACTTCCGACTTGTGAGGGAAGCATCCGTCGATAGCATAATGCGTCGACAAGAAACCCCCAACACTGGGCCTGGGCGAGGAACCAAGGTTCTTCCACATGACCGAGGCACGTAGGCATAGCCGCGTGACCTTTATCATGTGAAAACGGATTTCCCCTCGGAGAAAACCCCTTGGTCCTGAGCCACCACTGCAGGGGTCTCATGTACAGAAGGCCAAAAGTAATTACGTTGAACGCAGCTGACATGAGACCCACAGTCTGAAACTGTTTCACAGTGAGTGACTGGCCTAGATAAACCCATATTACACCTAGAAAAGTGGTCCTCTGAGCTGGGAGGATCACACTCTTCTGGCGTTGAGTGGCAACCCCAACATCTTTAAATGAGACAGAACGACATCTCGATGCCGAACTGCCATATGCTCAAATTGAGCTAGGATCAACCAATCGTCGATATAATACAATACGCGAATGCCCTGGAATCTCAAAGGAGCCAGAGCTGCATCCACGCATTTTGTAAAGGTGCGGGGTGATAAACCTAGGCCAAATGGAAGAACTGCTATGCTTCGCCCCATTTTTAAAGCGAACCTCAGGAACTTCCTGTGATGAATAGATACTTGGAAGTACGCGTCCTTCAAGTCTATTGTGACAAACCAGTCCTCGGACTGAATCTGTGATACAATCTGTTTGAGTGTAAGCACTTCCTGCTCCATAACCAGAGCCTGCTGTGAGTCCACTACCGTAGGGAGGACCCCCTGAAATCTGGGCGGACGAGAACCGCTGTAACCCTTTTCTATTATATGCAGGACCCATAGAGAAATATTTGGCAGAAGTTTCCACGCTGCCAGAAATTCAGATAAGGGGAACCAGTCTCTCGAGACTGGCCTCTGGATTTGCTTGAACAATCATTTCGGTGCCCTGAAGCGGCGAACCGGCAGGGAACAGCCGAACCGACCGTTCTACAACCCTCCTCGGAGGATCGTATGGGGACACTGACACCTCGTGCCCTGAACGGCGAACCGGCAGGGAACAACCGAACTGGCAGCGCTGCGACCCTCCTCAGAGAGTCGCACCCCAGAGGGCGCCGAGGAGAAACGATTTCTCAAAACCGCCCCTACCTCGGAGGGGACCACCCTTAGAAACCTGATAGCCTCAGCATCAGGTCTTCTTCTTTGCACTCTATGCCAGTTTAAGGAACATAGATTGGTGAGGAAGAAACCTCTGGAACGCCGCTGAAAGGTTTAGTTTTCTTGAAAGCGGAGCGTCCAGAAGAACAGACATTTTTATCTTTCTTTTTCTTTATTTTATATCAGAAAAACGTACATATATATATATATATATATATATATATATATATATATATATATATATATATTCTCGAATATATTCTCGAAAAGAGTCAATGCTGACATCCTCACATCCATCTATGTCCTTAAATACTTAACCCACCAGTACTGCCTCATAAAATTTA
Organism: Siphateles boraxobius; assembly: GCF_051911475.1. Lineage (NCBI taxonomy): Eukaryota > Metazoa > Chordata > Actinopteri > Cypriniformes > Leuciscidae > Siphateles > Siphateles boraxobius. The sequence continues at coordinate 41,704,399 of NW_027509042.1, forward strand.
TTTATTATTAAAGATGGCTGGTGGGTAACGTCGGGGTTAAAAATGATGACGCCGACTCGGGAGAGAGAAAGCTCGCAAGCGTCTCTATAATCTAAGGCACTGTCATACCATGATACTTAATAACCATAACATTACTCTAGTTAAGCCGTTTGGGTATTAAACACATAAAATAGAAACCGGTTTATTCCACGATCTCGACACCTCAGTGTGGAGATAGGGAAAAACCAGTAGTCCCCGACGAGGAGGAGTTTTCCTGCTTTTTTGATACATTTCATCTAATAAACTATTTTTATTTTCACTCTCATAATGTTCAGCTGTCCGGTAAATATTTAACTAGCAACAGCATTAGAAAAACTTCCTTTAAAAAGCTCATCTTTACTCAACAGAGTTATGAGCTATCCATTTATTGAAAAATCAAAGAACTGCCTTTTTCTTAATAACTTTTATTTGTTTTGTTCACTTTTTCTTAACAAAACACTAACGAAACCAATTCCTCGGAACTGGAATTCGCAGCACACTGGATCTCAAGGTGAAAGCTAAGATAGGGCGGAGCCCGTCCCAACCCACGCTGTCAGATCCGTTTGCGAACCCCAAAATGCGAGTCGCCGCCGTGTCTAGGCAACAGCGGGACCCGCGCGGGTAGCGCGAAACGAACCATTCTCCTCAAAGAACGATCGGCGAGAGCGGAGCGTCTTCATAGATAGACTCATACAATGCACACAATCAGCCCCCTCGAGGACTGAATGGGCATGCTCCACTCCCAAACAAGCAACACAAAGCTGATGTGTGTCCCCACCCGTAATATAACGAGGGCAGGGAACAACACACCGCCTATAATCTTGCTTGCTCGCCATAATAATGATAGATTGGGCTTGACAGACAACAATAAATAGACAAGGACAGATATACAGAGAGCGCTTGCTGAAGGTACAGAAGCTGTCGCGGTCTGATTTCAGGGCTGCTATATAGTTTCTTGGTCTATGACGTCACCTATGTCGTAGTGGGCTTCCATTGGACTGATTTTACACGTGCTTCACGACGTAATCACGCAGAGCGTTCCCATCGCGTCTCAAACGCAGCTCGAGTTCCCTTGAAAGGGAATCACATTTCTCAATGCAAGATTGCAAAGCTTTTATGCCTTTCATCATCTTCCATCCATAATATTGTCACAAGATTCAGGGAATCCAGAGAAATCTCTGCAGTCTGTGCAGGGCAAGGCAGTAGACCTCTGTTGAATGTGTGTGACCTTTTGAGCCCTCAGATGTCATTGCACAAGATACCATCATGCTACTCTGTCAAATGTGCTCAGGAGTCATTTGGAAAACCGTTTTCACTGAACACAGTCTGACGCTGCATCAAGAAAAGTTCTCTGGGCCTGAGCTCATCTCAGATGGTCTAGAAGACAGTGGAAAGTTGTGCTGAGGTCAGATGAGTCCATGTTTCAGCTTGTTTTTGGGAGAAAATGGACACTTTCAATGGACAAGATAAAAGGGACCAACCAGACTTTCACCAGCAACAGGTTCAAAAGCAAACATCTGTCCTGGTATTGAGGTGCATCATTGCTAACGGTATGGGTAACTTGCATTATTGTGAAGGTACCATTGACATGGATGCATATATTTGGATTGTACAGAGACATAAACTGCCATCAAGACATCTTTCCTGGGAAGCAAGACAGTGCCAGGCCTCATTCTACACGTGCTGAAATCGAGTGGTTTCTAGACACTCTGCACCATAGAAGGGATGTGCCTGCCTTAATGCAGTCCAGATATGGCTCTTATGGAAAATGTATGACCCATCATGAAAAGAAATATCAGGCAACAATGACCACAGACTGTTGAGCGGCTGTCTTGTATAAGACAAGAATGGGCAAATATTCCACTTGCAGAACTCCAACAATTAGTATCCTCAACTCCCAAATGATTAAAAAATGTAATTAAAAGGAAAGGTGAAGTGACACAGTGGTAAACATGCCTCTTTTTTGGGGTGTGTTGCAGCCATCAAAATCTAAATGTGTTCATATTTGCAAAATACAATTATGTTGGTCAGTGAAAACATTGGAAAACTTTTCTTTGTACGTTTGTCAGTTAAAAAAAAGGTTAAATAGAATTAACAAATCACAGATTCTTGACTGTATTGCATTTTACAAAATGTCCCAACTTCTCTGGAAATGGGGTTGTAACAAAAAAATTAATAAAAATGTATAAAAAAATATAGACATTAAAAATCAAAAACTAATAAAAATGACAAAAACAAAATTACTAAAACTTTAACAAAAAATAAAGACAAAAAATATAATACTGCAAACTAATTCAAAATATGAATAAAAACGATTTAATAAAATAACACTGCTACAGTAAACAGCAGTGGAAAAATAGCCTAAAATATTTAACTAAAATTGCCAAAAAATAAACTAAAACTATAAGGCTACTTTCAGACTGCAGGCAATGTGGCCCAAATTGTTCTTTGCTCATATGACTCATGACAGTGTGAAAAGCACAAACCACAGCTGATCTTTTCATTTCCGATTTGTGCCACTTCCATATGTGCTCCTGAATCCGATACAGATTGAATGTTTTGCAATGCGACCGCTGAGCGGTCACATCAGAATTCATGTGACTTTTACGTCACCCTAGAACAACATTTGTCACAATTCTATTCTCATGGGAGTCACTTTGGTTACACTTTATTTCGATAGTCACTTTAGACATTCTATTAACTATACGTTACTTTTCAACTACATGCCAACTAACTCTGATTAGAGTATTAGTAGAGTGTAGTAGACTGTCAGTAGACTGTTAGGTTATGGTTAGGTGTTAGGGTTCGGGTTAGGAGAACAAGTTGACTTGTAGTTGCCAAGTTACTTATAGTCAGTAGAATATCTGTTGGGGGACCAACAAAATAAAGTGTTAGCAGATATTAACCAGACAGTCCACTAATACTCTACTAATACTCTAATGACAGTCAGTTGACATGTAGCTGCAAAGTTACTTATAGTTAATATAATGTCTAAAGTGGACTATCGAAATAAAGTGTTACCGTCACTTTAAAAGATTTTACATACCCCAAATTATCAAGACACTGTTGTGAAAAGTATCAGTGGAAGGACAGTGATGATGTGTAAGAGCTCACAAGTTTTACAGTGGCAGCTCTATATAAGCAAAACAGAGTACTCGTATCATAAATGTTTAAAAACTCTGTTTCTTTTTTGACTCCTCTTTTCTTTTTTTTTCTTTTTTTTGTCTGTGCATAAATTCTGCGACAGATCACACTATAAATAAACATGTAATCACATACTTGAATGTTCTCCGTGTTTTACAGTGCTTGCGTTTCGCCTTTATCGCTCTTTTGGGCATGCCGGATCATGATCTGTTCGCACTAGAATCTGAGATTGGCCACATTTAATACAGCAAAATGAACAGCTACACAAAATAATCAGATCTGAGCAATAAATCCAAATTGAGCACTAAAGCTCACAGTGCGAACGTAGATTAAATGAACCAAATACGAGTGAAAACTCAAAAAAAAAAAAAAGATAAAAATGATGATTGCGGAATTCCGTGTTTTTTAAATGCATGTATATTCTTTCACAAAGAAAAACTAATCAGACAAAACACTCGACTTGTTTAATTGACACTTGTCCTTTTACATGACTGACTGACATGTAAAACAACCAACCTTAAGCTAACTTTTTGCATTTTCTGACACAGTGCTGTGTATGTCATCGTTGGCAGATACTGTATGTAGCGTGATCAGACTGTGTAAATAATAGGCGGAGGAGAACTCATTTTGAAATAAAATTAACTGATACATAGTAAAAAAAAAATTATGAAAAATTAAAATTACCTAAACTGAATAAATAAATAAATAAATAAATAAATAAAATTTATATATATACACATACATACATACATACATACACTAGAGTTGGGCGGTATTACGGTAATATCGTATACCGCGGGGTCTTAAAATAGCAACGGTATCAGTTTCAATGCCGTCATTACCGGCACTTATATATAATATATAAATATAATTTATTCAATGCCTAAAAATGCTTATGTAGTTGTCATCAAGTGACAGTGTGGAGGAGAAAGAGAGAGAGAGAGAGAGAAGGGAGAGGCAGGAAATACTGACGAGGCAATTTGTAAATGTTGCAATAAAAAAGGTGACCGCGAGGGATGGAAACACCTCTAACCTAATGTCGCATCCTCGAAACAACCACCCACTTACTACTGCGAGGATGCATTTTGCCCCGAGTTCATTAAATAAGCGCATTAGTTTATATTTGTTAAAATATTATAAAGTAATTTTTTTTTACGTTGATAATGAAAACTGAACAGCACGAGTAAGATGGGATGCATCGGGAGTCAGACATTGACCACTTAATTAAGTTTCATTTTGTAAAAGGCCTTTCTTTAAAGTGAATTTCGTTTTGTATAAATTGTATCTTAATTTTAATCATTTTTTTATCAACCAATTGCCTGGATTTAATAAATAAGAATCAAATATAGCAGACAACATAATCATGACATGATCGGGCGCGCCTCGGTCACTTGCATTGAAATCGCATCATAAATTAACCGAAACTCAGTGTATGTCTCACAGACATGACAGATAGGCCTATATCTAAATAAAGCTTGAAATTTCATTATACAAAACAATTCAAAACGAAAAGAAATAGGCCACTCGCTGATTATTTAATCCATGATGTGCATTTCTCTCTATGCGCATTCATAAGAAAATGGCGATCATCAAATTCATTAAACGAAACTATTCAAAACGAAAAGAAATAGGCTAGCCTACTCTCTGATTATGTAATCCATGATGTGCATTTCTCTCTATCGTTCACTATGGAGATGGCGATTCATCAATTTCTCTAAACGAAACAATTCAAAAGGAAAATAAATATAGGCAGCATAGTCTCTGATTAATCCATGATGTGCATTTCTCTCTATAGGCGCGTTCACTATGGAGATATCAATCGTCAATTTCTTTAAACGAAACAATTCAAAACGAAAAGAAAAAGGCTAGCATATACCTTCTGATTATGTAATCCATGATTTGCATTTCTCTCTATATATGCGCGTTCACTATGAGATGGCGATCGTCCACTTTATCTTTGCAGCACTGACAGAAAAGTTGTATTAATAAAAATCAATGGACGCGTGTCACCGGATTTACAAATGCACTTCTTGCTTGTTGCTTGTTAATTTAATTTAAATGAATTAAAAAAAATTAATACTTTAATTGTCATAATTAAAATAATTTATTAAGTGTCCCATTTTTGCTCATTCATAAATAGTATTTATATCTACCAGTACCACCCCCTCAGCACCTGGGTTAAAGAATTATTTGGCGCCACCATATTATAACGGCCCACGTATTAAAAATAGTTGAGTCTAAATAGGGCTCCGGCTCATAATTACATTTAATGCCGTCAGCCGGGATCAGACACAACGTGCACGGGTTGGCCTTTTTTTTTTTTTTTTTGCCCGATCTGGTATTCAGTTTCTGAACGAGTAGGCACAAGCCAACAGTTTGGTGACGCTGTCTGAGCCTTATGTCATAATTTCTAATTAGTCACGGTAATACCGTATACCCCGGTAAAATAGGGAGGAGGTTTGACGGTATCAAAATTTGTATACCGCCCAAGCCTATCATACACACACACATATATATATATATATGTATATATATATATATACACATTTTAATATACATAAAATTTCGGCATTTTTAAGCATGCCAGATCGCATTACTCTGCTGCAACCTCCACAATCTCCCGCTCAGAACAGACCAGGAAGATTATGCCATACACATTTGCAAGAACACTAATATTGGCCGTATTTGCACTGTTAACTGATTTACATAATTCCATCAGCAATTCGAACGTTAAAACAAATCGCACAACACGCGCATATAAACAGCACTATCAGCAAGTGCAATTCACTCTTTTGAGCTCCCCTTAATCTTTAAAAGAGCAGTATAAGGTTTCAATTGCTGCAGGCAACTGTTAACAAGTAAACACCCCTCTCTGGTGCCATGTCTCTCTCTCTCTCTCTCTCTCTCTCTCTCTCTCTCTCTCGCTCTCTCCATTTCATCTAACACTGTGTGCCATTTACCGCTGCGTCCGCAGCAATAAAGACCAGTAGAGAAGGATGAGGGGAAATATCGAGATAGAAATCAGAAGATCCTATTATGTCTAACCCACTACAGATAGTGATGCATACAAACAACACACCAAGAGGCAAGAGGGCAACCAATAATTCAAAAAGTGACAGCAAATCATAGATACAATTCATCTTTCACTGGAAAGTCCGATTACACGGAAGGAAGACTCAAGGCAAACTAAAGTTGGACTATAGTCTATTTTACTAAAATTGATACTTACTTAGTAAGTAGCCATGGAATAAGTCATGTCGGGTGGTCATTATAACTAAATAAACCCTATCAGGAGGACACAAAACACAGATTACCCTAGGCCTATCATGTGCAATGAAGACCAGCTGACTACACATTATCCCTTACATACTGGTCGTAAAAACAATCGCCTGTCTCGAAGACAGCACTTCATGCAAGTGTGCATCTGTGCATATCTGTGTTTGTGTGTGGTTATTGGATGAGTGAGTGACAGGTGCTAAATGAGGTGTAAGAGGGATTGTGAATGTGCTGGAACGCCGGCAGACTTTAGAATCAAATCTGACACCTGCCAATCTAAAACCATTCCTATATCTCTTCAGAATGCTCTTCAGAGTCCTGTTCCTCTGTAGGATAAAATGCTTCCAGAGGGATCTGGTTTACAGTATGCTCGTTTAAGCTGGAATGATGTCAAACACATTAGCCTGAGGACGACACTGATGCAGCACAAATGAAAATGTGCTAGTACTTCATTCTTCTCCGCACTACCTACGCAGACAAGCTATTAAAAATAAGGGTTCTTTGCAGCACCGTAAATTGAGAAAAGAGCCCTCTTCTTATCAAGAAGTCCCTTTATATACTGTTCTATAAAAAAGGTTGTGATGTTACATTATGTGATCTTCAGATCAGAGTATTGGTTATTGGTTTCTAGTGAGTTTCGCCACTGAAATGCTCTTCAGACTGCATCATTTACAGAATACTGACATTATTATAACGTTATCTCAATAGCATATATGTGAAGAAAACCCTACTTTGGTGAGAATCCATTAGTATTTTTTTTTTCTTAAAGTGCACATTTCAGTCAGAAATATCAGATAAAATCTTTTGTTTTGAGGTGTAGGCCTATTCCTGACACTAGAAACATAGCAATGTGTCTTTCATCATTATCAACATTAGACTTTTTGGGTTATTGGACCATTTCTCTTAGCTTTCAATTGACCCTTCTTACTCAATTACTAAAATGCTATGATATTTACCTTAGTACTGTTATGATATTTAACACTTAACATAATAAATATATGTTATGCATGGTAACGTCAATGGTACTTTCACTTTCAGTGCTTTAGTATTGAGTGTTACCTAGTCCTTCTGGCAGAAAGTGGCTTTTACCTGCAGTTGTTCATTCACGTGCAGATTATGAAGTCAATACTTTCTACATCGCTGATGACAAACGATGCTTTTCAACGTTTTGTTTAATGGACTGTAGGTAAATATCCACCTCCCCCTTATCTCTTTGTTGTCTTAGTTTGCTCGAGTATCTCGTTACTCTGAGAGAAACGCTCCAAGCGAGTCAGTGAGCTGTTCGAATAAATTGCGAACCGATTCAGACCGTTTCAATTCACTGCAGTGAATCGAGTCAAAAGAGAGATTCATGTTCTTCTTATCCTAAACGACCAAAGATGACACTGCCTTTTGTGCTTTGTGCTTGAACATGAAGAAATAGCAAATATAGTTGGAATAGTAGGATAGAATTAGTTCAGCTAATTAACTGATTTCTGTTTATGGAGCTGCCAGTGCAGTTCTTCTTCTTAACATTTGTTGCCAGTTTTAGGCCTATGTTATGTTTGCTGCCTATGACAAAATAATTGAGCAAATTCTTTACTACAGGACTACCAAAGTCATATTTATTGTGTAATGTGTCTCTAAACATATGATTTATTCCATAGTATTACATAAATAGTATTCCAAAATTAATTTGCATTATTAAGAATAAAGTGATGGTCACACTAGACTAGTTTGAGGACGCAAAATGACTTAGGACACACAATTTTAAATTCAAAACATAAAATCACCATAGTCCTATAACACTAATAAATCCAAAAATGTAAAAATATACAATCCTCATCCCTGCAATGCTACAAATCTGCAGCTTCAATGTTTGTGTCATTTTAATTCAGCTAAGGTCACGCCGTATCAAAGTTCTATGGTCACAAATCTTCACGTGATACAGATTCACAGGTCAGATCTGATCAAACTTGAACTTTGTTATGCAGCGAAATGCAAAACTTTGTTTATGAGCTTGTTTCTTAAGTTGCTTAAGGTGATCTTTCCTTATTAGCTGATGTAATCTCAGGTGAGGCTGATTTTCTTGCAGTAGCCTAGTCACAAATTGTGTAAACAATCCCTGCATCACGTGTTTCGCAGAAGCCCCGACACCTGGCCTGACATTCCACTGAGACTCTGCAGCGATGCGAGAGGTTGCAGCCTCTTCACTCACTGCAAAACAGCATGAGAATAGAGTGCATTTCGCCTGAAACGACTGCTCGCTGCGTGCATCACATTAGAAGCTCCTGATTGTGCGATAATGTTTCGTTCTGAATGTTTTTCAGCTATGAGCGCTTTGGGATCTAACTAAACAGCATAACCGTGACTCATCTGCTTTTATTAAGGTCAGTCGAAACATCCAAAAGACATAAATTCCTCCAAATGCTTTCCAAACCTACTTTCAAACAGAGACCCCCACTGAGACACAGAGTCCTCTGCGCTCGAGGGTCAGGGGCATGAGAGATCATGAGACCTCCGGGTGAGCCGCCGCTGGACTCGTGATGTTCTGCCGAGGCAGCCAAACGGAGCAGCTGTTCTTTGTGTGCGAGTCGCTCGAAACCGCTAAAGCGCCCTCCCCTCCTGCTGCCTCACACACGCGGTTAATTCTCCCTGGTGGCTGAACACGATGAGGCATCAGCAGAGAGAAAGAGAGGGACTCATCAGACGCGTAGCCTGAAGCAAATGAAATGCTCCCGACTCGGCCACAATCGATGACACCATCATCTCCTGCTCTAGATAATGATATCTGCGGTCGGGTGCATTAGAAAGAGGGAGCGTGTGGCTGTGTTTGTGCGTACGTGTGTGTAGTGACCTGGATGTCTCTTTTACCTTCTCCTTTGTGATGCTGCGTAATTCATTAATGAGAAAATGCGCCCACTTCTTATTCATCCGTCAAGATGATCTTTCCATCCTATGTAATTGTTTCGTTTCTGCCTCAGACGCCAACTTTCGATGCGTATTGCATACAAATCTGGAAGGCGCCTGCGATAATCGCGAACTCCAGTCGGCAACGCATCATTTATAATTTTTATTATAGGCATGAATTTAGTCATTCATACTTTCATGGTGCCATTTTCCATGTTAATTCGAATGGTGTGAACATTTGCAACAAACCCCTCCCTTTAACCATTTGTTTTTCCTCCCGCTTACGATCACATCTTTCAGGTGTCAAAAGCTCTGCAACAATTACAACAGCCCCTCTAAGCGGAAGGCACTTTCCAAAACATTCACCAAAACATTTGGAAGAGCTAATTTTGCATGGAGCGATGAGGAAAAAAAAGTGCATAATTTATGAAGAAACACTCAGCGATATATCAAAACTTCGGTGCCTAGTTTACACACGGCAGCAATTAGCTACCTTGATGTGCAGCTAATAGAACATCTGTGCATGCTGCTGCACGCATCCACATGTCTGACATAAGGCGAGAAAATGAGCTAATGCCTGTCTATATATCTTTTTATACGCATCCAGAGAAAGAACTCAGGAACATAGCGGAAAATGTTTTTCACTACTAACCGCATTGCAACAGGTACCCAGAGGCTCACTAAGAAGAATGAGGGGGAAATCAATGCAGTATTAGCATAATAAGCGAACTGCATTGCAGTGAATTTTTCATGGTTAGGGAGAATTGTTGGGCATATCATAAAGTGAAGAACCCTTTAAAATCTTAATACCTCGAGTGGCATAATGCTTTTAATACAAATATGATAATATTATAAAATAATGTTTAATAAAATGTTGCATTTATTACTAATAGTGATGTAATAAACAATTGTTCTGGAAAGTAATATACTCAGAATGTTTATGGTTGCACAGTCGTAGAATATGTTTGTTTTTTTTGCATTCAACAAAAGAGTTTGAAAGTTTTTTTTTTTTAAATGACAGAATTGTTTTTACCCCTTCCAATCAAAATGTACTGCGGTCTGTACTTTCTTCTGCACTGGAAGCGCCTGTCACACCAAAACAAATTCCTTGTGTGTGTAAACATACTTGGCAATAAAGCTCTTCCTGATCTGACTCTGATTCTTAAACTCATCCATTAAAATGTACAGCCTCAGGCCCTGTTTACTTCTGGTATTAATGCGTTTTAATCGATCAGATCACAAGTAGACGAGGAAGACATTCCTGTTTTGACCAGGTGTTTTAATCTGTATTTTCTGTAAGCTTTTAACCACTTCTGTCCTGTGTTCTCGGAGGGGAGGGTCTATGGGCAGATAAATGTATGTGTTTTTTCAGAGGTTTCAATCTAATGGACAAAATAACCTTGCACGATGTACATATGAACGCGCCCCGAGACGACAGAAAAACATACGGAGAGCATCAGCTTTCCTTTCAGCACGGACGGAACCTCGGAGCAAAGTTTGGGGGAAAATATTGACTGATCATCCAGATTTTCTGACAATTATATTCATCAAATATGATTATAAAACAAACATGTTGACATCAGGACTAAAATCTGCAAGGTTTTACTCCTCAAATGAACTTCACATTTATTTAGCATCTTTAGCGTCGTAGCGTATCTCTGGCAGGAAATGAAATCAACAGCTTCGAGAGTATAAACATCACCTGCATCTGTTCTCGCCACTCCTTTGGCTGTTTTTGTGTGTCTCTCGCTACAAAGGAACAACAGCACGCCACAAAGAACAGCTCCCACGGGCCCCGCTAATGCGCTAACATGCCGGGCTTCTCCTCCACTACCGCTGTTTACCGTGATGGGGACTGACAACCACACACAGTACACAAGTCAACGTGCAAGCCTAAATTAGCTCCCAGACCGCTGCGCATTAATTATGAATTGAGAATAATTGCAATGGGACACGCCAGAGTCAATCCGTTTGGACTGAGTGCTAAGTGTAAATATGACTATGCTTAGGAGAAGGACAACAAGGCAGCAATCAAACAGAAGTCAGAAACACTCTCTTACATGCAGATTGTACTTGCTGGGGATTGTGTTGAATCAAACATGATATCACAGCGACATAATGAATATTCAGGATAAGTTCCGTGTTAGCATGAGCGCGAGACTAACCGTTGTTAAAGCAAATCAGCAAATGAAGGGCTGTTTTTCTATGCCAGTTTTCTCAGGGATGTGGAAGGTTACAGACACCGTTAGACAACGTGAAAGGCTTCATTTTATCTTTGTGAAATGAAGATGAAGTTGAAACCGCCAGGCCGTGTGTCAGCTCATACAGTGCTAATAAAATTCCCTGTGAGTGTACCCAGACGCCTCCGAATTGAGACACACTCTATTATAAAGTCACATTACTAAGGTTGCTTTATTGTAGAGAGGGGAGCTATTTGTTTCCACTTTGGCCTACTCTTAGACGTTCCCTCTGGTATTTCGAAACGCAGTCAGATGACTCAGTAACTCAAGGACAGAAATATTGTTATGAACAGCTCTTTGTGTTCTGATCTAATTAACTCATTAGCTTTGCAGAACCTAATAAAATAGCATATTAACACAATACACGAACCAATGTCAGTGGGTTGAGAGAATTGGCTAAAGCACAAATATTAATGTTTTCAAAGCAGTAAAAATTGTGTTTTAGGATTTGGTAAAGGTTTTTTTCTGTTTTTTGTTTGGAATTTCTGTCGGCTGTATATATGAATCAAAATGTATTGAAAATGCAATACAAGAAAAATGAGACCCATCGTGGGGCTGAAATTATGTTTAAAACACAGTTTGACATCATTTTTGATTTGACTGCTTGATGTTCTGGTGATGATGCCACCTGAATCAAATTACACATTAAGTAGTCGTGGCCTAATGGTTAGAGAGTCAGACTGGTAACCCAAAGGTTGCTGGTTTAATTATCAATGCCCACAGGACATGACTGAGGTTCCCTTAAGAAAGGTGCCACAAAATGGCTGCCCACTGCTCTGGGTGTGTGTGTCCACGGTTTGCAGTGTGTGTGTATGTGTCTGTCCACTACACATTCCTAATGTGTGTGCACTATCTTGAATGGGTTAAATGCAGAGGACAAATTCTGAGTATGGGTTACCACACTTGGCCTTCACATGTCACTTCTTCTTATCAAAAGTGTTTAATTTCCAAAATTTACGATCAATCGCACTCCGTACCCCAAACCACCTTTGTAGGCGGTCTCTGGTATGGTGCGCTGCTTTGGAAAACCACTTTCACACCAACCAAACAAACTGAACCCTTACATCAAAAACGCCTATAGGTTAGAGGTTCATAAAAATACATTGCAGGAATTGGGAAATATCAGTAAAGTGCTGCCGAGCAAACACTATGATGTTAACTTCTTCCCAAGGGTTCGGCTGAAATGCAGAATATTCCTTCAACATCTTCAGCCCGTCAGTATCAAAACAGGCAGTAAGTGTGAGTCTCTTAAGCTTGTGTACACCAAAATCCCTCCCATCTCTCTAGAGGGAAAGGGTAGAAAGATGCGACGGGAATGTTTTCTTTTGCTGTTTGGAATAGAGTCATTGAGATGTAGAGTCCCAGCAGACGTCAGGCTCTGATATCTATAAAACATGCTTCGATAGGGATCAAATGCTTGGAACCCACGGGTCTCCTCCTCCGCCGCTCGTTCTGTTCTACTCGTTTATCCATGCAATTGGCGGAGGAGTCCCAGACAGGGGAGAGAGCAAAGCATGTTTGTACACACGTCAGAGGTGCTGCGCTAATGCCTGACCCAAATATGCCGCCAAAGCTTGCCGTTTCATGTTAGGAGGAGTGGTACTAGTAAGATAATGCGCTGCTAAACTGGGTAACAGGGACAGGCGTGCCAAGAGCAATCCTCGTATTCTCCTGAGCTGCTTTTACAACAGTCTTTCCAATGGGCTAATTCTACAGTAAAAATATGTCTGATGTCATCATCCTTCATTCTTCATCTGTTCGTGAAAAACGCAAAGGATGCAAAAAAAAGCAAAGTTTTTAGTACACCGTTGTCGTGTAAACGTACCCTGAATATCCACCTTAAATTTAACATAAGAGAGGGAGTAGCCATTTGTAGATTTGTAAATAAAGGAGCTATGTATGATGGCAAAATGAGCTTCATACACTAGACGATGGAACACATAGTGCATAGTAAAAGTGCATAATGTAATTGCAGTATGCTTAGAATGGCATACTATTTAATCAAGTTGGTTTGAACAGTGTGTGAATTTCCTGGGTGACCGTTCTGATGATCATCGGTCAAAATGTGCAGTTTTCAACAGAGCACACAGCATGTATTACTGTATCCCACAATACCAATAGTGTGCACGTGCAGTACAGTGTACACTAAATATGGCGTATAAGTAAGCAAATTTATTTATCTGTCATAGAGGCCATACTCCATTTCGTTTATCTTTTTGTCAAAAGTCTTAAAAATATCTGCAATATAGTCAGTATCTCAACATTAAGACCCTAACCTGTTTCCTTGCCACTTTCAGTGATTTGTGCTTTGATCTAATGCTTTTGGTATTTGCTGAATGATATTGATTTTGGACACGGACTTGATTTATCGGCTGCGTCTGAAACCTGAAAGGGAAGAGAGGCACCAAGGTACGTGTGTAACTTTTTGTCTTCTAAAATGCCTTCATCTTTATTTTTGATTTATTTTAAGTAGCATCGACGTGTCCTTCACTATCCCACAATCCTGTGCATGTGATTGAGTAAACATGGCATCTGATGGAGCGACTGAAAGAAGAACATTTTTCCTGTTTCATGATTACATTATATATATATATATATATATATATATATATATATATATATATATATATATATATATATCATTAAATATGAGCTTGATTGTCCCTAAAATTTACTTGAATTTGTTCTAGATCATTAGGTGTAATCTAATGGTGTCTTGAAAGTCAGTCTGATAACAGTTTCCTGCCTGTTTAAGAATGTTTTTGGTTTTAAAATATTTCTTCTATCCAGGCTTAATCTGAAGAGAACTATGACGTGTATGTTTTTGTCTCTGAGACGCTTTCAGAAAATTGCTGTATTTGTTTAAAATCATCATGAAGGGTGAATTTCTGTCTATTTTCTAAATGCGTCTAAATGATCTTATTGTGAACCATGCGTATATATATATTTTTGTATTATTATTATTCAAATGTCATTACTCGATCTTCCAATTTGACTCAGATGGAAGAAATGATCTTTCGCTTCTTTCTTTACATTGCGACTTTTAAGCTCCTCAACTAATTGGCTCAACACAACAATATTGGCTCAACCAATGAAGTGAGTCTGGGGCGGAGCTATAGGTTTGGCAGGTGGGGAATGTTTTGGGAAAGCTGTATGAAAATCATTAATTTTCCACTTCTGCGTGGTGACGCCAGCGGGGCAGAGATGATACACTGCTGCTTTAAAGGCCAACTGAAGTGCTTTGAAAAACACAGCGTTATTCAATGTGTTGATGATGTAATTTCCACTGAAACAGGAAGACAGGACAGGACATTTCGAGCAGCTTCTCCCCTTTTTTTGTAAAATAGCCAATAGCGTTTTGTTTATCATAGCTCGGCCAGAGCCATTAAGCTCGGCAAAGCCGCATTTGAATCTATCAGAGTGTAATAGATTTCCCTGTAACTAAAGCAAAACAGTGATCATAATCATGCTGAGGATGTGTAGTTTGAAAAGTGTGTAAGTTATATTGGTGCATGGCACTATTGTTATCTCTTCTATCGTCAGTACTGTTTCTAATGCTGAGTCTGTTCAACCCTTTCTCCTCCTAATCTCCTCTATATCTAAAATACAGCATTCTGTGTAGAATTCAAATGTGCCCAATAGGTTTTGTAGTCTGCCCTGACTCGCACATATGATCTACTCTGTGCTATCGTGTCTTTGCACCGGAGCAGACTGTGTGCACACTGTGGCTGTTCGCTGTTCGAAATCAGACTTCATTCGCCCCCATGGAATGCATATTTACACTATTTGAATCATTCCCCTTCCCCTACAGTATATAGAGCCATTCACCAAATAGAAAATAGTAATTGTTTGAACAAGTGACCTATTTCAGCTGCTGCTTTAGTATCTATTTGTAGTGTAGGGAGCGGGATTCTTCAATTTCTGGAGGGCACTTGACTGGACAGAAAATCTGATGAGAAGCTGAAGTGCAGAGTGATGTCATCAGAATAGTTGATCCATATTTACTGTAAGTTTTGAACACTTATATCTTCTAAATGTGAATTGTGTCATTGTTTTGGAACACACTGGCTAACCTTAAGGCTAACATGTTAATACTAAAAGACAACAAAAACTAAAATTTTGATTTCATGGGGACTTTAAAAAATGGACTGAGACAGCTATAGTGTATAGGTGGGTATCATTATAACTGCTTTGATCTTTTGGTATTTGATCAATGATATCAATTTTGTTTACTGATTGGATTTATTGACTCACAAGCGTGGCCTTTGCATGGATTTGGTTCATTATAATTCACTGTATTTATCCCAGTATTGAACCGCTTTGTTGCGCTCTCCCACCCCAGTGCCACTTTTGAATAGCGGATTTAAAAGAAGGGGTTGTTTTGGTGTCGCGCCTTAGAAGTGTAAAGGAACAAAAAAACAACCCAGAGAGAAATAAAACTGACTTGAGCGATAAGGGCAGATAGAGAAAGACACAGAGTGTGTCACATGGCAACGACACAGGGCTTCTGGCTGGCTTATAATGTGCGTGTTGAAAGGGAGAGAGTCTCTGCATAACAAGAAGCTCGACTCTGAACGGGATCCTGTTCGTGCTACAATGCAGGAAATTTTTGACTATAAACTAAGTGAAAATCTACCCATTTCTCTGACAGGCGGCATGTACGGTGACAGAGTTCTGTAGCCAGCATGTCACCGCTCGGGTAGACCGCAGCAGTTGGTGCATTAGCGGGAACAGCAATTTCACTCTGCGGAGACTTCGTCTCTAGAGACTTCTGAGAGAATTCTGGAAACTCGGAGAAAATACTTTGTGCATTGGTTTTCCTTTCTTTATATATTCCATCTCTTGTGAATTTGCTTCCCTTCTCCTGGACTCCAGTTTTCCCTCACCTCTCTCTGCCCCTTACCGCCCCCTCCACTCACTGACCATCTGCCCACTCTGTGTTTCTTTCCCTCCTGAGGTTTAGAGTTAAAATCATCCGTCGACCAGGCAGCCATTTAGTAAGCTAAGCCCTGGAGAGTCAAATCACATACGGTGTGCAATAAAAAGGATGTGACCCACAGAACGTGAGAGTTGAACACAGAGTTGGAGGTGAGGAGTGAGAAGCTATGTGTGCGATAGAAAAATCTCTTCAATATCTCAAATGTTTCTCCTGAGACTAAAATGAGAGCAAATGGACACTTTTTCTTAAGTCTCCTGCCACAGAAAAAAAGGAAATAAATTCCAGAGTAATCTCATGTGTGACATCTAGGCAATTATCTCGGTTATGTCATAAGTGAACAGTTGAGAAAGAAACTGGATGTGTGTCAGTATATTCGGTCTGTGCGTTGGGTCTTAAAGTGACAGCAGCCTAATATTCCTGATGTTGTCTGTGTCATTAAAGGGTTAGTTCACCCAAAAATGAAAATTCTGTCAGTATTGACTCACCCTCATGTTGTTCCAAGCCCGTAAGACCTTTGTTCATCTTCAGAACACGAATTAAGATATTTTTGATGAAATCTGAGAGCTGGATCACTCCTCCATAGGCTTCTTCAGGGATTGAATTTCCAGGCCCCGAAAAGTTATTAAAGACATCGTTAAAATAGTCCAAGTGACTACAGTGGCTTAATCTTAAGTTTATCAAGCGACGAGAATACTTTTTTGTACGCAAAAAAACTAAAATAACGACTTTATTTCAACTATTCATTTCCTTCTCTGTGGGCCATCAATGTGTACTTACATTTACGAGTCATTAAATCATGTTTAATTTGGACTTATCTGTGCATGCTCTTTAAGGTGGTGACCATAGACCTGCATTATGTGACTGACAGACAAGAACGGTTTGACCTAAAAATATCAAAATTGAAACTACTGCGGAAACAAAGACACCTACATCTTGGATGCCCTTGAGGTAAGCTAAAACATACCAACAAATAATTTCAAAGTGAACTTTATGGAGTGAAATCTGAACTAAAAGATCTTGACCATAGAAGCAGATACAGTAGGTCTTGAATGAACAGGTCTAATTAATGCCCATTTTTATATCTCCACAGAATTTTTAAGAAAATCAGCTTTGCAACGTGAAAATATACCAAATTGAAAGTGTAGTAAAAACCAGTAGAACCTGATTTCACTTCTCATTTTTCACTTACATGCTATAAATAAGACCTTTATTATAAGTGATTTAAACAATGTTTGTATTGTAAACCTCTGTCATTTTGCTAACTTGAGCCAGAGAGTGTTTATGATTGGCTAAAAAGCTAAAAGACCACTCCCCCGACTTATATATGCTTTCTACAGTGTCTAGAACTGTCACAATGACAGATGTGACATAAGCCATTATCTATATTGTGATATTCCAAAAGAAAAATTGCTTCTAGCACCTTTAAGTTTCCTGACCTATGAAAGAGCAACCTCTGTGCAATGAACTTTCCCCCTGGGAGGGCAGGTAAACGAAAGAGCCTCAGTTGAAGGAGAGAGGTGGAAGAGGATGAGAGAGTTGAACATGTGAGTGAGACGGTGGGAGTCCTGCTTACTGAGGAGTGCTGATAAGACAGCTGAGCTGCTTTCCGAGGTGCCATTTCACTCAAACTGAGCCAGAAAATAAGAAGAACTGTGAGGGGAGAAGAATAAACTTCACTTTACATCAAACAAACATAAACGGGCAGCCACAAGTTCCACTAATGGCAGAATTTATCTGAGTACCAATCAATACGACAGCTGCAGGCTGTGTAGTTTACAGCCTCTGTCCATGCTGAGGAAAAGGATAGACAAGTGTTTTTCTTCTCAGTGTGGTGACAAACCTGAGCACGCAAACACATCTATTTATCTGTCTGTCTGTCGGTCCTTCCGTCCATCAACTGTCCTTTAGAACAATCCACATCACCATGTATAGCAAATATCTAGCAACCATCAAAACACCGTAGCAACCACCTAGCAACACCCTGGTAATCCTCATAATGCCTTAGTTACCACATCGGCACACCCTAGCAATTGGCTCGCTACCATCTAGAGCATTTGACTACTGTGTCTAACAACCAACCATATCTATCCATCCATCCATCCATCCATCCATCCATCCATCCATCCATCCATCCATCCATCCATCCATCCATCCATCCATCCATCCATCCATCCATCCATCCATCCATCCATCCATCCATCCATCCATCCATCCATCCATCCATCCATCCATCCATCCATCCATCCATCTATAATTTGTAAAGGTCACAAAGATATTGTTTGGTCCCTTTATGAAGATTTTGTTCGTATTGTGAGTTTTTTAAAGGTTTTTTAAAGTTTTAATATCATGTGGATAGACAAACAAGAGCTCACACAAACACTGGGGATAAAATCCACGCTTATGTATTCTTAATGAGTTATAGGCACTAATGCATATACATTAGTTGGAAATGCGTATGTCAGGTTACTTGATTAACATGTGCGATTACACGTGCATACGTGGTTGTGAGTGTGAAAGCACCATTACTAGATTTGCAGGAGCTCCCCTGGCACACAAACACACATAAATTAGCTGAGCTACATCACTGTGGAAGCGGCTTTTGTTTGTTTTTTTCCTTCCATTTCAATAATTAATATTCAGCTCTTCTCCATTAGGGCTGCTCAGGATTGCCTGAGATTGATTGTTTGTGTTTGATATTAGTGGCTTTTCAAAGCGACTCTGTGAAAATGAAAGACGGCAGGTGTTACGGCTCAAGAACTGGAAAATTAAATACAGACTTGCACGGCATTATTACACAAACAAGAAATGATGGTAAATGTATCTACCTCACCTGCTAAATCGCAACTTTTTTCGTTTGATTTTTTTTCATTGTACATTGATTGAGTGTATTAGTCTTAAAATATTAAATTCTACTTCGCACACATTTTTTTACATCTACAGTAGTACAGGGTCAATATTAGAAACTCTGTTATCTAGAAACATTTTTAGCCTGCTAAAAGACTCAAAGAAGAAAATAAGAAATCTTAAAGGAATAGTTGATCTAAAAATGAATTTGCAACACAGAAGTACATTTTATTTTAGGACTTTATGAAAAAGAGCACTGTGGGTGTTTTGCAATATACACTCACAGGCAACTTTATTAAGTACACCTGTTCAACTCCTTGTTAAGGCTGCTTGTTAATGCAAATATCTTATAAGCCGACATGGCAGAAACTCAATCTATGTTTAGGCATGTAGACATGGTCTGCTGAAGTTCAAAATGACAATGAGAATGTTGAAGAAAGGTGATCTAAGTGACTTTGGATGTGGCATGGTTGTTGGTGCCAGACAGGATGATCTGATTATTTCAGAAACTGCTGATCTACCGGGATTTTCACGCACAACCATCTCTAGGGTTTACAGAGAATGGTCTGAAAAAGAGAAAGATCCAGTGAGTGGCAGTTCTGTGTTGATGGCATAAGTCAGAGGAGAATGACCAGACTGGTTTAGCTGATAAAAAGGCAGCAGTAACTCAAATAACCACTCGTAACAACTGAGATCTGCAGAAGAGCATCTCTGAACGCTCAACACGTCCAACCTGGAAGCAGATGAGCTAAAGCAGCAGAAGAAACACATCGATGACACTCCTGTCAGCTAAGAAAGAAACTAAGGCTACAATTCACACAGGCTCACCAAAACTGGACAATCGAAGATTTGGAAAAAACATTACCTGGTCTAAGTCTCAGTTTCTGCTGCTACATTCAGATGGTAGGGTCAGAATTTGGCATAAACAACATGATATGCATGGATCCATCCTGCCTTGTATCAATGGTTCAGACTACTGGTGGTGTAATGGTGTGTGGGATCATTTTATTGGCATACTTTGGGCCTCTTAGTACCAATTGAGCATTGTTTAAACGCCACAGCCTACCTGAGTATTGTTGCTGGCCATGTCCATTTTTTTATGACCACAGTGGACACATCTTCTGATGGCTACTTCCAGCAGGATAACACACCATGTCAAAAAGCTTAAATCATCTCAAACTGGTTTCTTGAACATGACAATGAGTTCACTAAACTCAAATGGCCTCCAGAGTCACCAGATCTCAATCCAAAACGATCAGCTTTAGGATGTGCTGGAACAGGAGATTCACATCATGGATGTGCTGCCGACAAATCTGCAGCAACTGTGTGAAGCTATCATGACAATATGGACCAAAATCTCTGAGGAATGTTTCCCGCATCTTGTTGAAACAATGCCATTAAGAATGAAGGCAGTTCTGCAGGCAAAAGTGGCTCCAACCCGGTACTAGTCTAATAAAGTGGCTGGTGAGTGTATTTTGTTGTTTTGTTCCACTACCGAACAAAATCATATGGCTTTGGATCATCATGAGTGTAAATAAAGAATTTTCATTTAAAAGTGAACTAACCCTTTAAAAGTACCCCAGGGTTAACAGTAATGAAATAACACGATGGAACGTATACATATTGACATTTCTGACATTGCAAGTAAGATTTTCAAACATTTACCAGTTCCAAGACAGCTAATGCAGTTCACAAGTACCAAGCCCTATTGAAACCGTAAGAGCTCCTCGTAACAGAACTCGATGTGACATGGTCAGACATCCAGAGCTGAGAGTAATTTTACCAGCTTCGTTCTGATTACGTCAGTGAGAGGAGTCTTGAAATGGAAATATTGAGGAGGAGATGGCGGTGATGCTTTCTATGTGAAGGAGTTTAATAAAAACCCACAGACAGGTTGTATTCAGACCATCAAGTCCACAAACACTGCAGTAGCTGCAAGGTGGTCTTAATACAGGTCTTGTCCCGTACAGAGAGAGGCAAACAAATCATTCAGACATAATCCAATCAATCTCAGACGTTGAAGCCCTTCACAACAAGCTGAGCCGACATAAACAATCCCATATTGGGACAACGACTGACCTTTAAGATGTTTATTTTAAGCAGATCCATGGTGAATTTGTATTCAAATCCAAATATTACCAAATGTACCCTGTAATTAATAATGACCATCAGGTCATACTAGTTATAATCAATCTAAAAATCCAGTTTATACATTTTGATATGTTTTTTTTTTTCCACTCCAAGCGATCTATTTGAAATCTCTCTAAATGAAAGCGTTTCCATTTTCATCCATAATTCTGGAAGAATGGTAAGTGCTTTTTGTTCTCCTCCTGCAGGAGACTCATTTAAAAATGAATGTGCTCAGTGTGGGGGCAGTCCAGTATAAGGCTGTTGTTTGTCAGCGTTGAAAACTGTGACACAGGGTCACTTTCAATAGCGTGAATGTGAGCCGAATACAGGATGAAAGTGTGCCCAGCTCTTTGATATTCGTCAGGGGTTGCTGCGGCCCTATGCATCGTGTCACATCCTCATCCCTCCCACATCTCCTGTATTCGAGCTTCCTCTGAAAAGCTCGGGGTATTTTTAAGTCCAGAGGGCCTGAAAGGTTCATCACCTCGGATATGAGAACAACGCAGACACTGTTTGGGGTTGAGCTGGGGGGTTTGGGGGCGAGAGAAGAAGCGGTCGTTTGTTGGAGCCGGGTGCGTCAGACGTCACCCCTACCGTAACCTTTTAACGCTTCGGCGAAGAACCCTGGATTGTGACGCCTCAGGGATACAGGGAACTCTGATAAGGGTTGTGAGTGAGGGTTAGAATGTATCCAGCCACTGATATGTAGGGCGGATGTCTTGAAGACACTGACTCAAGCCATCAGCAGAGTCAGAAATGATTGTGAAATGGGGTCGTGTGTGTGTGTGTGTGTGTGTGTGTGTGTGTGTGTGTGTGTGTGTGTGTGTGTGTGTGTGTGTGTGTGTGTGTGTGTGTGTGTGTGTGTGTGTGTGTGTGTGTGTGTGTGTGTGTGTGTCTGTGTCTGTGTCTGTGTGTGTGTGTGTGTGTGTGTGTGTCTGTGTCTGTGTCTGTGTCTGTGCGTGTGTGTGTGTGTGGCCTGGTAAACTTTACATAATGACAAAAATAATAATAATAATAAAAATAATAATAAAAAATATACATATACATATATATATATATATAATATATATATATATGTATATATATATAAATATATATATATATATATATATATATATATATATAAAATTTTTTTTTTTTTTTGGAATAATTAAACATTTCTTAAATTTTTTGAAAAGTATATGTTATGCTCACCAAGGCTATTTATTTGGTAAAAAATAGAGTAGGCTATATACAGAAATAATGTGTAATATTATTACAATTAAAAGTAATTGTTTTAAATGTTAATATATTTTAATGTGTATTTTTTTTTCTTCTGATGGGGCGGCTGAATTATATTATAATTATTATTATCATTATTATTATTAGCAAGGATGCATTGCTCATTGCAATTGCTCAAAAGCAAAAGTAAATGCATTTATAATGTTACAAAACATTGTATTTAGAATTTTCTATTCATTAAAGAATCCTGAAAAAAAATGTTTGTTTTCAACAATGATAATAATAAAAAACACTATTAATAATTGAGCATCAATGATAAGTGATAATAACTGAGCAGCAAATCAGCATATGAGAATGATTTCTGAAGGATCATGTAACACTGAAGACTGTAATGAGTATTGATGCTGAAAATTCAGCTTTGCGTCACAGGAATAAATTACATTTAAACAATTCAAATAGAAAACATTTTCTTTTAAATTGTAATAATACTTCACAATATTACTATTTTTACTGCTTTTTGATCAAATGAATGCAGCCTTGGTGAGCAAAAAAATAAAAAAATAACTCATTATTATTACAAACATTTGACCGGTAGTATACTGTATATTAACAGTATTACAACAAATATGAACATTTTATAAAGCCATTTTAAAGGAAATAAAATGAGAATCAAGTATATATTTTCACAAATAATTTTTCATCAGTAAATTTAATTAATTTAAATTTGATTATGTAGGGGGAAAAATGCATTATATCAGCCCTTAGTTGCTGAATTTCTAGCAACAACAACTATGATATATGCAGCTGCCGTGGTATATGAAATCGGTCACACCGCCCACCCCAATACGTGGTGTGTTTTTTACAACAATGTTACATTCAGGTAAAAGCTGTCGATTCTGTCAACTATTGCCAAGCAATTAGTGCTCCTGAATACAGGAAAAGTGTGTGCAACAGTGCAGCCCTTATCTTTACTATGAGCGCATGACTTAATGGGAACAGTATTAACCATAGTGTGCAGCCATCTGTCCAGCACATTAGTGTGTTAAAAAGCCAAGGGGAAAAAAAAGAAAGAAATGAGAAACTACGGAATTACTGGTATTTTTGGCTTCGGAATCACTGTGTACGGCCTCGTGCAGATGGTGAGGTGAAATCGAGAAGTAAGGGTTGTAAATGAAAGGACACAGAAATAAATAAATAAAGCGAGTGATAACGGAGGAAATAAATCCAGGTGTCCATGTACTTTATCAGGAGCATTATCGGCTTGATGGCGAGGGGGAAGACGGGGGCCGCTGTCTGTGTTTGTGGCGAGATAGTGGGAAAACAATTTTACCCTCCTTTGCTAATTCAGCTCTTCGCCTGGATGGAATCGCATCATCTAAATAAGGGAGCCAAATGTTTTACACCCTTGCATATAATGGGGCTGCGATAAGACGTGACTCGTCACTGGCCTGAATGACATTTATCCTCGCATATTGTTATTTTCCTGCAATGGAAAAAAAGAAAAGCATCACGTGGTGTGGTGAGCAGAGGCACTGAGGCACGTGCCAGTGTGTGATTTCAAAACCCTGCCATTTCACATTCCCTTGACGATAAAACAACAGACACGCCGTGTTTTATGTTTGCGTTAAATATCCCTCGGTGCAGCACCTCTGTGACAGCTTATTCGCTGACAGACTGATCGTAGCCCTTATGTGTTTTCACATTGTTCAAGCAAATACTGAGAATCCCGACAAGAGCTCCAAGGTTTCAACGGCCCGCTCAGCCGGCTGGATAAAGCCTTGGATCAATACTCATCTACTATCCATACATCGAACGGATTCGACAACAAAACATTCTTTGTCACACACACACACACACACACACACACACACACACACACACACACACACACACACACACATATAGTGTTTCCATGTTTTATGGGGACTTTCCATAGACATAATGATTTTTATACTGTACAAACTGTATATTCTATTCCCTTACAGACACAGACACAGACACACACACACACACACACACACACACACACACACACACACACACACACACACACACACACACACAGCTTTCAACCCAATAACACCTTTTAGAAGCTGAGTTTCTTTTCAAGCTAAGTTTTGAATAGCTTTCCACTTAAAGTACATTTTGCCAACAGCAGTGTTTCTTATCCATGAGGCACTCTTATGTCCCTGGGGGTTTAGTTTAAAATAAAACTATTTATTTTAAAATATGCATTTGTTGTATGAAAATATGAAATAACATATATAAGTTACATATTCATTGTATAAAAAATGGATGTATATTATTACACATTATCAGTGTCACTCAGTCGTGGTGTTATTTGACCAATCAGGCAACAGTATCAGTAAAGAGCATGTTTGAGACATATACCGTGTGAGACATGTTGACAACTTTGGTGCATTGTGTTAGCAACATCATGGTTGTTGGTTCAATTCCCAGGGAATGCATTAGCTGATGAAATATATACCTTGAATTGCTTTGGATGAAATCATCTGCAAAATTATTATTAAGTTGTATGTTTTTCGCACACATAAAATGCTAGCAATTAAATTGGCTTAGCAAGAAAAAATAGTATGCTATTTTTAAGATACTTAAAATGTAATTTTGATGAAATTTCAAATGCTAGTGTACTACACAGTGAAACAACATTGTCAGTGTTGTCCCAAACCCGTAAAAATTTCGTTCATCTTCAGAACACAAATAAAGTTATTTTTTAATGACATTTGAGAGATTTATGTCCCTCCATTGACAGCTGTGCAACTAATCCAAATAATCCATATGAACTGAGCGTTTTAGTTCAAATTCTCTGAAGAGTCACAATCACTTTATATGATGAACAGATTGAATTTAGGCTTTTTAACATTGGAAACTCCACTGAACCTGTTTGACACACGAGAACGAACCTCATTGGTACTTGCGGAAGCTCAAACGTGCTGCGTAACACGAGAATGAACCTCATTGGTTCTTGCAGAAGCTCAAACGTGCTGCGTAACACGAGAATGAACCTCATTGGTTCTTGTGGAAGCTCAAACGTGGTGCATTACACGAGAATGAACCTCATTGGTTCTTGCAGAAGCCCAAACGTGCTGCGTAACACGAGAATGAACCTCATTGGTTCTGACAGAAGCTCAAACGTGCTGCATTACACGAGAATGAACCTCATTGGTTCTTGCGGAAGCTCAAACGTGCTGCGTAACACGAGAATGAACCTCATTGGTTCTTGCGGAAGCTCAAACGTGCTGCATTACACGAGAATGAACCTCATTGGTTCTTGCGGAAGCTCAAACGTTCTGCGTAACACGAGAATGAACCTCATTGGTTCTGACAGAAGCTCAAACGTGCTGCATTACACGAGAATTAACCTCATTGGTTCTCAAATGTTAAGCAAACATGCTTGAGCTTCTGTTTACCGCAACTGATATGTGAGTTGATGAAAGCTTATAAGTGAATACAAGCCTAAATTCAATCTGTTCATCATATAAAGCAACCGTGTCTCTTCAGAAAAATTTGGACTAAACCACTCTATTCATATGGATTTGTTTTATGATCTCTTTATTAATTTTCTGAAGCATCAAAGTGTTAGTTGTGTGGCTGTCAATGGAGGGACAGAAATTACTCAGATTTCATGAAAATATCTTCATGTGTGTTCTGGAGATCAACGAAAGTCTTACGGGTGATGACAGAATTTTCATTTTTGGTTGAACTAACCATTTAAGTGCAGGAAATGAACTGCCAGATGCCAGGCGGTCAGTAAACAGTGGCTCAGACAATCAGCAAATGGGGAAAAAAGAAAAACGTCTGGCCTGGAGCTTTTGGCACCCACTGTGTCATTACAATCAAAAGGCGATCTACATGTATATTTACACTCCAGCACCTGTTCCGTCATCCGCGCCCCTTCAGGAAGTAAATCAGCATCACGGTCCGCAGCTTTTGCCTACCGTCCAGCTCCATGCAATCAAGAGTCCCGGCAATCAACCGGGTTATTTTCCTCTCGCTGGCAAGAGTTAGTAGGCCACTTCAGTACATTACCTCTCCCGGCCCAGTCGTGAGACTTGTCAATGCGGTGCAATAAAAAGAGATTGAGACTGAAAGTTGAGATTGAGTTTTATTGTCATTTTTACTGCGTCTTACGAACATCGATTTGCCTGGGCCAAGACAAAGCAAGAGATGGATATACAGATTGAAGCGACTAATACCACGCCTGCCATCGTAAAAATCACAGACTGCAAAGTCAGTCTGAAGAGGTGATTTTATGTCTTGAAAATGTAGTCTCAGTGTGCTGAGCACATTTTTTCCTCTTTAGCTCAGCTATGATTCTGTCTTTCTCTCTCTTTCTTGCTCTAATGGTCTACTTGAACACGAAATGGTGGCCCCAAACTACATTTAGACACTTCAGCAACAATTTTAAATGAATGGATGCCCTTGCATTAGGTAAATGTTAAAACAAGATAATTGCTTTAAGCAACATAGAAACATATTTTACAAAGAAAAAAAGATTATTTGAAGGTTTCTGGTTGTCAAAGGTTAGTGGAACAGGTCCATGGTTAATGTGATGAAACACTCTTGTGCTTAGTCTGCTAGGACATGTGTTTGAACTTCATGGAAAACGTTATACTTTAGAGATAGGCAACAAGGCACATTCAAATGCATATTACATATTCAATTTTTTTGTTTCCTTAGAAGGTAGAATACATTAACTGACTGAAAGCAAGGTAACTCTGACAGCCTAAACATATATATTTAATAAAATCACCTTGGGACTAGTTGTTTAAAAGTGCATACTTGCAGATGCCACTAGTTTTTTTTCTCTAATGCAATGACATTCAGCCATTAGTGTCAATTGCCATGAATTAAAAAAAAAAATCCACAAAGTAAAAATGTGTTCCCATGACTTTTTAATTTTTTCCCTTGTTTAAACAAATCGTAACTAATTTGTAAACTAATAAATAAAAACGAATTTGTTTTCTCCTTTTGATTTGACTAAAACAAGGAAACAAAGTATCCTGACGTGGCCACCATTTAGTAAATCGAGGGAACAAACTATTATATCATGTGCATTAATTTCTTAAAACAAGGGACCAAATTATTAAAACATGGTGACGTATTAGTAAGTCATAGGAACAAATTGTTAATTTAGTTTTTTTTCCCAATTTCAGGTGCAGGGCTCCTGTACTGTGTATTAGTAGATTGCCAATGATTATGGTCAGCATGTACTGTATTTCATACTGATTTAAGACCATTTACATTTATCCAAAGCAGCATACATTATATTCAAGTGTAAGATTAAGCATTCCCTGGGAATTAAACCAATGACATTCACACTGCTAGCAACAAGCTCTGCTGTTTGAGTTACAGGAACACAGTGGCCATACAGTAGCTGAAATCGCAACCTATACCCTACTATTCCCTATGTTACTTCACTATTACAGTCCACTGAAGCAGGTGAGAGTTTTAGGGTTCACTCTTGTAGTTCGGTTCACTTGGTTCGTTTGGTCCAGACCAAAAAAACATTTAGTCCTGGTCCGTTTAGCATTCAGATTGGCATTTTTAACACCGGACCTAAAGGCATATGGACACGTTCACAACCTGATTGGTCGGCTTTTATGGCGTATTGCCAATTTTAAAACGGAATTTAGCGAACATCCAAAATAATCCTGTGTGCTGGGATAACTGCGCTCGTTGTATGTGCGTAGCCTTCATACGATAGTATTTTGACCAGCTGAGAACTTGTGAAGAGCTTTTAAAATGTGTAAAAGAGTCCAAACAGAAAAAGGAATTATCTCCGTCACACACGCCTACCAAGATCTGGTGCGAGGAGACGCGGATCTGATGCCTGTACCGAACTGTGATGAGCAACATCGCGAAAATGAAGAGAAAAAACAGGTATGCATTCTGCCCTTTTTAGGGTCTCACTTTCCTGTTTTTGGTTCATTTACATGTCTTTGGCGCGGCGCATTCATATTTCAATCGAACCGCACCAAAGTTAATTTGGAAGCGGACCGAGATCCATCTTTTCATCGGTCTTGGTCCGCTTGTTTGGTGCGCACCAGTGTTCAGATGGCAGTGTTCACACTTATTCAAATGAACCGCACTAACAGAGCAATCACACCAGTGTTTGTTTTAATCCAACCAAACATGCCAAGTGTGAACACACCCTTACTCAAAAATGTTCTGAGGGCAGAAAGGAAAATTATTGGTTTACAGATTCAACCAATGAAATTGAAGATTTCAAGACATTTAAACAAGTGGAGGGAAAACAGCATTTTTTTGTAGTTCGCTTTATCTATAGTCTAAATGTGGAAGTCATGACAACATTTGAATGCCTTGGAGATGTCACTAATGTGAGTTTATACTCCAGCTGGTTTACCTAACGCTGACTCTATCATAGTAATTTGTTATCCTCCCTCAGCTGCTTGTCAAAGCAACAGCTGGGACGATAAAAAGCCCCGCAGCCCCACGCAGACCAATGAACTAGTCCTAACCAATACTGCTCTAAATGTTTATACCTCTCCACATTATATTAATATAGGCTATATATATAATGTCATAACAGGATGTTTGAAGTGCTTACCGGACATACTGAATTCTGCCGTCCACCATAAAATACATTGCTGATGGGATTACTCTAACCCTTGCCTTCAAAGATTTGTTTGTGTATTTATTTATCTCTCGGTATTCAATCCCAGCGCAAGCTCATCAAGTCATCAGCCCGCCAACGGAGGCCACGCTCCAAAAATGAAGGGATTAAAGAAGGACTTTAAGCCGTGGATGTGTTTGCTCTGCATTCTGATATACATCCCCTCACTCAGCATGTGTTTATGCAGCACTTAGGCATCAGTTCTCAACCAAACAACTGCTACGAAGCATCAGACCATATTCAACTGTAATCTGTTTTGGTTCTTATATTATTAAAGAGATTTACTCCTGTTGTGAAGTGTAAACCTATCAAATTAAAAGAGCCATAGAGGGAAAGCTTAGGAAAAAAGGTAGAAATGTCTTTATATGTGTGTGCAGTCTACTGTTGATGTTGGATTACCACTAATCGCATTGGTAAGCACATTCTAAAAACGCTAAATAAGCCTTCAAGACTATTTTTACATTAATCATGAAAATCACACATTGTTTACTGCTGTCCTTGTTCTTATACATTTATTTTTTAGGCTGATTGGTATCCACCACAGATCTGAAACATGGCAACAAAACTCATGTGAATATTTGACTACACATTGCCATTTAACAACCAGTCAGTCACTACACTGATTTAAGTGATGTTTAGTCTGCAGGACAATCGGCATTTATCCGCACAGAAAAATGCTGAAATATTTGGACGTAACATTTGAACACTATATGAATACTTCTGCCACTTCCGTCACGAGTTTTGATGTTATCGTTGAGTGTCACGTTAAGAGTGATCCAAAAGACAATTTGAAATCTAATTTGAGCAGCCAGAGCGCCCAGACTGAGACGCATCTGTACAAATCTGATTGGAATCACATTTCAAATCACCTCCATATATGGTTTGAATCAGATATGAACAAAACAAAACGATTTCATGTTGTTGTTTTTTTTTTGCTGGCCAGACTTTCAAAAACCCATCAGGATAAAATCCTATTTTTGCTGGCAGTCTGAACATGGCTTGAGTGTCACAGTTAATTGTGAGCTATATGTTGATTTACTAAGAAGAACCAACTCATTAGAGTCAGTAATTCTTTCAGGAATCAGACCAGGATCAACCGGGTCGCGCTGTACATTTTTGAGCCGATTCATTAGAATAATTTGTTCAGGATGTTTGCACTACATGTTGTGGATTAATTAAAAAGAGCGGCTATTCATTCAAGAATCGGATTAAACTGTTAGCTTGGTATGTATTTGACTCATTAAAGAACTGACTCGTTATAATCATTCGTTCAAGAGTCACAATTCACTGTATAAGCTGGACGTGTTTGATTCACTAAAAAGAACTGGTTCATAAGAATATAGTGAATTCGGGATCACCCTGCTACTATTCGATACCGGTGTTGCAACAACACTGAATAAGTACTGCAGGAATTTCTGTCAGAGAATTGTGGTGAAACTGAATGTAACTGAACATCATTTTTAATTGAACAGTTCTGAATAAGAACCAATTCTTGGTTCCCAAACTTACTTTTAGTCCATGTCTTTTAGCTTTGAGGTCATCCCAATGAAGTTGAACTGATTGTGCTTCAAAACCCAGCCCATTCTGGACAAAAGTCATTCAAATCAAGCATTCAAATGTATTAATATTACCATGAGCTGCTTATGCCCAAAAAAAAAAAAAAAAAGATTAGAATAACGCAGTCTGCAAATGCTTCTTAATGTTGCACTCTTGACAGCTAATAATTGTGCATTATGCAAATTAACCCATATTTAATACAGTCTGGGTTTTATGTTAATGTACCTTGTACAGTTTTGTTTTAATTTATTGCTGTATGCTAGTGTTCTCTTAAAATATTCAAATTTACAATGGTACTATTGCAGTTGACCGTTCAAATGTTGAGACATGGAAATGTATGTCCAATAAAAATTCTGTCAAGTTTGAGAATGTCCTCCATAATACCATCTGCAAGCAACTAGTAATAAAATAGCAAGTAGCAAATCATGGTTCATAAAACTTCCTATTTCAGTAAGAAATGTGTCAATATATAAAATTGTGGGCATTCATTTAGCTGGTACTCTCCAATATAAAGGCCTGCAGTGTATAAAAGCATAAAGCATGGCACTAACAGCCAAGGTCGTGATTTCAATTGCATGAATAAATGTGATCAATGTAAAAGTGGCCGCCAAATACTGGAATATAAAGGTCTACAAACACCAATATGTGTCCATTCTCTTTTCATCTTAGTCTAGTAATGCAATTCTACACTTTCTCTCTTACTGTCAATAGCTTGTTAAACTCACTTTTTTACAGTATCTTAAATCCTTGAAATTTCAAACCAAGCACAGCTTCAGGGAATCTTTTGTCATTCTAT
This sequence comes from Siphateles boraxobius, assembly GCF_051911475.1. Taxonomy (NCBI): domain Eukaryota; kingdom Metazoa; phylum Chordata; class Actinopteri; order Cypriniformes; family Leuciscidae; genus Siphateles; species Siphateles boraxobius. The sequence continues at coordinate 41,736,111 of NW_027509042.1, forward strand.
ATCTCACAGACAGATTTTAAACAGTTCATATTCATACCGTTCTAAAGCTAGAGGCAACATGTAATATGCCTTTCCTATACCGGCTTTGAAAGTGATACATCCCTTCAGATTTTTATATCCTTCAATTTGCAGTTCAGAATTATAGTAGAACGTTTTAAGTTGAATATAAGTTATAATCACTTATATTGATCTATAATTGTAAATCTATGTGAAAAGCTCACGGATTACTGGTGCAATGTGCACTTACAGCCGGCAGATCTGTGGTCAGTAGTTATCATTGGTTTATTTAAAACTGCTTCCATTTTAAAACTTTCACTCAAAGAGCAACAGAACTTTCATCCATCTTCAGACTTGTGAAGATTTCTTCAAATATGTGTATTCATATACTGTTTATATGTCTGGTTTACCTGATATACGTCTTCATCAGTCTATTTTTAATATATGTAGACCTACTTTGAGCAGTCAACAAGTTATGTGCTTTAAAAGTTAACTTTAATCAGCGAAGATGTGATTTTAACAGATGCAGACTTTCTAAACTTTGATAAACCTTAGATCTGTATGATGAAAGTGTTACATTGAGTGAATAATGACTAATGCTTTTATCTGCAGTAAAACCTCCTGATTAACGTTAAAAGTGTAGAGTTTCAAAGTGTCAAAAGCAGTGGACTAAAAACCAGAAAAGAATAAAATCGCTTTTCAACATTTATTATGAAATTAAAAAGATAAACGTTCACTGTTCAAACAATGCTCAGCAGAAAACAAAAAACAAAATAATTATATTAATAGTCATCAAGGATTACTTGAGCTGCATACAGATTGCAGTGGGGAAGTACATTATAACAAGCGAAAGAAAAAATATGCAGAAACAAAATCATAACAGTCCATTATAGAATAACACAGAACATTAAGCAAGATTACCAGGAGGTCAATTTACATAAAACATCTTTTATGTACATTATAAATTATGGTGGGTGCAGTGTAGGGGTGGAACAGGAGAAGTTCACAACAGATTATGGTAATCAAAGCTATTAATCTGAAGAGAAGGGGGTGCTGTGATCTGACAGGATGACTCCTTCAACCTTTGGAAAGGCCCTACAGGGCTCATTGTGTCATAATGATGTCATCGTTTCAGAGAAACAGCACCTGAGGATGGGCACAGTACTCTCTCAGAAATAAAGGTTCTTCTTATCATTGTTTTTTTTTTTTTTTTGGATATTAGAAAAGTTCTGGATGTTATATTACAGGTTCTTCAGATCAGAGTCATTGTTTCTGGGTTATTTACAATGGATGGTTTTCTGTGAAGGACTTAAATGGTTCTTTGTGTTTCTAACTGGAACCTTCATTTTTAAGAGTGTTCAGTTTTGTTCATGTGTGTCTTCTGTCCCAAAAATGTTGAGATGAATTGGTGCACATTAGATGAACCCCTACTGTTCCTTAGGTGAGCATTTGAAACAGTGTGAAAACATGTGGAAAATAATTAAAAAGTGTCCAGTACATCACAAACGAGTCAAGAAACATTTTCTTCCACCGTATCTACTTTAGCCATTTCATATCGTGTAAGTTGTTACCCAAATGCATCGTTTTGGTGTCATTCAAAATTGCAGCATGTAGGTACCATAGGATGAAATAAGCAGAGACTTCTGATGTTATTGTGATAGGGTTTAATAATTGGTTTATATTCTCCATTATATATAATTAGGAATCATGCAATACCAATAATCAATCAAAGTTAATATGTGTATGAGAATGAAGGATTAAAAATATCACAAAAAAAAAAAAATTTTTTTAAATAATAGGATTATAAAAATAAGGATCACAGAGCGGATCCGGGAGCCATCTCTTATCAATCAGTTTGCTTTATGAAATGAAATTATGATGAATGATGCTGACTTTTGCTTGTGACTTCAGCAAATGAGCTGCCAGAAAGCTGGCAGAGGAAACAACACAACTAAACACATTGGAACATTCATCTTTTGGTTTCTTCATCTCTCTCTTTCTCTCTCTCTTTTTGACTTCAAATATAAAACAAAATCATTCTATAATATACAGGCAGAAACATACTTGGTATGTTCATGGGCCTGAAACATGGACATTTAAACTCTGCTTAAAATCCCTGAATGTCGTTGGGAGCCCATGGCCTCGTGTACAATGCAGCGTTCTAACATGTAGCACGGTTGCGAACAAGAAATGTCTTTGAATCTAAACCAAATGAAGTCTTCAAAATCCTGGTAATTTGCCAATGGTCTGTGCTATTTTGTGTACTAAATAAATAAAAACTCCCCCTCATTGGTTGTTAGCAAAGCAGAAGAGTATCTCAGTGTATTGTCCATGCAGGAAAGGAAGGTCTTGCTTGACATTCTACCACACAAAAATATCGGTGTGATTGTATATAAGTCTTGAGCTTGCTAAAAAGTTCTGCCAACACCCAAGTGGGGTGCCTTCAACCCTACCTCAAACGTACAGTTTGTTTCTATATTTAGGAGTTTCACACAGACTTTGCAACGATCGTCCTGAGGCAACGTTCCATTCTTACAGCGCCTCGCCTGTCTTCCATCATACCCTATCAAAAGCAGTTTGACAGTTTGGCCCCAACATGGGCTATAAAGGCAAAGCACTTTAGAGCGAGAGAGTTCAACTTGAACTTCACAGGCTGAACCTCACAGGGACAAAACAGAGAAGTTTTCACCTCGGCCTTGGGTGCAGAACATGCACAATCAAGGGTCTGAAAGATAAGCCTACTTGTTCCCACCGGGGGATTTGACTAACTGTATTGGAGGCAGAATAAGTTACATAAGAGAAACGGACAGTCGTGTAAATTTCAGAACTGTAAGCCACTGCCGTTTGGGCTGAAACAGCAAGACTGACCCTTAAATTGAGAGAGATTTGTGTACAAAATTGAATTGGAGAATTAGAAGCCTTTCCAAAGACAAGGATCTTTGGTTTCCAATGTGTACATTTGGGTCAGCCCCTAATATGGGGTTCTGAATGTTAGATTACTCTGTGGTGTCTTGTGTATTATGTAAAATTGGTGCATTGAAGGTGAGAAAAAAATAAATGCATTGCATTAGGCTACATCCCTCGGTCACCCTCAACTGGTCTTAAAAGGGATAGTTTGCCCCAAAGATGAACATTCTGTCATCCTTTAATCACCTTCATGTTGTTCCTAACCTGTATGACTGTCTTCAAGAACAATTTGTGCCTATGCAATTTAAGTCACTGGGGTCCAAAACAGCACTGGACCAAATTATTTTCAAAAATGCAGACTAAAAACCATTAAAGGGATAGTTCACCCAAAAATCATAATTTACTCACCCTCAAGTTGTTATAAACCTTTATGGATTTCTTTCTTCTGCTGAGCACAAAAGAAGATATTTTAAACAATGTCGGTAACCAAAAAGTTGACGGATCTGACGGATCTTATTTTGTGTTCGGCAGTATAAAGAAATTCATTCAGGTTTTGAACAACTTGAGGGTGAGTAAATGATGACAGAGTTTTCATTTTTGGGTGAACTATCCCTTTAAATAATTTTTCAAAATATCTTCTTTTGTGTTCTACATAAATGCAAACAAGGTTTAGAATGACTCGAGGGTGAGTAAATGATGATAGAATGTTCATTTAATAGCATAACACTGCACCAGTCCAATGTAATTTACATAGAATGTAATCAAATCTCCCCCTAAACCAGTCAAAGTGGAGCCCAAAAACATGTAATAATGTTTTGCAGAGGCTCTTTATGCAAGACAACGAGAGGCAGCGAGTAGCCACAAGTGTTGTACCCTAGCTAAATCTCTTTCTCTGGCCCAATGGAGCCCCTCCATCAGCTCTACGTGCCAGATATCGCAACAGACATCCCCCTCAGGTGCAATAATGTCACAGTCCATTAATCTTCTCAAACTTCAGGCCCTGATCCTGGGAGTCCCGTCCATGCTAATCCCTTATTAATGTGGCAAATGAACCTGTGGAGAAAGAACTACTCCCTCCCGGCCCTTCACCGTCACAATGCAGAGTCTATTACCGCCTTCCCCGTACCGTCTCGAGTCTCTACTGTTTGCATTAGGATGTCCATTCATTGAAGCATAAAGCCACTCGAGAGAGCTTGAACACACACACACACACACACACACACACACACACACACACACACACACACACACACACACACATAGAGCTTCATTCCACACATTATTCACTCTGTGCCCTCTCTAGTAACCTTTGTCTAGCACACATATGGCAGAGCGTGAGCCCGATGTATGCGTAATCTCTTAAGACTCAATGTTGCAATTCAAGTCAGCAACCAGACACTTTTGTTCCATTTTGGTTTTGTTTTAGCTCGTTGAGACTCCCAGGATAGGCGATGCGTACAGATTCCTTCTATTATGTGACAGTGGGAAAAACCTGCCTGCGCTCTGCTTTGCCAGATTAGAGGACAGCTCAGTAACAGAGGAAACAGTGCATGCGAGACAATCATCTGGTCTCTAAAAACAGTCCCACTGAATCTCTCGGGTCTGATTGCTTCCTAATCCAAACAGAATAACCACATCACTTCGGAATAATTGCAAGTCATTATTGCTAGCACTCACAGGCAGAGCTGTTAGCCTGCTCTTAGAGCTTGGATACATATGAATGAGGCTTCTAAGAATCTATATTTCTGGATAAAGATCAGATAAGGCATCTGAATCTGATAGATGTGGTATAAGTGATTTTTTCATTTGAAATTTGAACAAATGCTTCTATAATCTCTATATATGAGTATGAGCAGAGAGACAGTTCTCTAGAATGAAGCACAAAATCTCTTAAAAATGCTTGTAAGACTTCGGATTGCTATGAGCAGTCACTTCCCAGTTTAATTTCTCCAACTGAGTTTATTAATCAGGCTTGTTGAGGAGTTTTCCCGCAGAGCGGAGTCTTGCGCACTATGCATGCACGCTTAATCAATAACCTAAATGTTTCATGCACTTCGTAATAGACTTTTTAATGCGCCTCCATCCTGAGAAGCTATTGAACCGTAATGTGTGAGTGTGTGTTTGCCCCATGCAATAAAAAAACTGCAAATGAGAAATAAATGGCCTACTCAGATTATTTTGCAATAAATGCTGTTCATCAATGCGTTCTTTGGAAGGTGAGCAATTTGTATCTGTTATATGATTGAATTTCAATCTGAATAACACAGTAAAGTGACAGACAAATGGGCAAGTAATGATACGCATTGATTCCTGGATACAAAGTGGAAATTTCCCTATATACTTATCATTATCAGCAGTGGCATAGAAACGATTGAAAAGTTGACATTTTATTGCACTTATAAATCATTTTAGCACATGTACTGTTGATTAATTATGTGACTTGACAAGTTCTTATAGCTCAAAAAGTAGAGCATGTTGCTAGGAAGGTCATGCGTTTAATTCCAAGGGAATGCAAGAACTGACAAAATGTAACCTTTGAATGCAATGTAAGTTACTTAAGGTAAATTCATTAACGTTTGCCCAATGGTCTTATAGCTGAATTGCTTCTGCTTGGTCTTAAAGGGATAGTTCATCCTAAAAGGAAAATTCTGTCATAATATATGTTTCTTCTGTGGTATATAAAATAAGACATTTTGAAGAATGTTGGGTTCCAAAACTTACATACTGGTTTAGAATGACATGAGGGTGAATAAATGATGACAGCATTTTTATTTTGGACTGAACTATCCCTTTAAAGCAGCAGTTTTTCATGGCCACCAACAGTTTTTTGTCCATTGCACTGTGGACAAGCAAAACAAAAATGTTGCTTTCTTGCACCCCTGACTATCAGACAAGTTTGCATGTGCTCATGGTTGTTTGCATTGCTTCAGTTCAGTCGGTGAACAGAAAGGCCAAGTGTTAATTGCCCTATGGCTGTCAGCAGAGCTTTTGGGTGCCATAATAAGCTGGCCACTGATGTGCCTCTAGCTGTGCTAACTAGCTCTGTATGGAGGCTGCCCCAGTATCTAAGAGCTTTAGAAAGGAAACGCACAGTCAATGGCATTTAAAGGATCGAGACAAAAACACAAAGGGCAACCCCTGTTCAAAAACTGACCCCTCTGGACTAAGCGAACAGTATATTTCACAGTATGTACAATTCATCTATAGCGTTGATAGGCATCTGTCTCTGTGCTTACAGTGGCAGCTATTGTTTTGGGTCACTGAGTCATTCGTAAAAGGCATGTGCAGCACGACAGCATGGTTTCCCAATAGGACAGTAGTTGCAGAGGCCACTCACTTGGCCTGGATTGCAGTTCATTATGTAATCTGTCGTTCTACATTGGTGTACTCCTTTCTTGCTCCCTACAATGCAGTTCTGAGACAGGGGGAAGGAAAGAGAATGCAATGAATTTGCCTTACATATACAAAATCTCATTGAAAACCCCTTGAAATACTTAATTTAGTTGAATTCTCTTAAGGGGAATGGGATGAGTTGCGCTGTAACCTATAGGAGGGTTATATCCTGTGTGGCCTGCTCCGATGCATGCTCGTGATCTGGACCGCCCACACAAGAGCAAGCCAACCCAGACGCCCCCATCTTCCAGACTCGCATCCACCCGGAAAACAATATTAGACAAGCTTTTGATTGTACAGCTTTCACGCTTAAGGAAATTATAAACAATCCTCCCCACACTCAATCTGGAATATGCAGAGTAGTGTGTGTTTACTTTAGCTGCACTTTGTGGACAAAATTATCCCCTAAAGTGAGCTAAATCTGACAAAACGTCCCTTTGGGTACTTCCAGGGATGTCCTCAATTGGAAAAGTGACTCGCACAAACAAAACAATGTTTTGGAGACAGGCTTAGTTATTGTAAATAAACCTTTGTTAATTTCATCATAACTAACAAATAAAAAACAATAACAACCAATAGTCCATGGTTGGTCCTCATGTCCTCATCAATCTATCTATCTATCTATCTATCTATCTATCTATCTATCTATCTATCTATCTATCTATCTATCTATCTATATCTCTATATATCTATATATGTGTATATATATATATATATATATATATATATATATATATATATATATATCAATGTGTTTGGTCTTCTTCGCTATCCTTTGGGCATAGCCTATCTTGTCATCAGATAAGATAAGAACTTTCATTTCACGAGAAAAAATTGCATTTGTTTTTAACTTTAAAAACACAGAATTGTCCCCAGAGGTGAGCTTATTCTGTCATCAATTATGAAAACAGCCATAAATAAACTAAAAATATTTCTTAATTTATAATTAAAAAAGTAACAAAAAAAACAACAACAAAAAACAGTCCCCAGATGTGAACTGATTCTGTCTTCAATTAAAAGTAATTCATAATTCAATTATTATTCAATGAAATAAAGTTTTGTTTTTTTTACTTTTATTTCAACAAAAATTCTACAAACACAATTGTCCACAGATTTTAACATATATTGTCCTTGAATGTATAAACATCCATAAATGTTTTGTTAATTATTATTTTAAAAACACAAAATGGTTTTAGGTGTGTGTATGGGTAAGTTTTGGGGTAGTCTGTAGTAATAATTAGCACCATAATTAGCCTTAAAAAACAGAAGGTTTTTCAGATAGCTAAGTAAACAAGCGTGTATGTGTTTATTCTCCAACGGTCAGACCTTATCTTATATCTCCAACAGTCATAACCAATCTGTTGAGTATTCAGTCCATCATTAGACATGAGCTGTTTACTGAGAGAGATGCTCCCATACACGCACACACACGCAGACAAAAGGGCAAGGGACAGACAAGGTGACAGAGAGAGACGAAAAGTGAGCGAGAGAGAGAGAGAGAGAGAGAGAGAGAGAGAGAGAGAGAGAGAGAGAGAGAGAGAGAGTAAGAGAGAGAACGAGTAACTGCCCCCATTTCTTCCCCATGCATTACAGACACTGCATGTTGGCCCATAGCCAGAATATTCCATACAGAACAACAGTGCCACCTAAAGGTAATATTCCCCTCCAAACCACCCCTCCCTCCTACCCACCCCTCCCTTAACTCTCTCCCTCATCAACTGGCTTTCATACTATGAGATGCCGTGCTTGGCAACTCGCTTTTGTGATTTTTAGGGCTTTATACAGTAGAACTGTCTTTGAGAAATATGCATATATAGCAACCCAAAGGGAATACTGTTCTATACTGAAGATCTGTGACAGTTTATTGGTGTAGAATATTGAAACCATTGGATTTTATGAACCAGAAGATAATGTTAAATGTTGTGTGTGCGCATTTTTAGATTAGTAGATTAACTGCAGTCCAGGATTAATTAAGAAACTCGGAATCGTAGAGGATGCTAATTAACAAATGCAGAAAAATAAGAACCGGTTTCACACTCTGTGAATTTCAGTGGTTATTCATACAAGTGAGGATTTGTTTGATAATGCTCAAATCTATTTCTACCACAAAGGAGTTTAATTGTCGAAATGAGAAAATGGTGATCGAAGTAGACAGGCGAGAAAAAAATGTTTCTTTCACAAACTCTCAGAGCATTGCATCTTTGAACCATGACAAAGTAGTGAAATTAAACTGAATCTAGCCTCTTAGGAGACGTTGGATTCTTTTCGAATCTCACCCATTAAATCAACTGCTTGTCCAGGACTTGTTTCAAGTAGAGGTTTATAAATTAAAAAAAAAATGCATGTGGTAAGATGATGACAATAGCATTCGCCTGGATCAGCTAGTTTCATATAAAACACATACAATATTTACGTCTTTTTTGGTCATTTGAGAACATCTACAGGGGGGCTTTTTTAAAATCTACATTCTACATAGTGCATCACAGATGTATCACTCAGAGCAAGTTAGCTACCACAGGCACTTCAGTACTGAGCAGGGCAGTTATAAGCAGTACTTATAGACCAGTAAAAGTGTTCTTTTACCTGTCTGGTGTGCAAAGGTGCCCCCTTTGACTTGAAGCCTCCTTGTGAACTGCATTCTGAGGCACTGAAGTGATCAGAGCTGGTGGAGGAACGTTTGGAAAGCGTGTCACAGCCCCCCACAAAGGTATTGTCCAGTGGCAGCTCCTGTATGACGTGATGCTTTTTCACAGACACTGGAGTGTCAGCTTTGAGGTGGAAGGCCGACTGGGGTGAAGCGGACTTGTAGTGCCGGGCCAAGTCTGGGCTGCTGGGTTTGAAGGTGGTAGTGGGAGTGGCATTCCAATCAAAGCGTCCAATCCCGGGCTCCTCGAGCTCAGCCGGGAGACTGACGGTTCCATTTATGGGTTCGTGGGCAGGGTCGTCGGGTTTGTTCTCCTCGATGGTGACAAAGTTCAAGAGGGAGCTCTTTGGCGACTTCCTCTTTTTGCGCTTCTTCTTCTTGTTTTGCTTGTTCTCCTGGTTGGGGGACATCCACTCGGCACCCTGCTTCTTTCTCTGAGCGGCCTTGAACTGTGAGGCGTGCCGGCAGCGCACCAGAACCGTTATGAAGATGACCACAATCACCACCATAGCACCTGTCACGATGGCAATAATGGTTTTCAGGTTGTCAACATTCTGATAAGTCTCTCTGCTCTCACCAATGTTTCTATCCAGCGGCGTTTCCATTTTCCGTCGGATGAGGTCATTTATGTATGAGGAATTTCCAACTGTGTCGTTCACGTACAGGAAAACGAGGACAAGGGTGTGCAGGGACTTTGGATAGCCAAGATCACTGATGTTGACCACTAGCCTGTGGAGGCCAAAGTCTATAGGTGAGGGTTTCTGCTCTAATGTGATGTTTCCTGTTACGGGGTCAATTCTGAAAAGACCTTCTCTTTTGCAACTAACAATAGTGTACTTGAGTTCTGCATTCATACCTGTATCACCATCTACTGCAAACACCTCGGCAACTACCGACCCTGGAATCGTAGACACTGGCACTAGTTTAAAAGAGGTGTTTGATGCTGGGCAGATGACGATGGGGGTGTTATCATTGACATCAATGACATTGATGGTCACCTTGGCAGCTGATGAACATGGAGGGCTTCCATTGTCCACGGCTCTGACGTCAAAGGTGTAGGAACTTTGCTGCTCTCGGTCAAAGGAAACATTTGACTTTATGACTCCAGAATCTGGGTCAAGGATAAAGTTCTCATTATCATTGAGGATTGAGAGTCTCACCACTGCATTCTCACCAGCATCTGCATCTGTGACTGTGATTACTCCAACTGTACTATATTTGGGCAGATTCTCTGACACAAAGAACTGAAAGTGGTTGTGTGTAAATTTAGGGCTATTGTCATTCTCGTCCAGAATGGTCACAATGACTGCAGCTTGACTCTGCAGAGCCCTGGTGCCATTGTCTCTAGCGGTGACCGTAAAGAGGAACCGCTCTTGTTCCTCCCTATCAAACACTCTGGATGCGGTTAGCACTCCTGTTTTGCGGTCAAGATCAAAGAATGATGCGTTGGGTCCAAGCTGGTAGACAATCTCTGCATTCCGTCCGCTATCCTCATCTGTGGCGCTGATGGTTGTCAGGAACATGTCACGCTGGTTGTTCTCCATGACTGCCAGCTCGATGACTGGCTGGGTAAAAATGGGCGGATTGTCATTCTCATCTTCCAGCCGTACTCTAACCAGGGCAGTCTGGTTCAAACTAGGTTTTCCAGAATCAGATGCCACAATCTTGAAGATGTACTCCTTGGTTCCTTCATAATCGAGCAGTGCAGATGTTTCTAACAGATACTGGTTATCATAAACTGCTTTGAGGTGAAAAGGAACATCTTTTTCAATGAAGCAAATCACCTTGCCGTTGACATCTGTGTCTTTGTCAGATACAGTAATGAGGGCAATCTTAGTGTTTATTGGATCTTTTTCAGAGAGCATTACAGTGCCATTAATTGGACTGATGATGTATCTCAGGTCGATGTTTGGAGCATTGTCGTTAACATCGGTCACATTGATAATTATGGTGGCTCTCGCTGGACTTGAGCTTCCATCGCTAGCTAGTACTGTGAGTTTATGAATGGCAGTCTCCTCTCTATCAAGCGGCCTTTGAACTGTTATGAGCCCAGTGGTGGTGTTCAGAGCAAATAGTCTCCGTGTCGCTGGAGACACCTGGGTACCAAACATGTATTTTATTTCTGCATTGGCCCCCACATCTGCATCGGTGGCTTGCAGCTGAACTACAGATGTCCCAACGGGAGAGTTTTCTGGGATGTGGACCTCAATTTGGCTCTCTTTGAAGACGGGCCGGTTATCGTTAACATCAGTGACAGTCACCTGTAGAATGGCAGTGCTGGATTTCTGTGGGTTCCCCCCATCCTCCACTTTAACTTTCATCACATAAGTATCTTTCTGTTCTCTGTCTAAATTCTGTTGAACGATAAGCTGAGGCCATTTCTCTCCCTCTGTTGTCTCCACAATATCCAAACCGAAGGCAATCTGCCCGTTCAACAGCTCGTATTTGTGTACGCTGTTGGGTCCGGTATCTGGATCAGTAGCAGAAGGAATAGCAAAGCGGCTGTTGATGAGTGTATTTTCTGGAATTGAAATGTTGATCACAGGAGAGGGGAACATGGGGGCGTTGTCATTGGTGTCTTTGACAATTATCTTAATTTTGATTAATCTGAAATAGTCATTGGGTAAAATGACCACCTCAATTTCAAAGGAGCACTCGCTGTCTTCAAAAGAGGGGCCAGGACAGAGTTTCTCCCTGTCTATACGGTTGGAGGTGGTAAAAATCTCTCCTGTATTGCTCATCACTCGGAGTAGCGGGGTGTCACCTGCTTTTGAAACAAGCCGGTAAACCAAATTACTGCTAGCCCCGGTGGCAGAGTACATATGGGAGATGTTCAAGTCCTTTGGTATGTTTCCAATAAGAACATTCTCCTGTAGCTCTTCTCGGATAGGGTAAATGAGCTCTTGGGCAATGGTTGGATCTAACCAGAAACAAGCAACTAATGTTGCCAACAAGAAAAAATCCCTTAAATCCATGACAGCAGTTAACGCTTGTTCCCGCTGCTTTAATTCAAACAGTTGTCTCCATATGGTGTTGTCAGAGCCAAGGTTTCACAGAGCCTTACATTTGTAGATAAAGAGCAGCCAAACACGACCCTACAACACACAACATTATAATATGTTACAATGAATCCCATAATATTCAACACTATAATACTCAATATAATAGCCCATAACTTTCAACAAATGGTGCATCAAAATCAATATAATTCGAAATCAAATAAGTGTTAAACAGTTATAAGGTTTAAAGTATGGCTTCACAAAGATGGCAGTGCATTCTAGTTATAATTCATTCTAATCACCACAACAGCCTCGTCTCTTCATTGTAATCATTTCCCTTTGCATACACAGCGGCTCTGGATAAAATAATGCAGCCAGTCAAGCACTCAGCATTTTTTAAGACAGTTAACATGGAATGCCTCTATTGTCACCCACTTCAAAATGACACATCATGCATTTGGCATTTAATCTAATTATTATTTCATTTTGAGAAAAAAAAAATGCATGTGCACGAGAAGTGACAGTGTGTTTTGAAACAAGACAGTAGGCTACTATTCTGCATGCAAACCCGTTTGGGTGTATGCATGCATGCATGCGATTTCTTACCTCGGTTCACTGTGAGCTCGGGCATGCGGAGGTTACCAAATTCGAGCGCATATTGACAAATCCGTTCGACCAGTCATAAAAATGATCTGACTCCAGTATAATATGAAGATATCCGTATTGATCACTGCTTTGAGGGCTAGGTCAGTAAATACTTAAGTGTTTTAGTCGTGGGGAAAAATCCAATTCAAAGGACAGCTGTTTTGGGGGGGAAATGTTGATTTAACAGCAATCAATCTGACAGACAGTCTTTATGAACTTTCCCCCGCAGATCTGAGCGTTCGGAGGCGCGCGGAATGCGGTGGTCGGTGATGAATCAAGTGATCCACGCGCGCATTAACGGTCCCGCACGGACATTCCGCATTACCAGAGGAACCGTTATGAAATGTACCTGTTCTGCTTAAATATCAACATAAACTATCCCACCAGAGGAAAAGAGTCAAGATCAAATGCGATCAGATCATTTCCCTCTCAGTCCACAGTCAGAAAGAAAATCCACGGCTTCTGTCCCGGTGTCTTGTGCGTGATTCGCCGCGCACACCTGAATGAGGAAAAAGTCCAAACGGTGGGATGTGTTGGGATGCTTGTCCTCTCTCCTCTTCCCCAGACTGAATTTCTTGCAACAACTCTGAGTATGCCCACAGGGGAACGCCCCATCGGCTGCTGATTGGCCCGTCTCTTCATGGACGTCGCATAAAGGGGAGGGGGGATCATGTGATTGGTTAGAATTAACGTCACTCAAGCGCGCTGTTGAGACGGAGCGAAATGCCTCAGAAAGACTCTGCGGGTTGCGGGATGAAGAGCTCCGATGTACGGTTTCATTTCACCACTATTTAATGTATTTGTTTACAGCATTATGAAGTCAAATAATCTGTACACAAACTAAAATGTTTTGTCAATTGTGATTTTCAGTTATTTGGATTATTAGAGAGTGCAATATCCCTGTCAAATTGTATGAAAAAAAGTATGTTAGACTGAAGCAACATGGAAAGCTATGCTTAAAGCTATGCTTCGGTCATGTTATATAATTAGTAGATTGGTAGGAATATTAGCCACTCTACTTTATATTTTGGGTGAATTGTTAGAAGTACGAAAACATCTGTTTATGTTAGGCTACTTGATTTAATGAATCTAATTCTCTCGATATTGATGAACGTTAAACCACCATATGGCCTTTTCTTGAGCCACCTGACTGCCATCAGTACATTTTACACTTGTATTAAACAGATTTTAAAAGCTCGAATCGGTTGGTAGCCTATATTAACATTGACCAACCGTTTTGAACTGTAAAATCAAGTCACCGAAATCCTCCCATAATGCTTTGTCATTGTAAATTTCTAATTATAAAGTTTACGAAGACAAATCTTTTTGATTGAAAAAGGTATTCAATTGTGTAATTCAACATTGTAATTATCTTTTCTTAGTGATTTAGCTTTTCTTTTAAGTAAGATAACAGGGTTGAAATATGTAACAGTAACAAAAACGGTATGCACAGATCTAAAATATTTTCATCTGTTCTATTTAAGATTGACAGAATAGAGATGAAACTCTCTGAAGAGAAATGGTCAACAAAAGGAAAGCTGGGCATGTTTAGTTGAGTTGTGGTAAACAGCACCATCTAGAGGCGAACATGAGACACGTGCTCTTATCTCTCATCTGATACATTGCGAGACGACACTGCAGTGTGTGTGTGTGTGTGTGTGTGTGTGTGTGTGTGTGTGTGTGTGTGTGTGTGTGTGTGTGTGTGTGTGTGTGTGTGTGTGTGTGTGTGTGTGTGTGTGTGTGTGTGTGTGTGTGTGTGTGTGTGTGTGTCCAACAGCTTTGTTAGGTCAAAGAGGGAGGGACTGAAGAGCCAGCCTTGTTCTTGGAAATTATTTTCAACTCTTTTTTTCCCACTGACATAAAAGATTACAAGGGGAAAAGGGGAGATGCAGGAGTAAAAATATATTTTTGGCTGGCTGACAACCAGGGGCCTACCTATCTTTTCTCAAATTCAAGAACTGTGACTAAATCTTTACTGCAGTTAGTAAAGAGACATACGTCATAGGTGTCATAACCATTATGATTAAAATGTATACTCATTTATTTTATCACAATATAACATTTATATAAACATAGGGTGAATTTAGATTAATTTCACTATTTTTATTGGATTTTTGTCATGTTCTATGTCACTTTTAAATAAAGGGAAATATATTAAGAAATACTACAAATGTTGCATGTTTTTCCCTCGTCTGATTGAAACATTTAAATATACTGTAACTGGATAGAATGGAATTATATATATATATATATATATATATATATATATATATATATATATATATATATATATATATATATATATAAACACATATATATTCCATTCTATCCAGTTACTTTCATCATCATGCAGGAAGTGAAGTCATTATGGAGGGAAACCAACAAGACAAAACATCAGTATTAGCAATGGATTTGCATTGTCGTGCTTTTAAAACATTGATAAACTTTCACAAATCTGATTCTGTATAATAACATACTTCAAGTTAACACTTGTTAACACTTAACACTTCAAGTTAACACTCTTGTGTAAACTAACATTCAAATTTAAACATGAACATGACATTTATTGATAAAACATCCTGCCCCCAAAGATAAACTCATTGTTAAAAGTGTAATTATTTCATAAAATCCACTATGATTAGATATAAGCCCTAAGGTCAACTTAGAAAGCCACATATTGAAAGATATTGACATATTGGAGCGGTTCCTTTGTGAACGGGTGAGTCACTTCCTTAAAGAGATTGAGCTTTCTGCTTTCTAAAAGCTTTACGATTCAGTGCATTTAGCTCAAGTGTTCTTCAGAGATCAAATGAAAATGGACCACATTGCTTTTGTATTGTAAGAACTAATATAAAAACACCTTGTTGAACCTCTAGATGTCAGATTTCATTTTCAGTGTACCCCCACCTTGGATGAAAGTATTTCTAATTGACAATTGTTAAAGTTTGACCATCACACAATGACTGGGTGAAGCTAATTATGCAGGTTTTTTTTAATGTAATTTGTGTCTTTTTTTTTAGCTTCTCTAAAGCGTCTTGTGATATGTAACAGTGATGCTTTTTGTAAAATATACTTTTGAAAACAAGTCAATACTGATTAAAAATAAAAAAATTCTAGAATTATTTTCAGTTTCACTTTATTTTTGATGGTCCCTTTAACACATTCTGTTAACTATTCATGTCTACTAACTCTCATTAGAGTGTCAATAGACTGGTAGGGTTAAGGTTAGACTTAGTTGCCATGTACTTGTAAAGTTACTTAGTTAATGTCTGTTGGAGGAGCATCATAATAAAGAGTTAGCAGATAGTATGCAGACGTCAGTCTAATACTCTAATGAGAGTTAGTTGACATAGTTGCAAAGTTACTTAGTCAACAGAATGTTCAAAAGGGACCATCAAAATAAAGTGTTACCTTATATTGATAGAATGAATGATTGGTGGAAATGTACAACTTTTTTTTGTGAACATATACACTCTGAATTTAGCTTCAATCTCCCAAAGATATACTGTAAGGCAAAACAAGTGCAAACATCTGCCAATGAACCATGCAAAATTTACGTTCAAGATAAATTCTTTAAAAATGAGTATAGGCTAAATATATTACGCAGTTTTGCTTTTCAGGTGAGTTGATCTCGTTTAGAGGATCTTTAGATAGTTTTACAGAAAACAAGGCCAGGATACTGACTAGGAACATGACTTCTCTGCAGTGTGCTTTCAGTTTCCCACTTCTTCAAACATCTCATGATTCCATTTGCCAGACTTTAAATACAGGCTTTCTGTGAACTCTGCAAAAAGAGCTAATCAAACCCGAAGCGACAAAGCTTGGCTTTTTGGATTTACGTCTGTCAACCAAGTACATTTACAGAAAGGCTTCAGAAATGCACAGTCACTGTAAGTCATTAAAATATGGAAGTGTAAAAAGATAACCAAAATAGAAGTGCGGCTCCTAACTGCATTAAACTGTAACACATCTAAGTGGCACTTAAAAGCAGCTGAGTGATCCAGAAAGAAAATCTTCTTTGAGTTTCATCCTATTCTCCTTCTCTAATAGTTTGTGTCTAATTTCAGCGCCGAGAGAGTGTGGATATGAAGGTATTTGAGAAAAACGTGTCTCGCACATGCAGAAATAGGCATTCACACATGTGCGGTGATGTCTGTAGCTGTGGCCAGATGATAGTTCGGTCCAGCCTGGCCTATCTACCTCTCACTGAGTGTGTGTCTGTGGGAGTGTGTGAGAAGCAGAGATAGGGAGAGGCGATCTCTGGGGTTCTGGACACTCATGCTATCTTTAGGCACAATCTGGGCCGGTGCAGGATTGGACAGACCGGGCCAGAGAGTGATAAATGTTCACCAGTGGCCCATGTGACACTGCCAAGAGATGAGTTTACATCACAGTCTCATTACAACTCAGATACAAGGTTACTGGGACAACAAAGCAACATCCAAAACAGAATGATGGCGTCCAAAATTAAACTGAAGCGAGCATGATGGAATCTAAAGGAAGTTGGATCTGGCGAGAGGCTTAACCCATTGAGAAGGACATGCTTCCTCCAATATTCAGATCAGTGCTAAACTGATAAAGAGTTTTTCTGTGGTTAAGTTTAAAACTATTACGTTTGATTCCCCCAGTTGTTAAATATGTGATTACATCCTTGAATCCATTCAAGCTGGAAAGCTTTAGCGTTGTGATGAGGTTGACAAAATCAAGCCTGTCGGATTAAAAGTTTGCTGTTCCATCATTATAATTTCACAGCTCTAAGTGTTGTAGACCTATACATGTCAATTCTCTCATTATTTACTCACCCTCACTTCTTTCAAAACCTGTATGCTTTACTTTCTTCCATATATAGTCTTCTATGTCTTATGAGAGTTCATAATGACCATGGCAAAAATCACCATAAAACGCTACATGTTTTGTCTTATAAATCCATATGATAGCTTTATGTGTGTAACAGGACAAAGTTTGGTCATCATTTCCTGAAAATGTTCTCTGCTGCAACTCTAAAATCACAAACTCATTGTCATACAATAAGATTTTATGTGGGGACCCTAAAAAAAAGCAACAATTAATGCAAACATTACTGAAAAAAAATAAGAATTAAGTAAAGAAAAAATATAATAAATGTAATTTATACAACTGAAATAAGTATATATTGTACAGTGAGATAGAAAAATATTATATTATAATGTATTCATTGGCTCTCATGGATCTCATTCTCCATTTTGCTTTAAAACAAATGACGTCAAATCAGGCATGAGGTTTCAATATAATGTTTGAAGATGTCATGAACGGGAATGAGGTTTTCAGTAGATGATGACTTAAATATTCACACAAACTTGCATGTACGGCTTTAGAAAACTTGTAATATAGTGCACAAGTTATATTAACTTATTGTTCTACACATTTGGTGTTCCCTTTCTTTCTTTCTTTCTTTCTTTCTTCCTTTCTTTCTTTCTTTCTTTCTTTTTTTTGCCAAAGAGATGCTTAAAGATTTTTATCTTTTTGCATTCTGTGGACAGTTTACAGTAGGTTTGGCACAACATGAGGAAGGAAGAGTATTTATGTATTTATTGGATTCCTATTCCTTTAACTGGAGCAAGCGTGATTTAATCTAAGGGAAGATAGTGGAATTATTTTACAGGAACATATCGGCAAAAATGCGATGTCACAAGTTGCCGTCTGGCGTGTCCTTATGTGTTTTCAAGAGAGTGAGAGGTTGACAAAATCAAGCCCATGGGACTTAATGAGAGCTGTTAAGTTTAAGAACCTCCATATTTGTTTCCTTATATGTGTGTGTGTGCGTGCGTGTGTGCGTGCGTGTGCGTGCGTGTGTGCGTGTGTGTGTGTGTGTGCGTGTGCGTGTGTGTGTGTGTGTGTGTGTGTGTGTGTGTGTGTGTGTGTGTGTGTGTGTGTGTGTGTGTGTGTGTACTGTGTAAAAACTGATTTTATACATCCATAAAAAATATCACCTCGATACCATGGTTACTGTAAAAATGTCTCAGAAAGTTAGTTCTGAGAAAAAAAACCTGTGCAGATTTGCTTGCAAGTGTAACTTGGTTTTATATATTTTATTTTCTAATGCAATGACATTCAGACATTTTAAGTGTGGCTTAAGTTTGAGGCCACCACACACACACACACACACACACACACACACACACACACGTTTCCATGTTTTATGGGGTCTTTCCATAGACATAATGATTTTTATACTTTACAAACTGTATATTCTCCCCTCTTACACTAACCATACCCCTAAAACTCACCATGACAGAAAACGTTCAGCATTTTCATGTTTTCAAAAAACCACTTAGTATGATTTATAAGCTGTTTTCCTCATGGGGACCAAAAAAATTGCCCCACAAGGACAATGATTTCAGATATTGCCATCATTGTAGGGACATTTTGCTCTGTATCTCAGCTATCCCTACAGCTTTTGCAGTCTTTCTTGCAAAGTAAGGATGTCTCCTGGACTTCTTCCTACTAATAACAGCATGTAGAGTTTATACTCGTTTGTTTCTCTGATTCAAAGTGAAGTCCTGTGTATGTGGGTCACGAGTCATCTGCAGAGATCTAAAGTGTCTATGAATAACAGGAGATGAGGAGTAGACAGAAATGGAGGGGAAATGGAGAAAAGGAAGGAGAGGAGATGGAAATAAAAGAGTGTTGGGCTCTCATAACAATAATCTTTACATTTCCAAATGGAATTTCATCCCCTGCTTGTTAAGCCGGTGTCATCGCCGCAGCCCGTGGGGAGCACGGCAGTGTGTATTAATTACAATTCAGATTCACGCTTATTTGAATCACACAAAATTAAAATTCTTCCATTTCAAATTGCTTCCTGAGAAGGAAATGTCACCAGACAAAGGATTTTTTCCCCCCGACTTTGGGGAAACGTGCTTTATTTATTTATTTTATCTCCTTTTCAAGCTCCTCGTGACATTTGTTAATGGGAGTGTATGTTTCACATTTTTACAATTTTATAATCGGCAGACTGCAGAGCAGATTGGAGCAGCTGGCAGTTGGAGAGAGAGATAAAACTCTGATTAGTCCAGAGTGAGTCACACAAGACATGCACAAGTGTATGTGTGTACGGTCCTGGAAAACCCATTATGGGGACAAAATGTCCCCACAAAGATGGCGATGTCCGAAATCCTTGTCCTTGTGGGGACATGTTTTGGTCCCCATGAGGAAAACAGCTTATATATCATACTAAGTGATGTTTTTTTTTTTTTTTTAAATGTAAAAATGCTGAAAGTTTTCTGTGATTTGTAGGTTTAGGGGATAGAATATAAAACCTGAAAACCCAACCCACTGAGTGTGTGTGGGGTGGTGTGTGTGTGTGTGTGTGTGTGTGTGTGTGTGTGTGTGTGTGTGTGTGTGTGTGTGTGTGTGTGTGTGTGTGTGTGTGTGTGTGTTGGGGGGTTGTTGCTGGTCCAAGCTGGTTTATGCTGGTTAATTCTGATATTGTGCTCGAATGCGTCTCCCAAAAAGTATAGTGAACCTTAATAGATTTTACAGACAATTGGTTTCTATTATCTAATTATGCTTACAATGCTTTTGGGAGATGTTAGTTTGGTTCTGGCCTGGTGTTAATAAGTGTTACTATGGTGGTTAATGCTGTTGGTCTGGCTAAGGGTTCCTCAGATCCGGCCCCGGAGGGCCACTGCCCGACAGAGTTTAATTCAAACCCTGAATAAACGCACCTACTTGAGCTGGTTCAGGTGTGTTTAATTAGGGTTGGAGCTAAACTCTGCAGAACAGCCTCCAGGAACTGAGTTTGACAACCCTTGTCTAGCTAGTGCTGGACTGCATCCAAAATCGCATACTTTAGTAGGCAAAAAACAGTATGTGACAACAGAATTATGTCTGAAGTCACAGTACTCATAAAAGAGTAGGCAAAAAGTACCCGGATGAACTTCTTCTTCTGGTGAGATTCTGAAGTGTGCATATGATGGACACTTTACTATCCCATGAGGCCACGGGAGAGGATTTATCAATGGCAGCTGGTCACATGATAATGACAGCATGGCGAATGTGGAGATGTACGTCCAGATTACATTCATACTATATAGAACATACTTTTTAGCAGTCATGAAGTAATTGCTTATTGAAAATATTCGATTTTGGACGCAGCTTTCATGCAGGTTTGAGTAAATTATAACAGAATTTTCATTTTTGATTCAACTATTCTTTTAAGAATGCATTTTTGTAAGCCGTTTTCAAAACACAACATCTGCTGGTGACAAATAGTGCTGCTCTTTTCAGCTATTTCAAAATGAATGCTTTTTACTGAATACGTATTAAGGACAATATGTTCTGTTCACAACAAGCAGCACATATGACACTGACTTCCATGTGCATATGTCTCACACTGTCACAACAGTTCTAATTATTCCATTCTAATTCATCTCAAGGGATAAAGCTTCTCTGCCTACATTTACACCCTCTCTCTCTATACATATATACATCCCAACCCACATGTTGACACACAGCTGTACTAGTAAAAAGCTGAAAGCATGGATCAATTCACAGAAACCCTCTCAGACATAGTGCTGTACAGATGTGCCTCTTTGACCCTCGGTTATTGCTCTCAAAGTGTCTGTAATTCATGCCTATGATGGAGAAAAGACATTTCCATTTCTTTCAAACAGCCTTAAATTGTAGGCGTGTCATTTGGTCAACGGCTGAGCTTGATAAATAGAATTCCAACCATTTGAAGTCTGACAAGTCGAGCATTTCGCCTTTGGAAAATAAGAGTGAATGGTACACTTATCACCGTGCCACTGGTGCCTGTGGAGTAAGAATACATCAGAAAAATGACCGCAGTGAGAATTCTTTCATTCAGCCGTGTTGTCTTTAGTTTCCAACAAGGGTCTTTGAAAAGAGACTTTGTGACTTGATGGTTATCTGATGGCTTAGAATTGCTCTGTTGGGCCACGACAACAAACTTGTTTTTAAAATGCTTTTTAAAATTGTCGTGCACACATCTCTATTTTTCTTTTGCAAATGTTTAGGCTGCTATATGGTGAGCTTTGAGGTTTGTGTGCGAAACGTATAATCTGCTCATCTCTCTCCCAGTCTCTACCTATCTCTTTCTGTCTCTCTCTATCAAGCCAACTATCTATCAACTCTCCCCTGCCTCAGCCAGACTCCAGGAAGTGACATCATCGACACAAGACAGATGGTCCCATTAGATAAGAGAGGCCTCACAGCTGGATGGGAGCTATCAACAAGGCATTTGTCAACAGAACATCTGAATGACCTATTTACTTTCAGCGAGAGCTGTAGATTTAAGGCCAGACAGTGTGGTGGGGTTGAGAGCCGTGAAGTCGTGATGTTAGACAAGGCCGTAACCATGTCTTGAACGCTGAACAAGCTAAATGTGATAAAGGTCCTGTGTGTGTAATAGCTTTTGGTCCTAAATGTGGTAAAGGCCCCAAATGCAATAACTTTTAGCACAATCGTTTGTGCAGTCAAGGTGGTGCTCGGATGTTGCCATGGTTACAATCACCATGACTTCATTTTTTTCTCTGTGTTTTGTACTAAGAAAAACATATAATGAAATAAAAATGGCTTTAACCACTGTCTTTTATGCACATATAATTATGTTAATTAATAAAGATGTTATGGCACCAACATTTTACATACCAGTGAAATTTCACAGTTCTCGATTCCAATTTTTATACCACACCAAAAACTACTCTGCTGACTAATATAAAGCACAGACATTTTTCCACAAGACAAGTAAACAGTCAGTAAGAAAATAAGAACAAATAAACAAAATAGAAGCATTACAAAGTAGGTGAATTCGTAATGTTACAAGAGACAGAAACAGTAAAAACTGATTAAATCTTTTTAAACATACAATACTGTCCAAAAGTTCTGTAATTTTATAGTTTCAGTAATTATTCAGCAAGGATCAAAAGTAAAATTTATAATAATTCATATTTCTAATTCAAATAAATGCTGTTATTAATGATTTTTTGAACTTTTCTTACAACAAAAATGCATCACTGCTTCCAGAAACATATGAACCAGCACAATTGCACAAACATTAATAATGATCAGAAATGTTTCTTGAGCAGTAAATCATCATATTAGAATGATTTCTGAAGGATCATGTGACACTGAAGACTGGAGTAATGATGCTGGAAATTCAGCTTTGATCACAGGAATAAATTACATCTTAAAATATACTGTAGTAAAATGAAAACTGTTATTTTATATTGTAATGTTGTGATTTTCTACTGTTTTACTGTATTTTTGATCAAATAAATGCAGCCTTAGTGAGTAGAAGAGACATTTAAAAAAACGGATATAATAAAAAAAAATTATATATTTAAAAAATATTTTGCATCAATCTGAAACACACAGAAAAAAAAACACACAATATTTTTTTAGTAAGTGATTACTCTTAATGAGTAATCTATTAATAGATCAAGCCCAGACAGGTTATTTGCAGTATTTGCATGTAATTAAAAGTAAGAATAATTTGCAGCAGGAATCATTACAGTGATGTGTTTCATGTTTGTGCGTTTGTTGATGTGGGTCAAACGTTTGCAGCGTCTGTGCTCTGAAGGCCAGTGAGATAAAGCTGCCGAGGTCACGCACTAACTTTTGAAGATGTTGTTTTATGCAGCGGGGTTATCTGTTTACTCTCATCATCTTAGCTCTGCTGTTATTTCAAAGGTAAAGGTCTCAGTACATAAATAGTCTATTGAGTCCTGTGATTGACACCCTGCTGAATCAATACAGATATCCTTGGCACACCGGACAAACAAGGACTTGAGATATCCTCACTCTATCTCTCTCTCTTTGATTCTCCGTCTCAGTTTATTTCCTCCCGTTGACTTTCTCTCCCCTGTATCTTTCTCAATTTCTTCCTCCAACACCTTCCTCGTTTCACTCGCAATCTCTCTATTTCTTGCCTCTCTCTCTCTCTCTCTCTCTCTCTCTGACACTCACATATCATGTTCAGGATGTGCACTGCTAAAGGTCAAACATTCTCGGCTCATTTGTTTTGCCACAGCCCAAAAAAAGATGTCTGCTGTGTTCTCTGAGATGATGAGGGGAGTGTGGACGCCGAAGCAAGGGCGCCAGATTGATACCAGGAGTGAGATGATGGAGAAACTGACAGGGGAAGAAGAGAGGAGGGGAATGAGGAAGCTATTACCTGAGATGGAGATTAGGAAAGAAATTCTGAAGAGAAAAAAAAATGAGAGTAGGCAAGAAGAAGCTGCTTTCAGACTAGACTCAAAATCAAACTTGAGTCTATTTACTTTCTTAAGAAATACTTAATACATCTTAATACAATTTTCGATATAAATCTTTAATGTGAACAATTAATTAGTGCTTGTTATTCTAATATATATATAAATATATATATATATATATATATATATATATATATATATATATATATATATATATATATATATATATATATATATATATATATATATATGATAACTGAAAATACTGCAACTAAAATACAAGGCAAATGAGGGTAATTATGACAAACACCTGTGATAATTAAATTAATCTCCATGACAGCTAAAGAGTGGCGGAAAACTGAACAAAGGCACATACAGTATGTGACTGAGGCAAACAAACTAAAAGTCCATGATAACAAAACTAACAGAACATAATTGTGACAAATACAGTATTTAAAGAAAAAATCTTACTGACTGGAAATATATTTATTGAACCAAGGCTAGTGAAAAAGTGCTCCGTTACCGAGATAAAGGTGGTCTTCAAGGGGTCATGGTTTGGCTGGTTAGAATGATCCTGTCAGCTCCTGTAATGACACTATTCTGATCCTAAACAGCATCTATCTCCACGGCCATTCAAAATTATTTTTGTATTCTCAGAAAATACATCTTTCATATTGCTAATATTACGTCTTATAATAGCTGTTTCTAAAGCTGTTATAGCATATTATGTTTCACGAGTTCCTGATTCATTAGGACTCTTAAACACATATACTGTATACATACATATAGATATAAAGTGGACTATCGAAATAAAGTATTAATATATATATAGTAATACTTTATTTAGATAGTCCACTTTAGACATTCTACAAGCTATAAATAACTTTGCAACTACGTCAACTTGCATTCATTAGCGTATTAGTAGTCTGTCTTCTTAAAATCTGTTAACACTCTATTGTGATGCTCCCCAACAGACATTTTACTGACTATAAGTAACTCTGCAACTACATATCGACTTATTCTACTAACCCTAACCCTAACCTAACAGTCTACTAATACTCTAAGGAGAGTTAGTTGACATTTAGTTGCAAAGTTACTTATAGTAGAATGTCTAAAGTGGACAATCAAAATAAAGTGTACCAAAAAATATAACTTATTGTATTATTTTGTCTGCTGCCTTTGACATCCCAGCTCTAGATAATTGCTATTGAAGCGATTTAAATGGAGAGTTAGCCCAAAATTGTCATTCCAAACTTGTATAACTCTTTTCTGTGGAACATAAAATAACATATTTTTGAGAAATGTCTCAGTGGTTTTTGTCTATACAATAGCAGTCATTGGTCACCAAAAACCACTGAAGTCAATGGTAACCAAAACACAGCAACCATCTAAATCTTTACTTACTTCATAGGTCACCATTAAACATGAAGGACAAGATCTGAAACATAAGTGGGGCACTTCTTACCCTTTTGAGAAGAGAGCTTCTGATGTGACCTGATCTTATTTGCTGCCGTCTCTCTCTCGCCGTCTCTGACAGACTCACTTAAACTTGCTTTGTAAATCCTTTGATTAAATTTTTTAGTTCTTTAGGATGTGATGATATAAGAGAGAAAGCGAGTTCCGGGCAGCTGATGGCACTGATGCGCGAGACGCCGACGGCCCTCGGCGAACACCAGCGCAGTGCAGTAAACCTTTTAACACTCAGCTTAAATCTAAGAGGGTCACAGGTCAGCCATTGCAACCATAATGTTACATTAAGCTTTTCCATGCTGGAGTGTGTTAAAAGTTTGGGCTATCCACTTAAAGCTTTTTTCTCCGAGCATGGCGAAACTTTTACAGCAGAATTGCGAATAATTTGTAGGACAGAGAAGAAAGGCAATGATATACCCGCATGTTTTATTCTGTTTGTTTAGCTTGTCAGAAATGGGGATAAAAAAACACTAACAAAAGAATAAGTGCTGCTCAGATGTGAATTTGAGAAAATGGGAACTTAACGGGGTAGGAGGAAGAAAAAAGATGAAAGATATGCAGGACAGACTCCCTCAACATGCTCTAAATGTACATAATGATCCTCTCTCACACACGCACATGCAATTATCCCCGCTGAGGTGGTATGTGCTCTCTGATGGCTATTTTGGCAGTTAAATGGCTACAGTGTTGTTGTAATGATTTAGGGTTGGTGCTCTAAAATGTCTTCTGCTGGACGTATATAAACTCTTGTTTCCTCTCTAGTTGGCGTAAAGTGCTGTACCGCCAGATCAGGTTTCTGCTAACGAGAGGTAAAGTAAACGACGATGAGAGTGAGTAAAACCACAGTGTTGATGTAGAAATGTGAGAGTCCTCTGCGGGGGTGAGCTGCAGAATGAAAGATATTAATATTTTGACATTGTGTTTTTTAAAGGGGCACTTTATATTGGACAGGTTTTGCTCTCTCTATGTGTGTGTGTGTGTGTGTGTGTGTGTGTGTGTGTGTGTGTGTGTGTGTGTGTGTGTGTGTGTGTGTGTGTGTGTGTGTGTGTGTGTGTGTGTGTGTGTGTGCGTGTGTGCGTGTGTGCGTGTGTGCGTGTGCGTGTGCGTGTGCGTGTGTGTGTGTGTGTCTGGTATTATTGCCTACGTAATGAGGACCAAATGTCCACACAAGTTTAATAATACCAGTAATCTTTGACCTTGTAAAGATTTTTTTTTTTTTTGGTCCCCATGAGGAAAAGAGTTTATAGAAAGTTTTCTGTGATGGGTAGGTTTAGATGTAGATTTAGAGTTATGGGATAGAAAAAACAGTTATTCTTGAATTTATTGTATAAAAAATCAGTATGTGTGTGTCAGTTCAGTTTTTCAGATCAGTTTTTGGCACTGACTCATTTCATATTACTCAAAGACCTCGACAGATTTATGAAAAGTATAACCAAGTGGCTCTGTCTAATCTCTATTCACATTCTCTACTTTTTATCTTTAATATTAATATATGGTATTTACATTTTGTCCTAACCGGGCTGCTCTGGTAATCCGTCCACTGTGAAATTTCATTGGTCCAAAATCCCACTTCGCATATCTGTATATTAAATCAAATATCAATATGTTTTGATTGGCTTTCACTGTACCACATCATGCATTTTGACTTTTTATGTCGTCGTGTATGATGCACTGATGTTCTTTACGGTTTGTGCCCATACAGTTTCTTTTTTGTTTCTTTGTTTTCTTTAGTTTTTTCCTTATACAATATATATAGCATTTTTTGTTGATTTTGGTGGCATTTTTGCCCCAAGCCTCTATTCATTTCCAACCCTGCACTATTTTTAATTGTTTCAAAAGCAGAAAGCGGTTATGCATCTTTACTATTGCACATTATAATGTTTTAATTCAAAATGTCATGCACTAAGTGCTGCCGAAGCTGCCAGAGTAGTTTGCAACTGTATTATATAGTTACAATACATTTTAAGAGTTGAATCATATTAAATGGAAACCGAATGCAAAAAGATTTTTGTGATATTAAAATGTAATTAAAAATAAGGATACGTTTACATGACAAAAATGTACTAAAAATGGAAAAGTTTTTTTGTGCATATTTTCACATACAGACAAAACGGTCAAGACGGTCCCCATTCACATGGAATCATATATTTCATAAAAGTTCATAAACATTTTAATTTTTTTGTTGAAAACAGTGTCATCTAAACAACTGAGTAAACTACTCCCTTAGAAATCATCGCTTTATGTCAAAATCAAACTTGAAATGGCCTGAAAACTGTGTGTATGTGTGTGTGTTAAATTATTATATTGTTTAAATTATTACTGCCTTTAGTTATCTTATAATAGATGTAATAATGCATAAAAACACTAACTTGATTAGATTTGTACTTTATAATATTTTTTTATAAATAGAACATTAGCAACATTGTTATTGAAAAAATGCAAAATAGCATTGTATTTGAATTAAGGGTAACTTGTACATGAATTTACATTTGGAAAAAGCTGAGGACTTTCAGAACAACACTGCCCAACTGTCTGCATTCCTCTGCAAAGTATTTACTTCTCTATCACCGGTGTACGTTTGCATGTTTATATCAGATTTATTCTGAGTATTAGTTCTATTAAGTCTGTTACACTACATGGTTACGTGTTGGCATGGTTAATAAAGGGATGCAACAAATGGGGGCTTGCCTGGGATTTGAACCCAGGTTCCTTTCCCTGTAACCTGTGGTATGCCAATGACCAGTTTTGTGACCTAAATAGTTAATGTACCTCATCTTACCTTCTCAAATGTTTTGATTGATGCAAACATAATTAAACCTGGATTTAAGCTCTTTGTGATAAACATATGGCGGAGGAGAGCAGGTGTAACTTTTATGGCGTCTACCTTTCCACGGGCCTTATGTAAACAGCCACAAAACCATAGAGTTAATCATTGGCATTGAGTTTGTTGTGTGCATGACAGGTCACGTTCTCCAAATATATGTTTATTATACAGACAGGTGACAAATCAGTGAGGAGTTGCTCTCTGGCTGGAAAATGTCAACTGTTGTTTTCTCTTTTTCCGCACAGAACGAAGGTGAAGGACAACACACCGCCATCTGTTTGCAGCTTAGGCCCAGACAACACTTGGCTACAGGTGTGCGGCAAGGACGGGGAGTGATACAAAGGTTACACAACTCAGTATTTGTCTCCTTATCGCTCTCATTTTATATCTCCCTGTAGCTCATCTCTCTTTATCACTTTCAAACCTGACCGTTCGCCATTGCACCTCATTGCATTTAAGTCACGATAACCCGGGTGTCAAGCAAATGTCCAGAATGCTTTATCACTGCTGTCATTTTGTTCCCTTCACAACGTCAAACAACATTACCCATCACACTTAAATCAATTGCAATCTTTAGAGGAGAAAACATCAGGTATAGTGTTATTATGCTCTCTACAGCGGCAAGGCGTAAACCTGGAGCCAATCTCCATTACAAACTGAGCTGAAGGAAGTAGAGCAGAACAATGAACGAGAGACAGGTGAGAAAGAGAAAGAGAGAGAATATTTTTGCTAATATATTGGCAGATACTTCCAGAGGCACATGTATATACATCCTACAAAATGCAAACACTGGCCTGATGGATGTAGCACTGGTGGGCATGGCCAAAATCTTATATTTCAGTAGTCATTTTATTTAACACTAACAGTATATATCACAGTATAGGTATTTGCTTCTTGGATAATCAGTGAAATTGTCTATACTGGAGACTGCCCATGTGGAACCAAGTGTTTTGCTTTGTGCCAGGTTTTTAAAATATATATATATATATATACTGCATATACAGTATATACTGCAGTATAAATGGCATAGCAGAATTGGCTAAGGCACATTTCTATAAATCATATCATATATTACATATCATATCATATAGGATATCATATATCATAGCATATGGCAGTGAAATAAATGAGGAACATTATGACAAAAAGCCCGGAAAAATCGCGTTGTTGTCCGAACAAGCCGTTTCGTTGTAGTTCTTGGAAAGTGGATTCTGTTAAATAAAATATTTCCCTTTGGAGTGGACTTTGTGCTTTGTAAACTTGCAGATCTTTTTTATGCTCAAAAAGCAACATTGCACACTAACGAAAGTTGAAAGAGTGAAAAAAGCATAACCAGGAAGCCAACCTGAAAATCTACAATGAGTCATAGATAATTATAGATCCTATTTAAGAGAGCTTTCATCACAGTCCCCCAGAGTAAATCTGTGATTTACTCTTAAATTTGTGGTTGCCACTCAGATGCGCACTCCATTTCTATCACTCATCCACAGAGTGCTTTTATAATATCAATCAATAATAAATGTAGCCAAATGTGTTTGTGATATATACAAGCGAGGTTTGAGCCTACTCTCTATTTTGATGAAAGAAAGAAAGAAAGAAAGAAACATACACAGAGACCACAGAATCAAATGGTACAAAAGGCTGTAATCGCTCCTGCTATGAATATTTCCTACAATCATTGAAAACCATATAATCACTCATTCAGCGAATATTCCTGAAATGTACATTTGCGTATTTCCTTCCATAACCATACAACAACTTAGCTCTGGAAACAGTGCAAGTTTCTCCCTAATAATCTCCTATCTCTATTGTAAGGTAAATGTGTATTATAAGTAAGGATGAATTTAGTTTTGAGACACTTTAGTGAATGTCTGAGTAACTTAATGGAAAAAAATGTTGTTCATTCATCAAATTCAAACAAGTTTGTTTTGTTTTCCTCCTTCTTTGACTTCAGCAAGCTCTTCCTTTACTACATATCCTCACACACTCCAACACTAAAGTCACAGCTGCCTGCCCTGTCTAGTCGTGTTTTTTTAATTGTCAGTCATACTCGCCGGCATTCGTGGCGTTGGCTACCAGCCCAACACTTCGTCCTGTCCTCTGCGTCGCCTGCCAACTGTCCCCCTCAGGGTAACAAGAGGAACAAAAACACACAGCCGAGCAAAAGACAAACCGCACACCTCTGTGTCTGACACAAATGTAAATGTGTGTTACATTATATTATGGCTGCCCTAATCTAACTGTTGAAGGCCACTTTTTTAACCATGGTTTTGTGTTGTGGTTGTGAATTAAGGTGAATCTCTCCTGGTGCTTTTTAGTTGTGCTTGTTAAGGCTAGAATAATTATTCCTATTGCTACGATGGAGTTAATGTTTTGAACATGCCTCTAACTCTAAGTATTAAACTTTAGTGCACCATATGTGCTACGGACATGAATGATTCCTCAAATGCGGCTTGTTGAGGAGAGGTATGCAATTTCATTCTAAATGATCAGAACTTGCAAAGCCATAAAAACAGACCAAAAATTGCTAGCCATATCTGGAGCTATTAAGAGGGTTGGCCTATTTTTATGGAACCAGTAAGAAACCATCAGGAACACCCCAAAACCAGCCAGCACTGCCCTCGCACCCAACCAGTAGTGATCGAATGCAAACTATTCGTTCTTTTAAACCAGTTGACCAAGTTTTAGATGTCAAATCACTTAATCAAAATTCACTTTTGGACATCACTCCAACTCAAAATAAGCCAATTTTCAGTAGTATATGATGATAGTTTTTGCCAACTCTTTCAGCTCTTCTGTCAGTCCAACAGTACACTGAACAGTCTTTCAGACATACCTGACATGCGGAGAACTGTCGACTGAGGATTTCATAAAGGAGGGCAAAATGTATTTTGCTGAGCAACATAAAGTATAACAAATACGTGTTGGCAATATATCCGTGATCCGATGACAGTATTTCAGGAGTCACCAGTACACTGAACTGAGGAAACAGTTCGGACATGTCCGCAAAGAACCCATTAGCTGCGTGAACCATGCAGTTGACTTGAATGAGGGGGTCAAATGAAAGTTTTTTTTATGGTTTTTCATGGAACGTGAATTGATTAAGAGTAGTTTATGCACTTAACTATTTCCCTGCCATCATGATACAGTGCTTCCCTGCCAGTAGTCATATTCGGACGGTGATTTGGAGGAGCGAGTTTTGTGATCCTACGAACCCAGGAATGCGGTGCTCACGTGGTCAGTCACACGATTGTCATGAATTGTCCTATTTATTATGTGATTCTGTTTAAAGCTAGACACGCTATATTTGAAATAGTTCTGTCTTGCATTTTATCTTAAAATCTTAAAATCTTAAAAATTTGGAAATTAATGGAAATAAGTTAATGCAGCCTCTTATTTACATGAGATCAACATAAAGCTGCTTGGTTTATAGTTTAATTTATGGAATTATATAGGCGTAATACATTTTAAAATTGTATTGCTGTAACGGCCCAAATGTTTAGGATCTTTTTTTCTTCTCTCTCCTTTTGCTGAGGTTGAGCGGAGATTAAATATTGTTCTCAGCTTTTCGCCCAAAATGTTGCTTTTTTAATGAAACTTACCCAAATTCAAGTGTTAATAAAAAAATGTTTTAAAAAAAATGCAATGCATGAGGCTAGATAAAACAGATTTTTCTTGTTTAAAAGCAAAGGGTCGGTTATTTATTTTGATATATTGTATGTTCAGATATAATATTTTGGGGGTCATAAAATTTTAGTGCAAAAACGCTGGCTGTGGCTGGCAACTTAAAAGAAAAAAATACGCTGGCGTGGAAAGAGTTAATATGCTTTAGACTAGTAAAAATCCACTTTTACATCAATACTGGGTGCTTTAATAATAGAATTGCATATATGAGATGTCATTAATTCGAGATAAACAAACAAGTGATTTTTATTTAACCGGTTCAGTGAAACAAACTGTCCAAAACAGACTTTCCATCAGCACCACCCAGCAGACCCTAGAAACAGCAAAGAAACATGGCAAGTTCTGCATGTGCAAACATCACTTATTTTCTCCAGAAATTAATTGTAAAAAAAAAATGATGCTAAAATGATGATTGCAACTTTATGATGGTTTGTGATTTCAACAAGGCCAAATCAGAAAAAGAAAAAGAAAGAAACTATGGTTTTTGACAACATAAAGACAGTTGCTTCTCATAGAATGATCATGTTAGACAGACAGAAGGAAGGAGCTTTATATATCTGAGTTGTTTATTCTGCACTTTGCAGACTGTGCTGGAAACTGTCAGGCTGGATTTGCATATTCTTCCTTATCTGTAGAGCTGAGTTTAGTTGGTTGATAAGCTTCCTCCTTAGCCTGTTATTTATCAAGACTGCCATATGCAGTTAGTCAAAACACGTCTCTCAAACATGTCAGGTGTTTCACAGGCCTGTCTGAGGAAGGCAGGAGATTGGTGGAGTATACAATGGAAAGAAAGAGGCAGATACAGAGTTTCAGAATTTCACGCGGTTGCTTTGGTTTATGACACACATAGTGGATGTGCGTCTGATCCGGGGCAAAATTTACATATGTGAAATAAGCATAATTGGATCATATATGCTGTATACCTGAATGAGACAGGTAATCTTTTTAGCAAATAGTGTACTTTAGTAAGCACTTGCTCACTCACACAGTCATTCTGTAAATATGCAAGTGTAGCAATACCCCAGCATGAGCCAGACTATCACAGAGAGAAAGGTAAATTAAACTGTAAATCAACGTAATTGCATTATGTGAAACTCATAAAGATTATGTTTGTCATATTTTGCAAAGAAAGGATGTGTTTTTTTCAAAAAAAGTTTTTCTTAATCAGTATTTTATCTGTTGTCTAGTTAAAGACAAGTATTTTAGTTTGTTTCCCTTCTTTTTTTAATGAAACTTGCTTACATCCAAGTGTTGTTAAAAAAGATATATATATTTTTTCATAATTAAGCAGAGCCTCTGTTCTTTCTTTTTATATATTGCATGTTCATATATTTATATAACAAATTATTCTGGAGGCCATGAAAGTATTGTGAAAATCATCAAAAATGCTGCCAAAATGTTGCCCTGTCAGCGTCTGCAAAAAAAAAAAAAAAAAAGATGCTGACAGGGTTAAAAAGCAAAGTTTTTCTTTTGTTGATTTGTTTATATCACAATTTTTTCTTTATTTATATAGTGTTTAATATATTTTCATTTTGTTTAGGATTTTTTGTATTTAACAATTATTTAATCGAGAACGGTAGGAATTAAAAGCAAACTCAAAAGTAAATCTAGACACACACAGTAATGGGGATTTGGGGCGAAATATGCTTAATTGTCTAATGTCACAATGCTAAAAAATATATACACACGTTTATATTTATATATATATGCAAATACAGCAAAATAAATCTATTCTTTCAACCTGTTTTTAGTCATCAGGAAAATATGTGGAAACAGTATCGCTGATGTAATTTATTATTTTGTGACGAGCATAAGCACTACACAGAAATAAATCAGTGGAATTTTGTGAATAGTTTTTACATCCTTGCTGTACGTAATTTTAAACTAGGCCTACTCACATAATTTCAAAGGTCCAATATGCCTGAATTTTTTGAAATAGCAGATGTTACTGATAGTGTTACATTTCTATGTGTGGCTATTCTTTTGAAACTCTGTATTTTAACATTTATTCCGGTGCAATGCCTTGCCCCATACTGTACTGTAAGTGCATTCTGTGAATGTGACCATGATTTTTCCTAATAACATAGGTTCCTGGATCAACATATTTTGTCCTAAAATTTTGTCCTAAACCTAACCCTGCCCATAAGTTTTTCCTAAAATCAGAGAGAAATTATAGGTGAATAACTGATATAGAAGCACCAAACCCTGGTTGTAAGTCTAAACTTGATTAAACTGTAACATAAACTACAAAAACTGTAAATTTGTCCCTCAAATCTGATTCGGTTGATTTGAATGTTTTTCCAGGATCAACAAAGATGTTGATCCAGGAACATGTTGCACTTGGCGAAATCTGGTTCTGCGTGAACATCTTTGTTGATCCTGGAAAAACATTCAAATCAACCGAATAGGATTTGAGAGACAAATTTACAGTTTATGTAAAGTTTAGGCTTACAACCAGAGTTAAGTGCTTCTACATCAGGGTTATTCACCTATCATTTCTCTCTGATTTTAGGAATAACTTATAGGTAGGATTAAGTTTAGTGGTAGTGATATGGTTAAGGTTAAATTTTAGGACAGGAACGTTGTTCCATGATCAACAAAATACGTTGACCCAGGAACACACGTCCTGACGTGTGTTCAGTGTCTGTGTGTAAGGAAATAACCATCTATATAAGCAGGTATTAATAGTCTATATTTGTCAAAACGAAACTAGGACTGTAGATATACAAACCATAAACAAAGCAGCTCTTGCTTACTATTTTGAATACCAATCATGCAATCATTCTTTCTTCATTCCAGGTTGCTTAAGCTGTTATTAAAATGTTCACGTATTGGAATGCTCAGTTAAGATGACATCAGCTCTCTGTCTGTGCCGTCTTAACTCTTTTGCTCACTTTCGCTTTTTGTGCACTGACTCGCTGACTAAACTGAAGAGAGTTCAATTCACCAAACAAAGTTCTTTGTTGCCGACAGCCCCAACACCAATTCAACATGCTGAATCTACAGCAGACATGTGGGACACACCGCAAAAACTAGCTCGATAGATGCTC
Organism: Siphateles boraxobius; assembly: GCF_051911475.1. Lineage (NCBI taxonomy): Eukaryota > Metazoa > Chordata > Actinopteri > Cypriniformes > Leuciscidae > Siphateles > Siphateles boraxobius. The sequence goes on from NW_027509042.1 coordinate 41,770,940, forward strand.
ACTGATGGCTGTAATACAGATTCCCTAAAGTGACCTTATCAAAAAATAAAAATATACAGACTTTCACGCCCCCAGACTTCATTCAACCCCTAGTCACTCGGGCCAAGGCCTGGGTAGCCATTCCCGACGTGTCAAAATGGGTATTGAGCACAATAAAACGAGGTTACTCACTCCAATTCGCTCGCAGACCCCCGCTCTTTCAGGCTGTGGTCGAGACATCGGTAAGGAGCAACGTGGCTCACGTCCTCGAACCAAAGTGTTAAATTTACTAGCGAAAGGGGCTGTCGAGACAGTTCCATGATCACTAAGCGAGTCAGACTTTTACAGGCGTTATTTCCTCATTCTGAAAAAGGATGTTGGCCTTTAGATCTCAGACACCTGAACAAGGCCCTCCTGAAACAGCCGTTGAGGGTGCTGACAACCAAACAAATCATTGCCCAAATTCGCCTCAGGGATTGGTTTTTCTCAGTGGATCTGAAAGATGCTTACATTGACATGCATAAAGCCCCCCATCACAGGCGATACTTGAGATTCGCCTTCGAGGGACAGGCCTATCAATACACAGTCCTGCCACTCGCACTGTCACTGGCAGCCCGCACGTTTAAGAAATGCATGGATGCGGCTCTCTCGCCCCTGAGACAGCGGGGAATGCGCATTCTGAACTATCTCGACGACTGGCTCATTCTGGCCCAGTCAGAGGCAGAATCACAGACTCACAAAACCTGTCTCCTTGGCCATCTAGGCCTTCTCCAAGAGTATACTGTCCCCCAGACAGTGTATAACGTACCAGGGAACAGTAATCGACTCTGTTCAGATGAGAGCTTGATTAAGCCAGACCGCGCTCTCTCTATCCAACAGCTAGCTGCTTCGTTTATAGTGGGCTCCCTCACGCCCCTAAGAACGTTTCAAAGGGCACTGGGCCTTATGGCCGCTGCATCGTCAGTTCTCCAGCTAGGCCTACTGCGTATGGCGCATACCAATTCAGTGCCCCCAAGTCCTGGCTCATGCATGGCGGCTTGACCACCTACGTATCAGGGTAAACTACGGTTGTATCAAACCCTGGCCCCTTGGAAAGACACCAGCTGGTACCAGTCTGGTGTAAGCATGGGTCTGGTCTCAAGGAGGAAGGTGATTTCAACAGACGCCTCCAACTTAGGTTGGGGGACTCTGTACGAGGGCAGGCCTGCCTCCGGCCTCTGGTCGAGCTCGGAGAAGTGCCTACATATCAACTGCCTGAAAATAAGAGCGGTCTTGCTAGCCCTAAAAACCTTCCTCCCAAACCTGGCAGGATACCATGTCTTGGTCCACATGGACACTATATAACATGACACATGACGGCTGGTCTTCGCCGTCCACATTTGTAAGATTTTACAACTTGGAAGTGCCGACCCTGCAGGCACGAGTCCTTTCTATATAGGAGGTCATGGCCCCTGTTGGGCCCAAGCCTCTATATATCCCTTCGAGGGCTCCGTCTCATCCGGTCGCCCGTTGGATTCTGACTTTAGTTCTACTATAAGTCTCGGGCTTCTCAGCTCCAGGCGGTAGTCAGAGCGATGGCATCAGCTAATAGCACGGCGTTTAATAAATGGGTTCCCATAGCGTATAGCTACGCAATACGAGTGAACCATTCTCGAAAGAATAAGGGAGAGATAAGGGAACGAGTATTGCATAGCCGGCCGTACCATTACGCTACATGTCCAGGTGCTGTCACTTTAATCGATTTGACCTGATTCATATGGCGAAATGGGCCGCTTATATAGTCAGCAGCAACGTCCATTCTGGCACGAGGCGGGAAGCGTCCTGATAGGTTTTCGTGTCCTAGCCCAGCCAATCAGCGCACTTAGACAGCCTGCACTGTGCTTGCTGTGCAGCTGCACTGCGTTTTAAAATAAAGGCTTCAATATTCTCGAGAAAAGGAGTTTTCCCATAGCGTATAGCTACGCAATACTCATTCCCTTAACTCTCAGGGAACCAAGGTCATGTTAGTAACCGAGTAGGTTTCTCAGCACTAAACTAATTAGCTCTCCATGCTTGACCTGTATCTAGCATGACAGTGGTTTTGAGGTGATTCAGCACTTGCAGTTGTTGCAGTGTTCTTGTATTTGCATTCTTGTCTACATACTTCAGGTAACTTACATAAATAACTGCACTTTCTTGGAAGCCACTTAAATTAGTCCCTGAAAAAACACAAGGGTTAATGCAAATGCATGTAAACACTTCATGCTATTTAGACACAAAATCATAGAATGTCACAAAACCAGTTGTACTAAGTGTGTATTCTAGCACCAAGCTTATATTACCATACAGAATTGAATTAAAAAATGTGTTTTCATTGGGATAAAACTCATATATACATGTTTTAATTAGTAGCCTATGTCTAAGAAACTTTTAGAAAAATTCAAAACTTTTTTTTTTTATATGTGAGCTGAATTTAGTCAATGGGGAACAAAAATGCTTATGTTGAGTTTAATTGGTGCTTAATAATATTTCAGTATACATAAATCTGCATTTTGACCAAAGAGTCACTTAATTTAATTATCTTGCAGTATTTTAATTTTTAATTATGTATATATGAATATGCATTTTGTTGACTTGCACTGACAAAATGTAAACTGAATTGTACTGTTCGAGTAAAACTACTTGGATCTTTATAAACAATCATTGTTAAGTTGTATCATCAAAAACAATTTATTTAATAATAAACACTACAGGATATTCAACTAGAAAAACATAGGGAGGAAGTTGATTTTATCTGTCGGAAATGAATTGGATTTATGGTGTTAAAGGTGTTGGGAAAGAAAATAAGATTATGAAGCCTTTTTTGTTTGGCTTTGGAATAATCCACTGATGAATCATGTACAATAATACCAGGAACACATGGTAAGAAAGTAAACTGGGTCCATTTTACTTCACGTTGACTTTAAAGTTATCTGAGGACATCTGAGAGCCTGTTACATAACCCGGCCTCATGGGATGTTCTCCTCTCCTGGCGGCAGTGCACTTCCTGTCCAGATCTCTCTCGAGGAGCAGTGTGAAGTTTCACCTAAAGAGAGACTTCAGAGATCGAGCCTCAGAGTCTGTCAGCAGAAGAGCTGAGATGAAAAGCAGAACCAGTGACAGGACTAACGGATGAGAATCCTGCTGTGTCCAGAGGGATGGAAAGGTCAGAAGTCACACACTCATCTGTTCTACCTTGATGCTGGTTCACACACACCCACTGGATTACCTACGCTAACTTTTGAGACACCTTTCAGACACAATTGTAGGCCGTATAGATGTTGTAAGAGTATGATGGCTTGGGGTACAAAGGCTGTTGATGGAAAAGTGATGAATCAAAATGATTTTTATCTATAAGTAAAGACTAAAATGAATCATGTAAATAATAAAAATATGAAGAGATAGATAAACATAAGTAATAATCATTTTTTATCAAAGTAATGACAGGCAAGTCTTTAACCAAATATCTAACATAATATTGCCGTAAGAGTAAAGGAAAAGGAGAATGAGAGAGATGCAAGAGCATTTATACATAGCTTCAAGGTCAGAAATATCTTCGAAGAATCACCTTTGGTCTCTTCTTGGCATTAATTATGCAAACGTACAGTAGATAAGCATCATGGTTTTGCCATCTAAGAAGCAGAAACGGCCAAATACAGTAAGTATTTCTCTCATTAATTCCAGGTAAGATAACCATCTCATGTGAAACTTAATAAACAAGACACCACACATATTAGACAGGATACCACACTGAGCAGAAAACGGAAACAAAACAGCATGTCTCCGCTTTTGGAGATGTATAGCTACCAATTATAGACATGTACATTTTCAGAGTAGAAGTGAACTAAATGTCTGGTCTGAAGAGAACACATGAATATGACTATAACTATATGATATTAAAAGATACAATAGACAAAATGCATGAATAGATCAATACAAGAATAATATGTTTATAATGATTAATAAATTAATTAAATTAATAATAAAAATTATTGTTAAATAAAACAATAAATTGTTTTAGACACTTTTAGTCAATTTATTGTTTTATTTAACAATAATTTTTATTATTAATTTAATTAATTTATTAATCATTTTAAAAATATTATTCTTGTATTGATCACGCACACGCACACATACACGTACACATACACACACACACACATATATATATATGTGTGTGTGTGTGTGTGTGTGTATCTATATGTGTATGTATGTATGTGTGTGTGTCTGAAATATTTATAATAACAAATGATTTAAATTATTTAAATAAATAAAAAAACTAAAGTTTTGTTCACTTAAATAATTACCCTGGATCACAAAACCAGTCATAAGTCACACGGGTATATTTGTGGCCATAGCAAACAATACATTGTATGGCTCAAAAATGATCGATTTTTATTTTATGCCAAAAATCATTAGGATATTAAGTAAAGATCATGTCCCATGAATTTATTTTGTAAACGTCCTTCCGTAAATAAATCAAAAATGTATTTTTGTGAGTGGATGCAGCAACATCGATGACTTCATTTGGACAACTTTAAAGGAGATTTTCTCAATGTTTCGATTTTTCAAATAGTTGTATCTCGGCCAAATGTTGTCCTATCCTAACAAACCATACATCAATGGAAAGCTTATTTATTCAGCTTTTATGTGATTTATATATATTAATTTAAAAAAATGGACCCTTATGACTGGTTTTGTGGTCCAGAGTCACATATGGCATAACTAATAAATTTATGCCATCAATTAAAATATAGCATATGAGTTTTGTACAATCCTATAATTTTTTTGTTAAATCATTGTTTTTTAAAAGATCCGGTTTTTCATTTTTTTTTTCATTTTGAAGATTGAGAGACCTAGTCCTCATTCACTTTTATTATTGAGAAAATAGAGGCGAGGATATGCTCCAAAACACCTTATTCTATTCTATTCTATTCTATTCTATTCTATTCTATTCTATTCTATTCTATTCTATTCTATTCTATTCCATTCTATTCTCGTCATAACTGCCAGCTCTGACTGTAAGCTTATCCTGCCATATTTTAAGAGAGGCATAACACTGGTTAATGTTCCATCACTCTTTATGTTTCCTCATCCAAGGTCGGTTCATACCTAAGTCAAAGAAAAGGGAAAGATAAAAGAAACCATTAGGATGCATAAACGACGCTCTTTTCTCAACCGAACGTGTCACTACAGTAGCTTCAGTCGGGTGACAAACCTTCACGAGCTCTTTCAGCGGCCCATGTTCGCATTGAGATACGGGCCCTTAAAGCTTCATACGGCTCCCGATGAATTCAGCGTCTATCATTGCATTATAATTCAACGCTTCTGACATAACACTCCAGCTTCTGTGATGGATATAAAAGTAAGCTTCTATCAAGTCATATATCTCTAAGCCCTGCGCCACTGATCCTAGCCAGAGCAATTTATAACCGCTGAAAAACAAGCTTTTTATCTTCTTATCTGGCTGCTCTACAAGAGTTGTCAGCTCCATGGTCCCCTGGCTAAAAAAAAAAAAAAAACATCCAGAGAATTTCACAGAGACGAGACAGGCACTGGGGAACAAAGAGCTATGGTAATAAACTGCTGTTTAAGGAGATTTGACAGGCCCTGCCAATACTGGAAGCCCATAAATGTCTCAAAAGGTGTTTGATGGTTTGAATGGCCGTTCAGCACGCTGAGAGTCTCGCCACGACAAGTGTCATTTCAGTGCCAGTGCTCAATTGAAGCAGAATGCTCTTCAGCTCCTCTGCTAATTTCCAGGAAAGCGATTCCTATCAAATGGAAGTCATTCTGAAGTACTGTTTTAGAACTGATAGAAATACTTGAATTGTAGCCTGTATATATAGTCCATGATAAAGGTAGACTTAATGCATTTGGAATGCTTTAACACATTATTATATACCTATTCAAGATTACATCTTTTGGGAAAATAGAATGCAAAACTAGATCAACTTGATGTCTTAAATAATAAATTAGGTAATGCTTTATTTTACAGTGTCCTTTTTATATGTAAAACATGAAGTTACTATGGTAATAGCTATTAAATGATGCACAATTACATGACTTAACCTAATCCTAAAATACAGTAAGTACATGTTGTTAATTAATATTACTCATAATCAGTAGCGTACCGTGGGGTTTCAGTCAGGGCTGAACCGACTAGTCAGACACACTAAATCAGTAGCCTAACATCAGCAACAACTGCGACTACATGCTTGTGTTCCTGCTTCAGAAGCTACTGAGCCTCTTTTATTTCTTCATTTATTATATAGGCCTACTTTAATGTATTTTTATTTTACTTCTTTATTTACATTTCTTTCTTATGCTATAATCAATGTTCCCTCTAAGCTGCGCGCGTGGCGGCCGCGCACTTCTGATGCTGAAGCCGCGCACTTCTGAAGCCGCGGCCGTGCAGAAAAGATAAAAAGGCATGGGGTTCAGGCATGGTTAGATTACTATAAAAGAGTTCACATATTCACTTTTCTTTAAAATATTTAGCTATTCGATCTATTTAAATGCTTCTGTTTGTTATATATTATAATAATATAATATGTAAAAAAAAATTGAAGCATTTAAACTGATATATTATATCACTTCAAATACTTCAATTCGTTTTTTTTTAAATATTATATTATATTAGGCCTATATTTTATTATATTATAAGCCTAAATAAAGAATCTCACGGGCTCATTGCCATTAAAAACTTTGAAACCCCCTGCTAACGAAAATATTGAAAATTCATAATAAATAAACAATCATTTAACTTTGATGGTTTAATGCTTCCTGTACACAATTAATTGACTGTACAAAAACACTTTATGTTTTTCCCAAACCATCTCAGTGTAACAGCTTACTTTTCTTTCATACTATATTCTATTATTGTAAAGAATTGAACTGTGCTGCAGAAGATTTTGTAAATTATTTTTCATAGGATTTCTTGGTAAAGACTGTACAGTTAACAGCACTGTGAAAAAAATATCAGGTAACCTAAAATGTGCTTCATTTAGTGACTTCTTAATTAACTGCTTGTTTTTGAAAAATATGATTTAATACCAATAAGTTACATCAAGGGTCAACTAAAATAGAAATGCCACATTCAAGTTAAAAGTTACAACTGAATGTTGAAACCGTTGTGTTTCTACGTATGCTGTACAGGTCAGGTATAAAGAATATTTTTGCTCAGGTGGCGATACACAGGAGTACTCAGGAGTTTTACATGCCCGATTACAGCTCTTTTCACGCAGCGTGTCCGCCCAATAGAAAAAAGTTTTGCTCAGCAAGAACAAAAAATTAGAGGGAACATTGGCTATGATGCTTGTATTTTGTCTGATTAAGACATTTCGTATTTTGTAAGGATGGGCATTTCAAGCTAAAATAATATTCGACGATCGCTGGCAATAATTTGATTATTATTCAAACCCCCCCCCCCCCCCCCCTTTACATTTCATTTCATTACATTACATTTCTCTGTACTATAGGCCTACGTGATGTAGCCATTAAAGTAAAGTTACATTCATATTTATGTTTAAATAATGTTATTTTTTCCATTTCATCTATGTTGATTATATGAAAAGCGATCAGCCTATCAGCCAGTATGAGTAGCCTAATCATGCGTAATATCGAGAGACATCATTTTGACTGCTTTATTAAGTTTTGTTTTGTATAAAGCCCTTCTTTAAAGTGAATTTCGTTTTGTATAAATTGTATCTTAATTTCAATCAATGTTTTAACCAATTGCCTGGATTTAATAAATAAGAAGCAAATATAGCAGACAATAGCCATCAGGACATGGAGGCGCCGACGCGATATAACTTGCATCCCACGTCAACTGGAGCTTGTCTCATAAATTAACAGAAACTCAGAAATATATCTAAGCTTGAAATGTCTACTTTTAAACAAAACAATTCAAAACGAAAAGAAAACAGACAACTCTCTTATAATCCGTATGAAGTGTGCATTTCTCTGTGTAGGCACCTGCACAATACTGCGAAGGTGCACGAGTCAGCATTGTCACAGAAAACACTATTTATTAAGAAACAATTAAAATGTCTCCTTGTTATATTTGACACATTCATAATGATTAGGCTACATTTGCCGGTTCTTTGTGGCAAGCTTTATGCGTCTTCTAACTGATCCAATATCGTGACATCCCTATTATGTACCGGGCCATTTATGGTTTTTCACAGTGTTCAATAAAGTTCTTGGTAAAAAAGAAAAGAAAAGAAGCTACTGTGCCTAATATTATTGTATACAGCTTGTATTTATAATAAGTCTTCTTCTCTGTTTAACAAACGGCTCTTAACCACCAGTTACATTAAACTCATAGTTTAGCTAAGGAATTATAGTTTAAACGTGTATATAACATGGATTTAAAAATAATATGAAGCACACAACCATGAATATTGAAAATATTTTTGTGCATTTATTTAAAATGATTAAAATGTATTTAAAACTGATTACAATATTTTTATACATAAAAAATAATTCATACAACGTAACTTTTTTTATTAATAAGCTAGTCGATGAAAATGCTTGCATAGCGACAAAACTTACTCTTACTCTTTTACAAAACATTTACAAAATCTTGGTCCCAACAGGGCCTTTAAAGTCAACATGTTGAACAAGTCTCTTGGCTCCAGCATTAAACAGACAGATGTGAACGTGGTTCCTCACTGCACTTTGGTTCCTCATCCCGTTCCTCACTGCACTTCCTGTGTGAATGATACTGTGTGTGTGTCTGTGTGCGTGCGTGCATGCATGTGAGGGAGAGAGAACAGGGGGCAGTTGACAGCACTGCGAGGGTAACAAGCTTACTAACACCCCTCACAGTGTTGTCAGCTGGACCCATAGACAGTAAAAGAAAGGCTGCACCCCGTTCCTCGCTGCACTTCCTGTGTGAATGATAAATAATCTGTTCCACTCAGTGCTAGCTGTTAGCCAGTCATAGCTGTCATAGTTACCCTCAGGGAAGTGCCGCACAAAACCTTTTCCGGCCTTGGTCAGCCCATCCAGCTTAGGTGTAGATCTTCCTTTTCAAATGATCTCTTTCTTCTCTCCAAACATACGCCTTGAAAAAGGCACACGAAGGAGATCGTTAACTGGACCGCGAAGAGGTGTGAAGGCAGCGGCCATAGCTCAGTTCACTGACATTGCTCACAACCCGCCAACATTTCAAACGGTTGATGACATCAGCGGGGGCTAGCGCCGACACATCGCTGGGCCCTGAGGGCGTTCTGTCACTGCGCATCAAAATTTGATTGGCTAATGATACACGTCAGTCAAAGTTATGATCAAATGGAAATGGCAGCTTCAACGGAAGGGTAGCTATACTTCTAGTGCTGGTCCACGGAGCTGTGATGCGTTTAGATGACCATATGGAAAATCCAGCTCAGCCTCACAAAAAATAACCATATTCTTTGTGGAAATATAATCGTAAAAATGAAAAATATCTATTTTTCATATTATATTATATTATATTATATTATATTATATTATATTATATTATATTATATTATATTATATTATATTATATTATATTATATTATATTATAGATTGTGACAGGGTCAGCAGAGAAGGCCCTGATGGCCCTGACAGCCCACCTCTGCTCAGTATATAATAACACTGTAATAAAGACACCTTAAAATAAAGTGTAATCACAAAGTGTGGTGGCTCTAATTGTACTTGCTAACACACACACACACACACACACACACACACACACACACACACACACACACACACACACATTTATAAATATATGCATACATATATGTATAATACACACACTCACACACATATATATATACAATGCATTACATTGTGTATTATTATGCATTGCCGTTCAAAATTTTGGATACACTTATGTTATCTTCAATACAAGTATTGGATATTGACAACAAACTGCTCTAAAATGAAAACTTATCTTTTAGCTTCTTTAGAAGTTAGTGTGTAGGTCTTTAATATAACGAGAAACAAATTCATTTGAAAGAGAAAGATTATAATAAATTGAGAATGAATTTCATTGAACACGTTTCTAAATGCTTTGAGTGTGTATCCTAATGGTATGTTTTAATGGTAAATTAAAGCTCTCAATGACAGTTTTCTCAATTCATCAAGTATTACAAAATGATCATCATTTTATATAACAAATGTACTATAGACTTTTGGATCTTGGATGTAAAGACCTGATGTTATATATATATATATATATATATATATATATATATATATATATATATATATATATATATATATATATATATATATATATATATAATCTTTTATTTATTTATTTTTTTTACTTCCCCCATGGTCTCTGAGATTCTGCCTCACAGATTGAGACGTGGAAAGCAATAGTCAGAAGAAGTGAGAGCAGTGGAAAACACTCTATCTCTCACTCTCTCTCTCTCTCTCTCTCTCTCTCTCTCTCGTCCAGTGTAAAATTCCCCAGCGGGAGTGTAAATTAGACCTCGCTCTTACGATTCCATCAATGTCAACAGATTAATGAAGCACTCACAGAAAAAGAAAACCGGGGCTCTGTGATCGCACACACAGCTTCAAAACGTCTCTGGTTAAGTATGTAACCCTAGTTCCCTGAAGGGAACGAGACGCTGCGTGACAACGCTTTGGGAACGCCCCTGCGTGAGTGCGTCATGAAGCACGTATGAAATCAGTCCAATGGCGAGACGGAACGTTATAGGATGGTGACGTCATCGACCTGGAAACTATATAAGCACCCCAAAACACAAGCGCGTCAGCTTCTGATAAGACTGAAGCAAGTGCTCACGGGCATGCTGGGAGTATGGCATAGACACGCAGCGTCTCGTTCCCTTCAGGGAACTTGGGTTACATACGTAACCAGATACGTTCTCTATCAGGGAACTCGAGCTGCGTGACAACGCTTTGGGAACGCATATACCAACGTCGCCATACGAGCAAGTGTCCGTCGTGTGAAGTCAGAGCGCACATTCGGACGAAAGAACCTGCGCCCCTGGAGTGGAGCTGAAGTCGAGATGATAAAACTTCACAAATGTGTGCGGTGAGGACCAACCTGCCGGATCACAAACATCCTGGATTGACACTCCTGACAGGATAGCCTTAGAGGCAGCCATACTCCTGGTTGAATGAGCCCGGACAGCCAAAGGAGAAGTCTGACCGGCAGACTCATAGGCAAGTGAGATGGCCTCGACCACCCACTTGCTCAACCTCTGTTTAGATACTGGACAGCCCTTCTTAGGGGGTCCAAAGCAAACAAATAGCTGTTCACTCTTTCTCCACAGGGCAGCTCTGTGGACTTACGCATCTAGGGCCCTAACAGGGCAAAGCAGATTTAGTTTCTCTTGGTCCGACGTCAGAAATGGAGGAGGACAGAAAGCCTGCAGTACAATAGGCCTGACCACATTGGTTGGTACCTTGGGAACGTATCCCGGCCTAGGGAGGAGGAAAGCCTTCACCATGCCTGGTGCAAATTCCAAGCACGAGGGAGAGACCGACAGAGCTTGGATATCTCCTATTATTTTTAATGAAGATATAGCCAGAAGAAAGATAGTTTTAAGAGTGAGGAATTTCTCCGAAACTTCTTCAATGGGCTCGAACGGTGCTAGAGAGAGACCTTCTAGAACAACCGCCAGGTCCCAGGTCCCCTCGTGCGAACTGCTGGCCTCAGTCTCAGAATGCCACGAAGGAAACGGGTTACAAGTGGGTGTCTCCCGAGAGAAGCACCACTCAAAGGGACCTGGTAAGCAGATAAGACCGCCACATACACCTTCAGTGTGGAGTGGGATAACCCTGTGAAGAAACGCTCCTGAAGGAATTACTGCACCCACCGGGCAGTTAACTGGGTTCAGCTGGTGTTCTCCACACCAAGAGGTGAACATTTTCCACCTCAAGGCATATCATTTTCTAGTGGCCGGAGCTCTGGAGTGGAGGATGGTCTCCACGACCTCAGTCGAGAGACCAGATTCTATGAGCTGGGCCCCCTCAGAGGCCAAGCCCACAACCTCCATAGATCTGGGCGGGGGTGAAGTATCGACCCGCTCGCCTGAGAGAGAAGGTCCCTCCTCATCGGAATCTCCAGAGGAGAGCCGTCGAGGAGAGAAATTAGGTCCGCAAACCCAAACTCGGGTCGGCCAGTACGGGGCTACCAACAGTAGACTGACCCCGTCCCAGAGCGAACCCTCTCCAGAACTCCTGGGAGTAGAGCAATCGGGGGAAATGCATACAGGCGTGACCTCGGCCACTCCTGTACCATCGCGTCCCACCCCAGAGGGGCTGGAGGACTTAGGGAAAACCAAAGTTGGCAGTGTGATGTTTCCCTGGATGCAAATAGGTCTACCTCGGCACGACCGAAATGTTTCCATAGGAGCTCCAACACCTCGGGGTGGAGTCTCCACTCCCCGGGCCTCAGCCCCTGCCTCGACAGGATGTCTGCCCCCTGATTCAAATACCCCGGGATATAAATCGCCCTCAGTGAAAGAAGCTTCCCCTGGGACCATATAAGGATCTGGCGAGCCAGCTTGTATAACGGGCGTGAACGCAGACCCCCCTGATGGTTTATATAAGAGACCACCAATGTGTTGTCTGACCGGACAAGAACATGGTGACCTCTCAGGTCTGGGAGGAAGTGTTTCAGAGCCTGAAACACCACCATCATTTCTAAACAATTTATGTGCCAATGAAGATGATGGTCCTGCCACAGACCCTGGGCCGAGCGACCACTCATGATCGCCCCCCAGCCTTTGAGAGAGGCGTCCGTCGTTAGTGTTACACGACGACACGGAGCCCCCAACACAGGACCTAGGGACAGGAACCAAGGTTCTTTCCACATAGCCAGAGCACGGAGACACCGTCGCGTGACCCTGATCTTGCGGAGCAGGTTTCCCCTCGGGGAGAACCCCTTGGTCATGAGCCACCACTGCAGTGGTCTCATGTACAGCAGGCCGCAAGGTATAACGTTGGACGCTGCTGCCATCAGACCCAGAATCCTCTGATATTCTTTTACAGTGAGTGACTGGCCTAGATTTGCCTGTTTGACGGCTAAGAGAATCGAAGCTATACGAGCAGGAGAAAGACGTGCCTGCATCGTCGTCGAATCCCAAACCACGCCCAGAAAAGTGGTCCTCTGTACTGGAGAAAGCACAGTCTTCTTGGCGTTGAGCCTCAACCCCAACTTTTTGATATGGGCGAGAACGACATCTCGATGCCGAATCGCCTGATGCTCCGATTGAGCCAGAATCAACCAATCGTCGATATATAATTTAAAATGCGGATGCCCTGGAGTCGCAGCGGAGACAGAGCTGCATCCATACATTTCGTGAAAGTTCGGGGAGACAGTGCTAGGCCGAACGGAAGAACCCGATACTGGTACGCTTCGCCCCCGAAAGCGAACCTCAGGAACTTCCTGTGTTGTGAAAGGATGGAAATGTGGAAGTACGCGTCCTTTAGACCTATCGTGACAAACCAGTCCTCGGACCTGATCTGTGACACGATCTGCTTGAGAGTAAGCATTTTGAATTTGAGCTTCCCTACTGAGCAATTTAACAGGCGCAGATCTAAAATTGGACGCAACCCCCCATCCTTCTTTGGAACGATGAAATATCGGCTGTAATAACCCAACTCTCTGCTGGGAGGAAGAACTCGTTCTATAGCCTCCTTCAGCAGGAGAGTTTTCACCTCCTGTTCCATAACCAGAGCCTGCTCGGGGCCCACCACTGTGGGCAGAACCCCTCTGAAGCGAGGCAGGCGTGATCTGAACTGAATCGCGTACCCCTTCTCGATAGTCTGCAAGACCCAATGAGATACATTTGGAAGGCTTTTCCACTCTGCCAAAAATTCTACTAAGGGTACCAGTCTCTCGAGACTGGCCTCTGGAATATTTCGAGTGGCAGACACAGTGCCCTGTAACGGCGCACCGGCAAGGAACAACTGGTCTGACCACTCTAAACCGCTCCTCAGAGCGGGCGAGCGTCCCTCGGGAAAGCGCTCGCTGGGACCGTCTACGCCCCGGCACGCAGGCGGGGTTGCAGAACGGGCCCCTGAGGGCACCGAGAGAGAACGGGCGCGGTGTACTGCAGCGAGCACCTTTCTCTCTTGGTGGGGACCACCCTCAGTACCCTGACGTTTCTGGCGTCAGGGCTTCTTCTTCGACGAAGCCTTCCTGGCGACAATAACCGTCCTCAGATCGGCCTTGCCCCTGGAAGACCTCCTCTGAGAGCGCCTCGCCTCGGCCCAGTCATGCTGGGGAGGAGCACGAGACGCGACACTCCTTTTATGTTGCGCCCGGTGTGAGGAGCTACTCGACGGCCGGGGCTGCTCCCGCCCATTAGCCCCGGAGACATGAACACGGAGGGGGAGAAATTTCTGGAGCGCCGCCGCCTGCTTTTTCTCTTCCTGAAACCTCTCGATGACCGAATTCACTGAGTCACTGAAGAGGCCAGCAGTTGAAAGCGGGGCGTCCAGGAGAAAAGATTTTTCCTTTTCTTTCATGTTGGATAAATTCAACCATAAGTGTCTCTCCGTTGCCACCATGGCTGCCATAGAACGGCCCACTGATTTGGCCGTCTCCTTGGTGGCACGGAGAGATAGATCTGCTGCCTGACGTAATTCTCGAATTACGTCTGCACTAATTTCATCCCCCTCACTCATATCTTTTAATAGGTCTGCTTGATATGCTTGTAATATCGACATAGTATGTAAGCACGCTGCTGCTTCTCCTGCCGCCGAGTAAGCTTTGCCCACCAAAGCCGAGGTATTTCTTAATGGCTTTGTGGGCAATGCCGTTGTCTTAAATGACGATGCCGTATCTGGAGATAGATGGCTCGCTAGCGTTTCTTCAGCCTTAGGCATCGCCCCATAACCATAATTCTTAGCCCCAGAAATATTTGAATAAACAGATGTTTGCTGGCTAAATATTCTGGATGACACTGGTCTTTTCCATGACCTCGACACCTCGTTGTGGAGGTCAGGAAAGAATGGAACACAACGGCGTGGAGGTGCAGCACGTGACGGCAGAAATCTTTCATCTAGTTTACTTTTTGAACGAGATTCCTGTCTATCAGCTGGCCACTCGATGCTTAATTTTTCTACAGCACGAGTGAGCACCTCCATAAGCTCCTCACTAGCAGGAGACTGAAGTGACGAGTCCCCAGTCTCTGCTGTATCAATACTTTCAACATCCAGATCCTGGATAATTGAAGTGATGGTGCCTCAGCCTGGGGGGAAGAAACCGCACTGCGTGCTTCCACACCCGGATCTGAGGCACTGGATCTACCAGGTAAAGGCTGAGATAAGGCAGAGCCCGTCTCAATCCCCGCTGATAGATCCATTTGCGATCCCCACGATTGAAGCCTCCGCTGTGCCTCGGGAGCAGCGGGACCCGAACCGCGGGGAGCGCGCACCGAACCACTCTCCTCGAAGAGGGCTCGGCGGGAGCGGAGCGTTTTCATTGACATACGCTCGCAATGCTCGCAACCAGCTCCCTCGAGAGCTGACTGGACATGCTGCACTCCCATACAAACAACACACAGATCGTGAGTGTCCCCACCCGTGATATAACGTGGGCAGGGATGAACACACTTTCTGAACTGCTGTTCGCTCGCCATATTATATATATATATATATATATATATATATATATATATATATATATATATATATATATATATATATCGTCTCTTTATAGTTTTTTTATATGTGAAAAACTCCTGCCTAGCAATTTCTAAGGACAGACAAAAACACTTTGAGACACAGACTGATATATTCGCACACAGAGCGCTTGCTGAAGACTCAGAAGCTGACGCGCTTGTGTTTTGGGGTGCTTATATAGTTTCCTGGTCGATGACGTCACCCGCCTATGACCTTCCGTCTCGCCATTGGACTGATTTCATACGTGCTTCATGACGCACTCACGCAGGGGCGTTCCCAAAGCGTTGTCACGCAGCTCGAGTTCCCTGATAGGGAAAGCCCAACACTTTTCAGATGGCATAAAACTTTAATCAACTTTGCTTAGTGCCATGCATAAAATGTCAAGGAGAAACAGTGTATTCTTCATGTCTTTGTTGAAGAGTCAAGACTTTAGCAATCAAAAGTTTTTTAATTAAGTAACACTCACCCAAAATTGACAATTTTGTCATCATTTAGTCACCCTCATGTCATTTAAACACTGTATGTATATCTTTCTTTTGTGAGTTTTTATTTTTTATGAACTACTCATTTGACTATTCCAGTTCTTTTACATTTCCTTTGAAGATTACACTAGCGTTTGTAGGCTGAGACTGATATTTTTGATCAATAAAATGTCTCAAATTCGAGAATAATACCGGCTGACGCAATTAATCCAATGGCATTACACTACCGTAATCAAATATCAATACAAGCCTATGTGAAAACGGATTATCTGTATCATGTGTGTCGTATAGTCTCAAATCTGTCATGGAGAGTCGAAGTACTAAAGCACAGCAGGAGTTCATGCTCACTCTTGAGGGACATCAATTCCCCGAGGTTAGGAGGTCGAAGACAAGTCAATGTGCATCTAAAGAAAGCACCTCGTAATCTACGATAGCCCAAAGCCACCCGACACACACATACATCACATGGAAGATTCTGACAAAGAAGCAGGTAGATGGCCCTATCAAAGCACATCAAAGCTATAAACATGCCAGAAGGTCTTTAAAAGTCAGCCGAAGACCAATAGATGTGTGTAAACATCCATCCATGTGCGGGAATATTTCACATGAAGGCCGTAATTAACCTATAGGGCCATAACCGCAATACCAATACAGCAGATAAGAGGTACATCAATACATTTATAATGAAATGTGGAAACAAACAATATACATGCAAACAGAAATGCCTAGAGGGGCATAAACCTGAGCGCTAATGTCTATTTTCTCATTGTGCTATCATGAGTGACATCACATTGGTTACGCTCCAATGAGCTTCCATTTGAGCATTTGCTAGCAACAATAGCATTGCCAATTTGGGCCTAACTAAGACAAATGTGCTAATGAGGGGCTGGTGTCATGGCGGTGTAAACATCTACCCAATAGAATGCTGGGAGTGATGGTGTGAGGGGGCCGTTGTCTTTTCCCACCAGGGTCATTATGCTAATGGGGGCTAATTTGCGAAGCCTAGCATTGCATCGCAGCCGACAACGGCTGATTGCTCCAATTTGTTCCACTGCTGACATGAGGCAGGCTGTCATGCAATTCAGGAAAACGGCAAATTTGGATGGTGTGACAGGATGTGTGTGTTTGTGTGTTGTTATTTGTTGAATGCAGGTATCCTTACAAAAACATTCTGTGGCATTACTGTGGTAAAGTGATGTAGCAGATGAAAATACCTATTGACTACTAGTTTGCATAGAATACCATGGTATTACCATGATGAATGTTTAATATCATAATATATTTGAATCATAGTAATATTACGGTGAATGTTCAAAAAACATGGTATTACCATGGTGCAGTTCTGAAAAACAACCATAGTAATACTTTGGTAAATGATCAGAAAGATGATATTATTATGGTAACATTTCCAAAGCAGTGTTGTTATTGTTAACTAACACTAGGTAATTGGTAATAAACTAGATATTTTAAATAAAATGAAATAAAATAAATGTAAATATTACATGGAAAACTTAAACTTACGAAACAAAAAAAAGGTGCCTTAGCAACTAACTGAAACAAATGTCGAAGTTGAAGTACTAAAATTAAAACTGAAATAAAAATAAAAATTAAATCTCAATAGAAATAATGGGGGGAAAATAATAAAAAATGACAAAAGCACACAGCAAAGTAACTAAAAGTTAGAATTAAAATGAAAACTGAAAATAAAAAATAAATAAAAGCTAGTTCTATACTATATTAGGCTATTTAAAAAAATATATAAAATAACTTTTGTTCAAAGCACTATGTTAACACTATACAGTGAATGCCTAAAAACACTGTCAAAATATAATGGCTTGCAAACCACCTTATGACATTACCATGGTAAATATCCAAATTCTGCAGTGCTTTTAACATGCTACCATGATACTTCTTTTTGGATATTTACCATAGTTTTAAAGTGTTTTTTGTTTTGTTTTGTTTTTATAAGGGCACTATGGTAATGCCGTTTTCTTATACATTGGTTTTATACCAAGTTAGTTTTTGGTCCGATTTGTTTCTTCTTGTATCATTTGACCTCTGCTAGCAGTACACTACAATACATCACAGCACATTTACACCCTTGTATACTCAAAGAGTGAAAAATTAAGAGAGAGAGAGTGAGAGAGAAAGAGAGAGAGAGCAGTGAATGCGAATGAAACGTTGATATCCAACAAGAATAAAGTAAATTGTTTACAAAACTACCACAAAAAAGTACCACTGCATTGATCTGTGAAGCCCGGCATAAACTAGCAACTTTAAACAATTACTTACAGATATGTACTTTGATGTTTGCAAGTGAAAAAAATTTGATTGATGGTTTAGCGGTTTCGTCCAATTTCCCTTGAGAAGCGTCAATGCATTGAAACAGCCCACAGCCGAAAAATACAGAGAGAAAAACACTACGCAACAAATAAGAAAGGAACAAAACAAAACACTCTTCCAAATTGTAATATCTCCTTGATTTGGGGCTTGCATGTTCTCTACATCTAAGTATTGTCTCAAGCCCTAGGCAAACAAGCCAAAACCCAGAAGTCATTTTCCCCCTGGACGATTCGCCTGATTTATATCAGAACGAGGTTTCTGTCAGTGCCCTGGATGAGCTGCTGGTGTGCTCCTTATGTACGGCGACCGTTTAACTCTAGCCAGTATTTAGCATCCTTTCCTCGCAAATCAAATTTGAATTGTTCAATAAGGAGCCAACATCTTGTGAAAATAGGCAAGACACACCATGAAATTGGACTGTCAGCAGATGAAGCGCAGGTACACATACAAATGTTCCATTACACTTCATTGCACACACACTCACAAATACATACCAATGTACATATGCAAAGGCACTTACAGGGGCCTTTTAAGTGTACAAACATGACTCATTTTACAACAGAGACAAATTTATTAAACAATCAGTCTTTGGTAAGTAAACACAGTAGCACACCAACAAATAATGCATTCACTGGCTTTCTAAACCCAGTGAGGTGCCTTGCTGTTTTTCTTTACTTAACCATCTGCTTTTTAAGGCAGTAACACACAATTAATGGGGTTTGGTGTTAGCATGTTGCTAAGCTAACAGTATAAATTTGAATAAGCAAAATATTAATGTTTAATTACATTTAACTATTTTTGCAATTCGTTTTTTGGTATTGAATGTATAATACGTATATTTATAATTAATATTTCTCTCAGTGTGTCCACCATCTCTGGTGGATTTATATATATATATATATATATATATATATATATATATATATATATATATATATATATATATATATATATATATATATATATTGTTGACTTTTGTACTTCTTGTACAATTTATCCCACATGTTTCCAACAATTTAAATATAGATAAATCAGCTATTTTAACCAGTGTAATTGTGTCACCTGTCAATGACGTCATATACGTGTTACCCTCGATTTTTTTTTTACTTCTGTATTTAACTGTGGTTTATTGAACCTATTATGATTTTGCAGTGTAAGATTACATTTGACACCTTTAAATATTACATAAATGTATTATGTATTTAATGAGTGTATAAATCAGCAGCAAAAAGTAATTCTTGAAAAAATCTGCACAGTAATTTTATAAAAACTAAACATGTTAATAAAAACAAATTACTATTAGTACTCTTATTAAAATTCAATCAAGCAATCTTACATTTCACAATTTTATATTTATATATGAATGTCAAGAATTCAGAAGTGTATATATTTAAATAGCCTACACTACACAGAAATAATATACAATTAAATTATACTTATTTTAAATGTATTGTGCAGGATAGGTATAAAAAAATATATAGGCTTTTAATAATCTTTCAGTGCCCAAAACCATGAACGCTTCAAAACAGAGCGCACAAAGCGCGTATGCGCATCGCGGGTGCAGAATGATGTGCTCAAAGCAACATGGAGTCACAGTGTGCAGCGCTGCGCTGCACAAGTGCGCATTTAAAAGTTCACTGCACAAAGCGAAGAAATGTTGAGCGCACAAATCCTAGTGTATATCTGTCCAACAGGTTATTGATCATTTGTTTCTTCACAGTTTTAAATTCCAGTTATTGTGCGTTTGATGCCAATTCATAGGTCTTGTGCTAACAGGCACGGTAGCGAGTCGTTTAAAAACAGCAACAAACATAATATACAAATACACAAAATAAAGTAATTTTATGCAAATTCACAGCCTTTTATCTACAGATCAAGCACTATAATGTGAATATATCACATTGGAAAGAGAGTTTTACCGTGCATCCTGCTGTAACCGGACGAGGCGCACACACTGTTTGAATACTGAATGGAGTCAGCCGCAGAGGAGGGAAAACGAGTTTCCGTAAACTTTAATTTAATGATGTAAATAGACTTCTGTCCCTCACATTAAGCTATGGAATGGCTTCAGATGACTGTGTGAAATTATAATAAGACCCTCTCAGTCTCAGACCCAAGTCACCCAAACTGACGTGAAAAAAGCGTGAGGCGCCGAAAAGCGCGCTGTTTGCATCCCTGTACTCACCCTGAAGTCATCCTAGGTGTAAATGACATTCCTCTTTCAGACGAATACAGTCCGAGTTATATTAAGAAATGTCCTGGCTCTTCCAAGCTTGATAATGGGATTGAATGGCTGTGTGTCTTTGAAAGTCCATCAAAGCGCAGCTAAATTTCTCCACGTGTCTCCGGGGGTTAATTAAGGCCTTCTGAAATGAAGCGATGCGCTCTTTTAAGAAAAATATCCTTATTTAAAATTTTATCGACTAAAATAACTAGATTCCGGCAAACGGCCGTAGGCATCAATATACGCCTAAAGAGTAACCCTTGAACTTGACGCACAACTTAAAATTTTGTAAATTGTACATAAGGAAGGTTTTGTATTAACTTTTCAGTTCATTTCTGAAATATAATAATTTACACAGTTACTGTCCCAAGTTATTCCCTTTCAGTCGATAACGTCAGACGTAGTCGACAGTCGACTGAATTGGGATCTCGCTAGAGAGCCTATCCTCTTCGAGTACTATTGAACGAGCCAATGTAATTGGCGTGCGTGATTCGCATCACACACTCCGCCCCCACGGCGCGGGTATAAATACGGAAGTGGATGCACGCACTAGTTGCCTTTCGAGTGCTGTTGTCTACAACGAGCGAGTGTGTCGGTGTTCTTCAGGAAGACTCTCCCAGTGCTGGTGTTCTACAGCGCGAGTGCAGCGGTGATCGCGAGCTTTGAGCTCTCAACTGCTGTTTTAACAGCAACAAATTTCTAAATGTTTGTGTGTGTTGATGGCTGGTAAAGGGGGCGGAAAAGTGAGTGCTTCACTGTTTCAGTTCTCTGTTCAGTGTTGCCGCGGTCATTCCCCTGTGTGCTCCGGCACTGGTGACGGTCCTATTTTCTGAAAGAGCAACACGGGTGCGTTTGCGTCTTTTTCAAGATGTCATTCCGCCCGTGCGTTTCTGGGTGCGGTCGTTCCCTGTCTATCTCTGATGGTCACAACTGTTGTGTCACGTGTTTGGGCTTACAGCACGCTGAGACAGCTTTTGTGGACAGCTCATGTTTTCACTGTGGGAACATGACTGTCGCAGTGTTGAGGGCGAGACTCGCTTTCGTTCGCGGAGAGCGAGTCCCCATTACCATGCCCCACCCTCGGGTGCTGTGTGGGATGGGTGACCGGAGGATAGTGTTGGATGTCCCGCCCGGTAACCATTCCCTGTGGGCTCCTCACTCCTCCCTTCCACTGCAACCACTGGAGCCTCCTGTGTTGTCTGCTGGTCCATCTGTAATGGGTGGGCCAGCGGTTTCATTCGGGGCTCCCCTGGAGGACAGGACGCCGAATGCAGCATCGGAGGGTGAGCTGACTTCTAGAGATGATGACTCGGCTGCATTGTCTCCCTCCGGGAGTTCAATGTTGCCCGAGCCGGATCCAGAATTATCAGCTATGCTGAAACGGGCCGCCGAGGCTGCCGGGCTCGAGTGGAACCTCCACCGTGTCCCGTTCTGTCTCGGTTGGAATCTGGAGTTTGGTATCTTGGGGCGGGCCGCGCTGGTTCTCAGCTCGCCGCCCCAGTGCCTTTCTTTCCCGAAATGCATGGAGAGCTTATCAGGTGGTGAACAGCATCTTTCTCTGCCAGAAACTGCCTGAATAGCTTTTCCACCTCATTATCCTTGATGGAGGAACGGTGAAGGGTTGCAAGGTGTCCCTCCATTGGAGCGGTCTGTCGACACAGGTACACCTGTGTCCGGCGGCCGCTGTCTTTTGGGGGGATCCTCGTCTCCCCCCTAAGGCCTGTGAGTTTTCGTCCGTTCCGACGGGCAGAGCTTACAAAGCCTGTGGGCAAGCCGCTTCCGGCTAGGGCACCCATGGCATGCACGAGGGTAATCCAGACCGTGCGCTCATAGGTGAGCACCGGACTGGATCCGACCTCACCCTCCGGGGCATCAGTGGTCCACCTTGGTGGTCCAGTAGCGCCTTCGTTGGCTCAGCCTGGTTGGTATGGCGGATGCGGACAAGGTTCGGTTCCTGGTCTCCCCAATTTCCCAGGTTGGGCTGGTCTGCGACGCGGTGGAGAACTGCATCCAACAGTTCTCTGCAGCTCAAGCGCAGACGGAGGTCATCCGGCACATCCTGCCCCGGTGGCCAGCTGCTGCCTCAACCCCGCCGCCGGTGGCAGCTCCTCCGCCTGCTCGTCGCCGTGGGCGTTCCCCGGCCGCCGCTCCTGCTGGCCCTCCGCAGCAGCCTCCACCCAGGCCTCAGCATGGAGCCGGCCGCAGTAGAGACCCGGTCATCTGCCTTCTCACGCGCCCTCTGCCGCTTGTGGAAACAGGTAAGTGTTGCACAGCACACTAACACCACTCTCTCTACTTTGCTGCCCCACCTCAGGCTCGGCTACCCCGGTCAAGTCAGTGATAGTCATCACATTAGGTGTTGAGCAGACGTGCTCCTGAAAATTCAGTGATATTCATCACACCGAGTGTTGAGCTGTGCTCCTGACTTGTGCGTGCTTATCTTATCCTGGTGGCAAAGGATTTGATATAGCTGCTCCTCCAGCCGGTACGAAGGCCAGTTGTAAACTCGTTCTTCGTGCTACTAGGTGGTGGGTCGTGACCATCTTGGCCCAAGATTGGTCTGCAGCTCCGACCTGAAAGACATGTGCTTAAAAACAGATCTCTACCTTCCGCACCGCAGGCCATCCTGTGGGTTGCGTCTAAGGGTGGAGTATCAGTACAGTGTCCTTCCCTTCGAGTGCTCCAGAGCCCGTTGGGTCTTCAGGTCAACTGGAAGAGAGTAATCTCGCCCACGGGCTTAGTATCTCTTTTTGAGTTTTGGAGATGGACTCGGTCTAACACGTGTCTCCAATGAGAATGTGTTCAGCTGGTGTTTGAAGTGAGAAAGGGTCCCACTGAAAGAACTTTCAGAGGCTCCTGGGGTATATGGTAGTTGCAGCCATTGGCTTCCTCCATATGTGACCGCTTCAGCGCTAGCTTCATGATCGAGTCCCGAGGTGACCCTGGCAGAGCAGCTCACCCTGTGTGACTATAGTTCATCCCGGTCTGCTGCCAAACCCTCTTCAACAGAGGGGCCATGTACAAAGGGCGTGTTTTAACGGAGGCCGGGGCGACCCTCGACTACACGGGCATTCGTGCCTCGAGTTGTTAGACATTACGACCGTTGCGAAATGCTCCTGGTGCTCAGTGAAGTTCTTCGCACTCAAGTGTTGAGCAGAAATGCTCTTGAAGCTCAGTGAGTTTATCACACTCAGGTGTTGAGCAGGAATGCTCCTGAAGCTCAGTGAACTTATCACACTCAAGTGCTGAGCATAAAATGCTCCTGAAGCCCAGTGATCTTCACATGTTGTGTTGAGCAATACTCCTGTCTTTTTGCGCCCGTCGCTTGCACCTACGTGCCAAGTCAGGAGAGGAACAGGTCTTCATAGTTGCCCCTTATTGGCCCAACTAGACCTGGTTCCCATCGACAGCCTTCCTGACTTCCCCTGAAAACTCTTTCAGGGACGGGGCACGATGGCACCCACGTTCTTCCCCCGGAGATTCCGGGCGGTCTTACATCTGAACGCGGAGGTTCAGGTGGCTATCACAGGGACATGTGATAGTTACCATCACTTTTGCGAGCACCCCCTAGAAATGGGTAGCGTGCTTACACCTTTAGAAGTGGAACCTAGTCGTTGAGTGCGTCTTCTCTCCAGAGGAGATCCTGAAAGCTTTCGATCACTTCAGTGCTCTCTTTCCTGCAAAATGGGTTGGAGTAGGCTTTTTTCCTTCACCCTCAAGATTATGTTGCCTCGGTGTTTAAACAACGCTCATCATGTTGCAGAAGTGTGCAGAAGCACGTTCTGATCGTCAGGTTCCTGAGGAGCAAGGTCTTGAAAATCCTTGCGTCCCTCTTTATCCTCTTGGGCCTTGTCCCTGGTGCGACTGCACTGCAGAGACCGCCCCTGAGCCACTGCAGGCAGTGAGTTAAAAATTCTGTTATATCAGTTCTCCTGCTCGCGTGGTCTCTACTAGAGGGTAGGGACTTACTCGCTTTCGGTCAACGTATTGTGCCTGGAGTCTGGGCCGGCTAACTCTCACAAGCTGAGACCCCGGTTCGGATTGTGCCCAAGGTTCCTACCTCTCCCGTAATAGGAGCAGGTGGTGAGCCTGCAAGCGCTGCCCTGGAGGAGGCAGATCCAGCCCTGGCTTCTCTGTCCGTTTGCTTGGACGTGTACAGAATGCAAGCCATAGACCTCAGACCAGCTCTACAAATATCTGTTGGAACTCAGCAGAGAGGGAAGGCTGTTTCCATGCAAAGTTGCACTTAGTGCTTGCCTTCAGTTCGGTAAAAATCCGAGATGCAACATGTCCACTTAGGTGTTGAGCTCCTCTATGATGAGTGTAAAGTGCTCCGCCTGGGCGTTGACGATATGCTTTGCTAAACAGATTCTAGAGTTGGGGGCTGGACGACACCTAGTTGAACCGCTGCTTCCCGTGGGCTCCCTTCTCATGAAGCCAGTTTCACCGTGAGCCCGGTTCAAGTGTCGGCTTGCTGCGCCATTCCCCTCCTATTGACTGGATACGTGCGCCTTTCTACTCCAGTTGAGTTCCCTTAAAATTGAACCCTGTTGAGTTCCTCCACACCCCTCCGACGTCGGATGTGCGGAACGTCTGGTGTTAGGCCTACCACTCGTAAGCAGTGTGGAACCTGTGTTAGGCTGGGTCCATATGTTGCGGTCCCTACGGCGACCCCATATGTGTATTCTTCCACGATACGGCTCCCTGCGGCGAGCCCGTGTCTTCCCTCGGCAGAGTCTCTCTGCCGTCACTGTCCGGTGTGTCTCCCCCCGTCTTAGGCTGGAGCCACCCCAGTGACATTCCATATGTTAGACTGCCCGGTTTCCGCCCAGTTCATATGTGTATTCTCCACGTTACCTCCCTCTGGGTTGGATGTGGCTTCCGCAGCGTCCCTTCCTTCCAGTGTACGGGGAACGCTTTCCCAGTGGTCCTATAGGAACAGCAGTGACTTCCCTGGCCTAAGCCCTGTCCTTCCCCGCCTTAAATTTGCGGGGGCATCAGGAGGCTTTGGTTTAGGCACTGGAAGGTGGCAGCGTTAGTGGCGTATTCAAAGGTTATCCGAATTCAGTCGACCGTCGACTACGTCTGACGTTATCGACTGAAAGGGAACGTCCTGGTTGCGTATGCAACCCACCGTTCCCTGAAGGAGGGAACGGAGGACGTAGTCCCCTTGCCACTACCGCTGGACCACCGCTGACCCCGGGTTACTCTCGGCTCCTCAGCGAAAAGCAACTAGTGCGTGCATCCACTTCCGTATTTATACCCGCGCTGCGGGGGCGGAGTGTGTGATGCGAATCACGCACGGCAATTACATTGGCTCGTTCAATAGTACTCGAAGAGGATAGGCTCTCTAGCGAGATCCCAATTCAGTCGACCGTTGACTACGTCCTCCGTTCCCTCCGTCAGGGAACGGTGGGTTGCACATGCAACCAGGACGTTTTCATGACAAATTTATTTAAACATATAATGAATAATAATAAGCTAATATAGTGCAAATATTTAGTGAAATGCTCCCCTGAGTGAATGACTTGCCTGAGGTAAATGCAATGCTACGTTGCTTTTTTATTGATGTCTTTCCGCATTTGAAAACATCTGTTCGTCTGTTGTTCTTCTGTACTTTTTCCTGTTGTGCCGTTGAGCAAAAAGCATTGCATTACCACGTGCTGCATTGGCGTGGGGAGACCGATAAAAGCCACGCGGAAACGGGATGCAGTGAGAGAGAGACCAGTGGAGACCTGTGGGTGCTCAGAGAGAAAGCTGTGAACAGCGGAAAGAGTTGCAAGAGCGGAAAGCGCGGAAAGAGAACGCCGAGAGCGCGAGGAACGACTCGAGTGACTGCTAATTCCCAGTGGACAGAGTTTGATTACATAACGCTGGGTGCGCGACCTTGTTTTTGGTCTGTTTATTTTGTTTTCAATAAACACCTGCAGTCTCCACAAGCGGACCCTGTCCTCTTCCTTCCCTGTATCTTGAACATTGTTACAATAAATTACTAATAAAAAAAAGGGATCAAACAAAACTGTGACAAAGTTCAAGTTCAGGGAAGAAGCGTGAATTAACTTTATTCGTAAAATAAACAAACAACAAAATGAAAGGAGTGCGGCATATACTGTAAGCATAATAAAAACAGCATTGTTAAATGTCCCAGGCTCTCAGCCCAGCCTTGTTTCATACCTCAGTTACGTTAATACAACTTTAATATATTAAAACTTTTAATCCATGAACATGATTTCTGCCCCAGTCCCGTCGGATTGGTTTGGGATTTCGAGGTGAAGACGACAACTCCCATGATTCCAAGCTCATTCACCGCATCATCAAGCTACGCCTTTGTTATTGTTTTGAATAAGCGACCTCTCCACTAATGCAAATGCGAGATAAAAATGAATTTGCTTAAGCAATCATGCCATTTTTGCTCACTTCTTCAAGTCTCGGAGCTCTTTTGTCATGCCTCTTGTTTCATAGGACTTGAGCTCTTAAGTGAAATCGATTAGTTTAAAAATCATACGCTATCGTAAAAGTGTTTTGAGGTCAAAATTGTCAGAGTTTTACTGCAACTGGTTTTCATTTTTACTGGAAACTGTGGTGAACTGTATGTATAGGTAGGCAGAGGTATGTTTTTCCTTTGAGGCTATGATGCATCTGGGACTGCCTTCTCTTATAATTTGCCAAAAATAAGGTTACAATAATTTTGCATCTGGAACGCAGGCATATGTAGGCAGCTCTCTAGGTTTTGGAACAGAGCCACGGTGACTTCTTTATCTAATTTTTATCTATTCTGTTTACTTTAATTGTTCTGCCATCTGTGCATCTAGGCCATTTAAAGACTTTTTAGGGGGCGTTTTTAAGAACGCCACTATATATTACTACATTCAATGTTCAACATTTTATGACTGTACATGACAATTTGTCACAACCTCCACCCACTCACCAAATATGTATATCACTTTAGCAATACCAAAACTAGAAGAAAAGAATAATTACAGGGGCTGTTTGACAGAAGAAACAGCATGCAGCGTGAATCCTTAAGAAATAAATGGGTTTTACGGTTGCAAATTGCAGATGTAATCACTCAGTGTAACCACCTTATTAACTCCCCTTTTGATGCATATGAATATAAGCAAAAACGTTTAAATAAAGTCACACTGCATCTTGCGAGCTTTTCTCCGGTCCGAAAACGCAGGGCAAACTTCTTCATTTTTTCATGTATAGTCTCGATGAATCTTCTCAGTCCAATTTTTCTTCCTTCGTTCCCAGGGCTAAGCAGGAAACTTGTGTCCATGTAATTTGAATGTTAATGTTCTAAAGGCGGATTAAGTTTTCCTGTCTTTTTCCTCAACTCTAAGGTAAAGCAGGTCTAACACCTTTCTTAATGCAATCACCGCTAGCCCTTTTTTAGAAGAGATGAATATTTCTGCCTTCCTCTGTTCATTTCCATTTTTAATCTAGTTCCGTGTGATTGATGGGCCGTAGGAAAGACATCAGAAGCCTGGATAAATCTCTCAGCTTTTAGCCAACTTGCAGTCATGTAATAATCGGCAGGGCAAAAGAACACTTCGTATTTGATCAGCGTTTATGTACAAAAACCTGCTGTAATGCTCATCTCACTGTAAAATGTGACTTTAGATAGATTCGGTTAGCACAGTTTAATTATTTCCACCGGTTCCCTGTCAACAAGCAACCGAGAAAGACTCAAAAGGAGTGAATGGAGCATGACGCATCGTGCGCCATTATTGTTTCTCAAGTTTTTTGTTGTGCCAAAATCGGTTGACAAACAAAGCTGCTCAGCTGTAACAGGCTTTTCCAGCTTTCCAGTAACAGACAGAAAGAATCAAAGCGCTTGAGTAGAATAGAACATGAACTTCACAAAAGGATGCCAAATCCATGAACCATTCTGACAAATGGAGAAGAGTCCAGGGCACTATTTGATGACAGATATGTGCTACTACTTTCTTTCTTTCGCAGAACACATGAGATGCAAGGCAAAATGTTGATGCTAAAAAAATGAATGGGGACAAATGCTGAAAGGAAAAAAAAACATAAGAAGAGGGCTCCAGACAAAAATAAAAGACAAGGGAGAAATTAAACATTTAGGCCAAATAACTACTTTTAAATTACAAAATTGACAGAATCACTCGACGAAGATGACAATTTAAATTTCGTTCTCTTGTTTTAGTAAATCGTGGCCAATTATTCTGTTATTATTTTTGTCACATTTGAGAACAATTTAAAGGTTGGGTATGTGATTTGGAAAACGCCTACCTTCTTTCCTCCAACGCTGGCCCTGACTCCACCCATTCGAAGAACATGGACGCGCAATCATGCTCAAGCAAAAACTCAGATGTGCGAGAGATTGTAATGGCGATTTACTACTAATCATGGAACCGGCTTTACTGACGAGATGGGCATGCGTCACAAGCTTTGAGTATGCGCACGAAGGGGGTCACGTGCGCTGGGGGGAGGGGGGTGTGGTACGACCGTTTGATTGACGAACTTACTGTCCAATGATTCTAGGTGGTCTTGGAAATGATTTTCGAGTCCTGCCCATTCCACAGATGATTAAATTGCTTAATTTTCATTTCAGTGCTTCTAACTCAGTGGCTGTAAGTGGGTTAGGAATAGGATTTCAAGTTATTTTGTCTGGAGCGAGATGGATGGATGGATGCATGGATGGATGGATGGATGGATGGATGGATGGATGGATGGATGGATGGATGGATGGATGGATGGATGAATGGGTGGATGGGTGGGTGGATGGATGGATGGATGGATGTTTCTGAAGTTTATGTAGAGCCAAAATCAACTGACTAACAAGCTGTAACAGGCTTTTATCACTTTCGGGTAACAGACAGAATGAATCAATGTTCTTGGGTCACATTGAGTGGAATGGAACATGAACTTCACAAAATGAAGCCGAATTCATGCCCCATTATGTCAAATGGAGAGGAGGCCTGGGCCAATAAAAACGTCAAAAGTGCTGCTCTGTAGCCCAGAGTCAGGTCACTCCCTCAATCACCCTGCAAAGTGCAACACAGAAACCATTTCACTGCTTGACATTATAAAGTGTGATCAAGGCTCATGTAATCATGCACTGTATAAAGAAAACTACTCAAAATCAAAGCCAGAGGGGATAAAGAACACTCAGTGGCAGCCTTTGAAGCTCCACTCTCACGTTCACTCTAAATTCAACCATCTGCTGTAAATTGTATTTAGTAGAAGGATAGTATTTCAGTCATTGGTTCATTATCTCTTTTTTGCCTGTCCAAGCTGCCACTAAAACACGTATGAAAAGCTTTTATATCACTCTCTTAAACAGTCATATATTTGTTGTTGACCGAACTTTGAAAAATATGTTTTCTTTCCATTTGAGAGAAAAGTCTGAATCTAATTTTCACACTTCTCTTTTCTGTACTGTGAAAATAGCTGGGTCTCCATTATGCAGATTTTAAGATATTGCAAAAATGCTAAACAGAAACTCCAAGATGAGCATACAATTTTCAAAATGTGCATAAAAACACACGCTTACTTAAGGTGAGATGTGACTTTGCCTCAAGTCATGTGACTGAATAATTTGCACTATTACCTTCCACAACTGAAGTCAACACAAGTAATTTATTGCATTTAATAAGAGAGCTGACTTCCCCAGTGGCTACGTCTTCTGTTTCAATTTTGCACCAATTTTATTTTTCACAGAAGACAGTCAGTCATACTGCTTTGGAACAGCTTGGTGACAGCGTGATTTTTGGATATACTGAGTGTACTTCAAATGTAATTGAACTGGATAAAAAATAAATACATAAAAAATATTGTAACTGAATGTGAATCCAATTTTGAAAGCCATAACCGTTTTAAGTTGCTTGGTAGATTTATTTATGTTTGTATGATGATTATGAGGTCAACTGTGCTCATAAAAATACATTGACCTTGATGAGTTACATACATTCACCGGCCACTTTATTCAGTACACTTCTAGTACCGGGTTAGACCCCATTTTGCCTAACTTCTTCATGGCATTGATTTAACAAGGTGCTGGAAACATTCCTCAGAGATTTTGGTCCATATTGACATGATAGCTTCACACAGTTGCTGTAGATTTGTCGTCTGTACATCCATGATGTGAATCCTGTTACAGCACACCCCAAAGCTGCTATATTGGATTGAGATCTGGTGACTCTGGAGGCCATTTGAGTTTAGTGAACTACTTGTCATGTTCAAGAAACCAGTTTGAGATGATTTAAGCTTTGTGACATGGTCCATTCTCATCCTATAAGAGGCCATAAGAAGATATGATACTAAAGCATTTATTAACACACTAAGTTACTATTACTATGATAAATTGATCATTACTAAAGTATGAAAATACAATTATTAAACACATTATAGATATGCTTTTAAATCAAGAATAAAGCATTTATAGTTGTATTTATAAAATGCTTAATAATGTCTATTAATGCTTTATAAATGATGAATTAACTGTTTACTAATGCTTAACTAATGATTAATAGCTTGCAGTTATTATAAAGTGTTACCCAAACTACAGCTGGAGCAAAACGCAGCCGCTAGAGTTCTTACCAGAACCAGGAGGTATGACAATATTAGCCCGGTTCTGTCAACACTGCATTGGCTCCCTATTAAACATCGTATACATTTTAAAATATTGCTGATTACTTACAAAGCACTAAATGGTTTAGCTCCCCAGTACTTGAGCGAGCTCTTAACGCATTGTAGTCCTTCACGTCTATTGCGATCTCAAAATTCTGGCTAGATCATAATACCTAGAATATCAAAATCGACTGCTGGCGGTAGATGCTTTTCCTATTTAGCACCAAAAATTTGGAACAATCTTCCTAACATTGTCCGGGAAGCAGAAACAGTCTGTCAGTTTAAATCTAGACTAAAAACACATCTCTTTGGCTTAGCATACACGTAACACATTATAGACTTCTATAATTCAATGTTAGGCTGCAGAGTTTAGATCAGCCGGAACTGAGAACACTTCCCATAAATCCTGATGTACTTTGTACATCATAAGAAGGATGGCGTCTACGCTAATATTAGTCTCTCTGTTTATCCAGAGGTTTACCGCAAACCGCTGGATCCAGGCCATATCCAGATCTGATGAAGGACCATCGCATGGACATGATGTCAACATATCCCTGAAGTGCCAGCCTCATCAACACTGTGAAGGCCTCATGGACACCTCAACAAACCCGTCTCCATACCGACATAGTAGACTTCTGACCTATAATGCTGCCTAAATCATAATCATACACTGTTCGTTCATTGGCCAAAGGAGGACTGGCCCCCCGACTGAGCCTGGGTTTCTCCCAAGGTTTTTTTCTCCATTCTGTCACTGATGGAGTTTTGGTTCCTTGCCACTGTCACCTTTTTCGCCCTTTCTTCGCCTTTGTCGCCATTGGCTTTTCGCTTGCTTAGTTGGGGACATTTAATTTTATATTTAACAATACTATTACAACATTATTTTCCTGTTATCACTGTAAAGCTGCTTTGAAACAATCTGTATTGTTAAAAGCGCTATATAAATAAAGGTGACTTGACTTGTCTTTCTATATGCTGAACCAGTCTGGACATTTTCCTCTGACTTCTGGCATGAACAACAGATTTTCTCTCACAGAACTGCCACTCACTGGATATGTTCTCTCTTTCAGACCATTCTCCGTAAAACCTAGAGATGGTTGTGTGTGAAAATCCCAGTAGATCAGCAGTTTCTAAAATACTCAGACCCGCAACAACCATGCCATGTTCAAAGTCACTTTCTCCCCCATAATGATGCTCAGTTTGAACTTCAGCAGACTGTCTTGACCATGTCTACATGCCTAAATGCATTGAATTGCTGCCATGTGATTTGCTAATTAGATATCTGCATTATTGAGCAATTGAAAAGACCACCTAATAAAGTGGCTAGTGAGTGTATACTCAGTCTCAGTATTTTAAACTTCATCAACTTCAACTTTGAGCAATTTCTTCTCTTGCCATGGTAACCAGTCTGCAACCACCAATTCTCTATTGTTAAACTGCATGGATAAAAAGCCATTAGTTTTTTACTATTTATGTCTTCATTCTGCTGAAGCTTTTCCATTTGTTCTCTCCTTTGCTCTCTTTCTCTGCTTTTTAAGTCTACTATACGCAGAAATTGGGTGGCCCCATGGGTCAAACCCCTAGGAGGAGGCTTTAGTAACATAGACCCAGACCCACTTAATCCACAGAATGGGGCTGCAATAACCTCCTCTCTCCAAAGCAATATCTGAGAGGCAGGTCAGGCATTTCCTGAGCGAATGCATTGAGTGCTTTTTGACTGCAGGGGAAGCAGCATGAATACTGTCTCTATGTGAGCCTAATGACAGGCCACAGTGAGGACTGACCCTTGCCTTCCTTCAAATGTGAATGGAACATTCAAATATAACTAAAAAAGAACACTGTGAAGAATGGAGAATCGGGTGAATGCAAAACTTTCTAGCTACAGTACCAAGTTTCAGAAATGTTTAAAAAGTCTTTCTGGACTGTTAGCGGTATATCAAGTGTGACTATATTTCCTTGCCTGAAGGAAAAAACAGTGCTTGCATGACAGACAAAAAAAAAAAAAAAAGAATAGCAATGAAGAAACAAAAAAAAGCGAAACTCAATCCCTTCACGAAGGACTCTTCCACAAAGCGTTAACAATGTGCATTTGTAATGGTCACTAAACACAAAAGTAATTTTCCCATCAATGATCACTTGGTCATCCTGAATCATGTTTATTTCAGATCTTTGGACTATTCAGACTTTAAAATCCAGTTTCTGTAATTTGAATTTAGGTGGCAAACAGAATTTTGACACACGACTTCCTTTTACAGTCCTGTTTCCCATGTACTTATTATAGTAATAACAATAACTGGGTAATAACTAGGTAATAACCCTGAACCTACCCCTAAACCTAACCTTAACCCATCTACTTACAGTATATTACCCAGTACTTTCTTAGGTAAGTACACTGTAAGTACACGTAAGTTAACGCACTGTAAAATTAAGCATTGTTACCCAGTACTTTCTTAGGTAAGTACACTGTAAGTACATGTAAGTTAACGTACTGTAAAAGGAAGCGTTTCCAAAAACATTTATGCATTTGGCTGTTAATTTTTTTAAAACACAAACTTTTGAAAATGGGTTTCAAAGTGCAAGTTTTTGGAAACAATACCACTATCGTCTCTGTGTAAACTAAAAAAAGGCAAATTTGTGAAAACACTGATGTCATGAGCATGCGTATTACGTGTTCAGTCTATAGGCATGTGTTTCTTTACAAAGTGATGTCGCCAACTACTGGCCTGGCATGAATAATGTGAATGGGGATCGTTTTGACAATGTTGCTGTCTGTACGCTAAAAGAAAAACTTTTCTGTTTTTAGTACATCGTTGCCGTGTTAACACCCTAAATCGCAATTCAAATTTGAATGTACCCTATTGTTTAAAAGATTGGGGTCTGCAAAATTGTGTTTTGTGTTTTTGAAAGAAGCCTCTTTTGCTCGCAAGGCTGCATTTATTTGATCAAAAATACAGTAAAATATTATTACCATTTAAAATCAATTTTCTATTTGAATATGTTTTAAAGGGGTGGTAAAACACGATTTCACTTTTCTAACTTTAGTTATTGTGTAATGTTGCTGTTTGAGCATAAACAACATCTGCAAAGTTACAGCGCTCAAAGTTCAAAGCAAACGGAGATATTTTGCTTTTAAAGAAATCAATTGCTAAGGACTACAGCAAACGACCGGGTAGGGACTACACAACATTCCTTCAGGTTTGCTGACGTCAGCAAACCCCAATAAACCCCTCCTCCGAGAATACGAAATAAGGGGAGCGAGGCCATTTTATATTGCGTTGGAGAAGAGTTATTGTGGTATAGTAGTGTTGTTGACGCCGCAAAGTCGTCGAAACGCTGTTATTTTCATCCGGATTGCAGGTCCACTTTGTTCAGCCTTCCTAGGGGCGCAGGAGTTAGGTATCAATGGTTAATTATTACCCAAATCTCGCTCTCTGCTGCACATTTTACGGAGGAACGCTTCCACAATCTTCGCGAGCTCAATGCAGGATTTGCACAACGGCTTATCCTGAAAGATGGAGCAGTTCCAGCTTTAAGAACAGAAGCTGTTGTTTACGGGCCACAATCTGTAACGTTAAGTATGATTTATTTTTCATCTATGTGTTTTCCTGTAATAGTTTGTATTGTTAATTGTACGTTGTAGCAAGGAAGTAAACAAATGACAACGCTGTTGGCTCTGCAAACCAGCTTGTTAAATGCGCATTCATACTTAAAAGAGCTGTATGTAAGAAATTTATTTCAATTGATCATAAAATGGCCCTGATATGTAACTAGACATTAAGAAATCATGTTCATTTCAAATACTTATATCACTGACAACAGTAGTCCGGCCAGGATATTGTCATTTAAAAAGTGAAGTTGCAGCCCTCAACTGATGTTGATGTTGTCATGTTGTGTTTTGGTCTGATGCGCCACCCTCCACCTATCTACCAATCACGAAGTCAGTAGTGTTGCGGCATCCGGATTGCCAGCTCTGCTCTAGTTACCACAGCTGCAGCTACAAACGTGTCGGAATCGGATAAAAAACATTGCGAAACCAAAAAAAAAACTGGTTATGAATCCGAAATAATTCGTGACAAAGTCCGAAATTAAACAAGGATCTATATAGGAGATGCCTTTCAAAGATGGAGACGGCTGAAAACGGAGAAGAATTTGAAGACAGACGCCAACGTTACTAATTTTCTCCTGGACAGGTAAGATTCATCTATGTTTGGCTAACTTGAACTTGATGTAAATGGACATTTCAAATATTCATGACAGACGAACAAAGTTATGCATGTTCGTGCAAAGTAACGTTATGTTAATTCATATGGAGGAGGTGGGTCATCGAATTGAAAAGGTAAGGAATTGTTTGGGTAATAAAAACGGCGAGTCGTCATTACTAACATTAGCAATGCGTTATCAGAGCCCGTTTCTCTGTCATTATGCTGAGACGCAGAAAAAAAAACATTAGCACGCCCATTATTGTTTATCATGCAAGTTCTACAGCCAAAAATATTAGAATGACACGTAATCTTTCACATCACATATTTTAGCGTTATGGACGTGTACTGCAGGGTAAGTTAAAAAATACAGCTGGTCGCTTTCAGTTATGGCGTCAGCTAAATGAATAGCTGTATCTTTGATATCGGTTACACACAGTGACAGAGGCTTGTGCTTGTACTTACGTTAATGACAGATACCTACCGTTACAATGTACTGTCACATACGAGCGTACATCTTTACGATTATATTTGCCTAATCGCCATTAGTAAATCTATGGGATATATAATTACTTTGCAAAACATCTCTCATTTGAAGCATAAACATAATTAACAGAAAAAGCTTCTTGTAGCAGCCTACGTTCCTGCTGGATCCTGCAGCTTATCTGGCAACCTCGAGTCAGGGAGGAGGGAGAGGGGTAATTTGTAATTTGAAAGTGATTGCAGTACCAGTTTTGGCCACATTCTTACATACGGCTACTTTAACGTTATCCGTCAAACACCTAACGTTACAAACTTTTTTTAAATCTCAACAGCAAAATTAGAATTAGTGTAAATTATTCTTTGATTAGAGCTTTTATATATTGTTTATCTATATGCTTGTTTATCTACAGGCATGCTAAACATGGTTCTGTGTTTGATTTGGCTAACTTACTGTAGTAAAGCCAATGTTCAGTGTTCGTTTTGGGTTAATAGTTCTTGCGACAGATATTTGGCTACCATCGTTCTAAAAATACAAAAGTAACGGTGGCATACAGTCAGTAACAATCACTATAGATCCGCAGTCTTTGCTCAAAAAAATCCCTTTGAGGACTGTGGTATAATTTGTTAGATATAATTTTGTTATTATATGAAATTCTTGTTTATGAAGCTTATTTTTTTGTAATACTATAATAATCAGTACAATTAAATAACAGCCTATCAAAAAGAAAATGAGACAACAAAAAACAAACCTTTCTGAAACGTCTTTTAACAGCCGTTCTTGAACAGGTTCTGCTCGATCATCTTCACTAGCATTCTCTGAGTCTGATTCGGGCTCAAATTGGTATGGTTTTATTGATGCCATCGTTTATAATAGGCTACACCAAAGCACAAACTACCATAGACAGTAAAAGAAAAGTACCGGTAAAGGTACGGGGCGTGACGTTTCCGGAAAACGTGCACTAGTCAGTTTGCGAATCACAACACACTGGGCCAGTTAGCCAATCTGAGCCCATTGCGTAGTTTTGAGAGACTGGCTTCATAGAACCAGAAAACCATCAGACAATTTTTTACAAGGAGGGGAAGAGCAGTGTAGAATAAAGGTAAAATATATGAAAAATAATGCAATTTTTTAAAAACGAAACATGAACACATGTTACAGTGCACCCCACAAACACAATCAAGCCTTCGAAAAAATGTGTTTTACCACCTGTTACGGCCCTTGGCCTGTTTCTGGTCGTTCTCCTGCTCCTCCTCTCTTTCAGGCCTAATTGCTAACACCTGGGAAGATGGTGTTTAAATAGGAGCTTCTCTGCTGCATTGCTCTCTCTTTTCCTGGTCTAGTGGCTGAAGGCTTCGACGCTGCTCTGATGGCTGGTCCGGGCCCATACTTTGCTCGACACGTCAGGACTTCACAGAGATGCACCTTTAAGTTTATTTGAGTTTATGTCTTTTATTTTTACATTCAAAATTTGCACCCACACACACAATACATCCCAGCACTTACGCTACACTGCTGATACTGACATTCATATCCCATGGTTGGTTACGTTGTTTACATTTGTGTTACATACACAATAAATTTATGTTTTGCACTGTTTGCTCGTGGCATGGTCTCCTATTGATTGTTATGGCCTTGAGTCAGTCGTAACAAATGGGGGCTCGTCCGTTGCTTTTTGCGCGTTTTGTTAGTTATTTGATTTGTTTAAAGCGCCTTGTGGTTTTATTTAGTAATTTGTTTGTGAGCGCTTGAAGGGCAGATGAGAATGAGCGTAGCTATATAGTAGTTTCGTCTCTGAATGGTGTTTTTTTTTTTTTTGAACATTATGCGTTGTGATTGGCTGTTAAGGGGGAGATCCTCTGACGTCAGTGTCCTTATATGTTTAGTTGTTGCGCTCTGGGAGACGTGCCTGAGTTTGATTAGTTTTGATTAGTTGTAATTTGTTTGCTGGCGTACTCGAGCGGGTGTGTTTTGGCAGTAGTGGCTGTGTGTTTTTTGTGGAGACGTGTGAAGGTAAGTGACAGTTTGTTGAGGCGCACTTAAGTTTTGGACTGGCGTTTTTCCTAGTAGGCATAGCAGCGTTTCCCAATAGGGGGGTCGCTGCATCATTGTTTTAGTGTGGAGGTACGGCCGGTAGAGCTTCCCATGTTCCTTTTCCCTACATCGGCTCGGGAGCATTTCCGTGGTTTCAGGGGGTTGCCAGCTTGCTGGTCACCTTTGACTGACCATCGAGTTGTAAATGCATAAAAACCCACCGCTACGCCTCACGAAGACTAGGGTCAGTAAGTTAGCTTTTGTGATAGGTAGTTAGCGGGGAAACGCCGTCCTTGGGCTGTGGTTGTAAGCCTTGGAGTGCTGATAAATTTGTCACTTACGCTTCGTCTCTAGTGGATTTGTTAGCCATGGATGAAGTGGTGGAAGATTTTATTGAATCGCCACAGGTACGAGGATTAGATATTTGTACTAAGAAACAATTGATTAGGATTGCGGAGTACTATAAGGTTGATATAGGGGATGCCCGAAAGACAAAGGATTATAAAAAAGGTAATTTGACAGCGAAATTGTTGGAAAATGGTGTCTTGATGCCAGGTAAAGTTGACACTTTGGTTGAATCATCTTTGTTGGGAAGAGTAAGCCCGGTGGGTTTATCGTTTGAGCAGCAGAAAGAGTTGCTTTTGTTGCGTATTAAAACTGAACAGGAGAAAGAGCAGGCGATGGAATGAATGAGGCAGGATTTGGAGCGGGAAAAGTTAGATGTGGAGAGACAAAGACTAGCGCTGATCAGAGAAGGTAAGCTGGAGGGCGAGGCACAGGTAAACATTAAACAGGATGTCTTGAGTGATCTGAGATTAGTTCCCAGGTTTAATGAGGAGGACCCAGAGATTTTTTTTTTCCTTATTCGAACGTCTGGCAGAGGCTCGAGGTTGGTCTGACTCTACGCGTATGTTAATGTTACAGTGTGTGTTAACCGGAAAAGCACAACAGGCGTTTTCAGCGTTAAGCAGTACTGATTGTGGTAGATACTCTGTGGTAAAAAATGCTGTTTTAAAAACATATGAACTTGTGCCGGAGGCGTACCGATTGCGCTTTCGAGGTTGGAGACGTGGAGATAAGTCACATCTAGAGTTTATGCGTGATTTAGCTATGCATTTTGACTGTTGGTGCTCAGCGGCCGGCGTTGACTCTTTTGAAAACCTCCGTGAGTTAATCATTTTGGAGCAGTTTAAAAACTCTGTGTCAGAGTGCATCGTCACTTATATTAGTGAGCGTGGAGTTAAGTTGGTTAGTGAAGCTGCTGCGCTGGCTGACGATTATTTCTTGATTCATTCTTCAAGAGGCGGCGCTGGTCCTCATGAAGCAAGGGCAAGTAGGCAGTTTGAGGATAAGAGTGGTCGTGTTTCGGGGGATTCAGAAAAAATCTGTAATTACTGTCATAAGCGAGGTCACTGGAAAAATGATTGTTATGCTCTTAAATCTCGTCCAAATCAAGCTTTTCCCACAGCTAATCCGGTAATGTGTGCTGTGTCTGTGTCTGACCAGGAGTTAGCTGGAATCACTGGAGAAGGCAATCCGGAGTTGAAATCTTATTTGCCTTTTATTACAGAAGGATTTGTTTCTTTAATGGGAAGTAAAGAGCAGGTGCGCATAAAAATTTTGCGTGACACTGGGGCGTTTGACTCATTTATCGTAGCTGCAACTTTGCCATTTTCAAATGACACCTTTGTGGGCTCAAGCATTCCTGTAGTGGGAATGGGGTTAAATGTTTTGAATGTACCACAACACAAAATGATGCTGCACTGTAATCTCTTCCAGGGTGAGGTGTCTGTTGGCGTGCGCCCAGCGTTGCCTATGGAAGGCGTTGCTATGATCCTGGGAAATGACATCGCCGGTGATAAAGTATGGGCTGATGTATCCCCGCCTGCCAGGGTGACGGTGACTCCTTTAGGGTGCAGTAAGCCTGATGAGAGTGAGGTACACTTTCCTGATGTGTTCAGTGCCTGTGCAGTAACCCGTTCAAAACGTTTGGACAGTGATCACTCTGAAAGTGTGGCCTCCGGTCCTCGCTTACTTTTACCTGTTGTCCCCTGGTCTGTTTCTCATGATGAGCTGATGCATGAGCAGGAAGCTGACAGCACTTTGAAGTCTTGTATGGATGGGGTTTGTTCTCCTGCAGAGGTCAGAAATCGTTCTCATTGCTATTTTGTACACAATAATGTCTTGATGAGAAAATGGACACCTCAGTTTGAGGGTTTTGTTGGTAATCCGATTTGCCAAGTGGTTGTTCCTTTAAAGTATAGGAATACTGTGTTGCAGATTTCCCATGACCAGTCTGGACATATGGGTGTCAGGAAGACATATGACCGGGTTCTGCTGTATTTTTTTTTGGCCTCGGTTGAAAAAGGATGCGTCTGCATACATCAAGTCGTGTCACACCTGTCAATTGACCAGTAAGCCCAACCAGGTTTTGAAGCCCGTTCCACTTTGTCCAATACCAGCTATAAGTCAGCCATTTGAACATCTTCTTATTGACTGTGTTGGTCCATTACCACCATCAAAATCCGGTTCCAGTTATTTGTTGACAGTGATGTGTCAAAGTACTAGGTATCCTGCAGCCTACCCACTGCGTAGTATAACGGCCAAGTCTGTGGTTCGTGCATTGTCCCAATTTATTTCTATTTTTGGAGTTCCACGGATCATTCCGTCAGATCAAGGGTCAAATTTTTGTTCAAAATTATTTGCTCAAGTTTTGGAACAGTTGGACATAGTTCATAATTTTGCATCTGCCTATCATGCTCAAAGCCAGGTTGTTTTGGAGCGATTTCACCAAACACTTAAGTATATGCTGCGCTCATTGTGTGTGCAGATGCAGGGTGATTGGGAAGAGGCTTTACCGTGGATGTTGTTGGCTGCTAGAGAGGTAATTCAAGAAAGTACAGGGTTTAGCCCTAATGATCTGATTTTTGGGCATAAAGTGCGGGGTCCTCTGGCTCTGTTGCAGGACACCTGGAAGGAGGCTCAGCCTCCAAGTAACCTACTAGACTTTGTGAACGGGTTCAGGTACAGGCTTTATGTCTCAGGAAGTGGCCAGGGAGAATTTGGCCAGGGCACAAGCTAAAATGAGGAAACGTTATGATTGGCAGACTGAGCACAGAGAGTTTCTCCCAGGTGACCGGGTTTTAGCTCTTTTGCCTATAATTACTTCTCCGTGGCAAGCAAAATTTTCTGGACCAATTTTGGTATTAAAGAAGCTTTCTGATCAAAACTATTTAATTTCGACTCCAACTTATAGGAAAAAGACCAGGCTCTGCCATGTTAATCTTTTGAAGCCTTATATTTCCCGTGAGCCATTTGGAAGTGAGGGGGAGTTAAAGTTGTCCAACACTCATCGTGTCTGTTTGGCTATGCCATCGTCCTCAGTTGTGGTAGAGATGGAGGATCTAACAGGGCCTGATGAGGTTATGGTGTCTGGTCGGCTGAAAAATAGGGAAGCTTTGGATAAATTGGAAGGCGTTTTGGGTCATCTAGAGTCTTGTCAGCGGGCACAGCTAGTTAAGCTGATTAGAGGTTTCCCTTGTCTATTTGGAGACACGCCATCACGTACAACTTTATTAAAGCATGATATAGACGTGGGAGATGCGAAGCCAGTTAGGCAAAGATTCTATCGTGTTCACCCAGAGAAGCGTAAAAATCTCGAGGCTGAGATTAAGTACATGGTTCATAATAAGATAGCAGTTCCCTCTGACTCTAGTTGGGCCTCACCATGTCTCCTGGTCCCAAAGTCAGACAATACATCTCGGTTCTGTACAGATTTTCGTAAAGTGAATTCAGTTACCAAGCCTGACTCTTTCCCTCTTCCTCGTATGGAGGATTGTGTTGATCAAGTGGGGGGGGGGCGAAGTTTGTGACTAAGCTGGATTTACTTAAAGGTTACTGGCAGGTGCCATTGACAGACAGGGCAAGGGAGATTGCTTCTTTTATTACACCAGGGGGGCTGTACTCCTATAATGTTATGGCTTTTGGTTTAAGGAATGCCCCAGCAACTTTCCAGCGCCTAATGCACCTGGTGGTGCGGGATCTGGAGGGATGCGCAGTGTATTTGGATGACGTGGTGGTGTATGCTGACAATTGGGAACAACATTTGGAGCGTGTTAAAGCTTTGTTTGTGCGTCTAGCTCATGCTGGTTTAACAGTGAATCTGGCAAAGTGTGAATTCGCTAGGGCCACGGTGGTCTACTTGGGTCGTGTTGTTGGCCAGGGTTCGGTGAGACCAGTGCGTGCTAAAGTGTGTTCAATCGATGACATTCCATCACCAACGACAAAAAAGGAACTCATGAGATTTCTTGGTATGGTGGGCTATTATAGGTGTTTTTGTAGGAATTTCTCTACAGTGTCTTCCCTTTCAGAAGATCAGTCAAAGGTGCGACCAAAGTACTTGTGGTCTCCAGTTTGCCAGCAGTCCTTTGAAAGAGTGAAAGCTCTAATCTCCAATGCTCCAGTTCTATTTGCTCCTAGGTGGGATTGTGAGTTTCACCTGGAGGTGGATGCCAGCATGGTCGGGGCTGGTGCAGTGTTGCTGCAGAAAGATGATGGAGGGGTTAATAAGCCTGTGTGTTTCTTTTCCAGGAAATTTAATCGCCATCAGCTAAACTATTCAGTCATCGAAAAAGAAACGCTGGCGCTTATTTTGGTGTTGCAGCATTTTAGTGTGTATCTGGGCTCTGGTCCGGTGGTATTTTTTTCCGACCATAATCCTCTAACATTCCTTAGCACTCTACAGACTCCTAACCAACGGTTGATGCACTGGGCTCTTCACCTCCAGTCCTACACTTTGGACATTCGGCATATCAAGGGGCGGGATAATGTGGTGGCAGACGCATTGTCCCGGTCTCCAAGTTGTTAGGTAAGATATACCTCCTTAAAATTTTATAAACTTTGTATCATGGGATACCTGTAGCTCAAGGGAACCCCTAGGGGTCCCTGTTTTGTTAGAGGGGGGTGTTACGGCCCTTGGCCTGTTTCTGGTCGTTCTCCTGCTCCTCCTCTCTTTCAGGCCTAATTGCTAACACCTGGGAAGATGGTGTTTAAATAGGAGCTTCTCTGCTGCATTGCTCTCTCTTTTCCTGGTCTGGTGGCTGAAGGCTTTGACGCTGCTCTGATGGCTGGTCCGGGCCCATACTTTGCTCGACACGTCAGGACTTCACAGAGATGCACCTTTAAGTTTATTTGAGTTTATGTCTTTTATTTTTACATTCAACATTTGCACCCACACACACAATACATCCCAGCACTTACGCTACACTGCTGATACTGACATTCATATCCCATGGTTGGTTACGATGTTTACATTTGTGTTACATACACAATAAATTTATGTTTTGCACTGTTTGCTCGTGGCATGGTCTCCTATTGATTGTTATGGCCTTGAGTCAGTCGTAACACACCCCTTTAACAGTGTTGTGCTAGTTACTAAGATATAGTAACTAGTTAGTTACTAGTTACTTCATTCAAAAAGTAACTCAATTAATTTGTTGATTACTTACACCAAAAAGTAATGCATTACTGTTAAAAGTAACTTTTTAGTTACTTTTGAAAAAAAAAAACATTCTTTAATGTTCCCATTAATGTTCTTTTATGCATTATGGTCTACACAAACACAAAACTGACTTAAATAAAATAGTGTTTAAAAATTACTTTCTGTTTAAGTCAGACCAGCACAAACTGAATATATCACAAGGATTTCTGAGGTGACTCGCTATGCTGACTCTCGATCTTCGCAGTAGATGCGCCAGAGAGAAATGCACATTTCATACGGATTACATAAGCAGAGAGCAGTCTGTAGTCTGTTTTCTTTCGTTTTGAATTGTTCTGTTTAAAAGTAGACATGTCTGTGAGGCAAGTAGGTTACCTTATACGCCGAGTTCCGGTTCATTTATGAGACGAGCTCCTGTTCACGCGCTGGCGCCTCCATTTTGTGATTATCTATCGTCTGCTATATTTACTTCTTATTTATTAAATCCAGGCAAATGGTTGAAACATTGATTAAAATTAAGATACAATTAATCCAAAACGAAATTCACTTTAAAGAAAGGTTTTGTGCTTTCTGTTTGATGTCTCTGTGAAAGTTTTAAAGCATATTTTAGTGCCGCTTTCAGAGTGCTCACGTACGGAGAACTGTCACGTCCGTAACATTGTTTCTTCCTCATAAATGCGAACACTTAAAATAAAATAAATATTTTGTTCTGTGGAGACTGAGAGCCAACCCTTCTTCATCCGGTGGGTAGTATTACTTTGGTTTGCGCAGTGTAATTCACAGAATTACTAAACAATATTTTAGGTCTATAAAATTCAGCCCGTATGAATGTGCATTTTCTAAGCTTAGAAAATTGACAAAATTCATTTGATTCT
The DNA here is from genome assembly GCF_051911475.1 of Siphateles boraxobius. Lineage (NCBI taxonomy): Eukaryota > Metazoa > Chordata > Actinopteri > Cypriniformes > Leuciscidae > Siphateles > Siphateles boraxobius. The sequence goes on from NW_027509042.1 coordinate 41,815,314, forward strand.
AATCATAATGTAACATTATTGTGAAATTGATTTCTTTATAGGCTATTTGCTATTTGTGTAGTAAATCCTTATGTTTTTATCCAACTAGGCTATGTGTGGGCCTTATGTAAAATACGGGACAAATCGTTTCCCTTATTGATTTGATACGGGACGCATCATTTTACTTGTAAATACGGGACAATTCCGTATTTTAAGGGACGGGTGACAAGCAACCCTACCACCAATCCGACAATGTGTCGCTGCTGCAAACAGGTTATGCTGTAGGCTACACTTCAGCCAAAATTAATTAATTTAAAAAAGTAACGGACAACGCACCATATGGTAACGGTAGCGGAGTTAATTTATTTAAAAAGTAATGCGTTACAGTATGAGTTACTGTCAAAAGTAACTGCGTTACAGTAATGCGTTACTAGTAACACGTTACTGCCCAATACTGCCCTTTAGAATGTAATTTATTCCTGTGATCAAAGCTGAATTTTCAGCATCATTACTCCAGTCTTCAGTGTCACATGATCCTTCAGAAATCATTCTAATATGCTGATTTGCTGCTCAAGAAACATTTCTGCCTCATATTTTTGCGAAACTGTGATATATTTTTTGATCAGGATTCTTTGATTAACAGAAAGTTCATAATTTATTTGAAATAGAAATCTCTTGTAACATTTTAAAATGTTTTTACTGTCACTTTAATGCAATTTAAAGCATTTTGTCTGAATATAAGTAATAATTCAAATTTAAGGGGGAAAAAATTACTGACCCCACAATTTTGAACAGTAGGGTAAGAAAGTAGTATTGAAATGACCTGAAATACAATGCTCTAATTTTGAACTATAAAATCAAGATTTTGACAACTTTTTTATGTTGGCTTAATAAGTCTCGATTGAAATTGTTTGCAAAAGGCCTTGAAGTTGGAAGGTTTAAAGACCTTATGAACGGCAAGGGAGTCAGTTCTTAAATTCTGAGTTTGTTTGTTTTTAGTAAACCCTACAAGTTAAAATGAATTCGAAATGAAGACACCAAAGGTGCATATTTAAAATTTTACATTTAATATTTAAAACTAAAGCTTTATTTGTACAGCAGTCTTAACAGCTGCAGTAGCATGATCTTTGCTGTGTTATTAAGGTAACATTCAGATTCAAATCAAAATCTCTGCCGATTAGATTGTGAAAGAAGAAGATATGAAACGCTTATCTTGTGCAGTCCTGCTGGTTTCGGCCGTAAATACAACATACAGCACTCTGCTGTATATGCCTGTGTTATTAAAAATACATAATTTTTGTGTGAATGTGCCTGTGCAAAGGAAGGAACAATTAGTGGAAAGTGCTGCTTTTATTGTAAACATTTGTTTTTCTTGTCCTTTTGTAATCGGCAGAGTTGTCAAATGGCACACCAACGCATTATCTTTCCCTTTTATAATGTTTTCATTTGCATTTCACTCAATAGTCCTATGTGGAAAACATTCGTGCATGTGATTTTGTCCTCTCGATTGTACTACTGTGCCTTTGCTTTGTTGTGTTTTTAATTAATCCCGCGTGGCTTTGATAACTGTTGTGTAGGGTTGTTTCATTTTCGAGTGTGCCCCACCGGACTGCCCTTTATGCCTTTGAATTGTTTGTATTAATGGAGTTTTGAAAGTATTTTCTATTTATCAATGCGAGTTACCAGTCACAATTTTAGATTAAGCTCATTTTTATTCTAGCAAGCATTATTTCATACAGAAACAGCAAATGAATTAATCTTCTTAGTACGAATCTGTCACCTACTGCCTCTAATCGCCTGCTGTCTGGCACATTAGTGCTTCATGATAGTGAGATTTTCTCGGGTTTTTAATTAAGCAGGTGCATAATATCTACTTTTTGTTATGCATATTTAACAATTAGCAAGAAATACAGGTTGTCAGGACGCATTGTGTTATAAAACACAAGTAAGTTTACTAAACATCAGAGACTTTAGGATAAACTGAGGTTACAATTTATTTAAACTTTAGACATTCTGCTAAGTAACTAATTTGCAACTACACGCCAACTTAGTCTCATAAGTGTTTCATTACTTGCAAAGTTAATTATAGTCAGAAATGTGTGTTGGGGAGCATCAAAATAAAGTGTTAGCAGATAATCAGCAGACTGTCTACTAATACTATAATGACTGCTAGTTACTTATAGTTAGTAGAATGTTTAAAGTGGACTATTGAAATAAAGCATTACCGAAAGTGATTAATTTGTTTTAATATTGTTTTTAAAGTGGTGTTCTCTTTATGTAATGCCTCGGGGGAACCCATTCAAAGTTTTTTTTGCTCATTGAGTTAAACTGCATCTGCTGTTTATCCATGTTGACCTGATAAGGCTGAAAAGAAAAAGAATACATGGACAGATGTTGTATGTGATAGCTCATTCTGCTCTGGGGCAAATTCAATAATAACACAACAGGTAAAAACCCATATACAGATAGAGAATAATAGAACAGAAGTGGGTGAAATTTATTGTAGGCTGGAAGGTATAAGAGATGCATCTGTAAAAAAAAAAACTGAATGGTAATAACGGTCAGCCATATGTGAAGTGAAAGCCAAACAAATGAAATAAAAACACAACCACCTGTATGTATACAGGCTGTTGCTCTCAGAGGTTTTCTGCTGTTTTGTTTTTGTGAAGGACCAGAGCTGAATTTGGGTCAGATTATCATCTGGGAAAGGAGTTCATTTTGGGACAATTGACTGTCCGCTTATGGTCTCTGATAGACAGAACCTTAAAAAAAAAATCACTTAAAGGGAGAAACCTGTCAAGAACATATCCAGATTATATTTCATCCCAAAACCAAATGAAAGAAATAAGGAATTATATACTTCTTTAAGAAACATTGTCTGTATGGTCAATAAGATTTGTTGCCTTTTTTTTTTTTTGCCTGTAATCATGATTTGTGTGAAAATAAATCAAAGTTGTTGGTGTTTTACTGCCACCGGTTGTCCTTTTAGCTGGAAACTGCCATGAATTTGTATGTTTATGGAGTTTTGCAAAAATTTAGCTAAAGGCATTGAGCCTAGGTTGAACTTTTTGCAATATACATGATATCTCCCACAAAAATACATTTGAATGGCAGTTCATAGACAAATTTAAGATGGTCTCCTCTATGAATTTAAAATAAATAAAATAATGCAAATCTGGATTGTTCTGGCAAAAATCAACTCATTTTTACCATGTATATTTTTTATTATGTTTGTTCTGAGTATGTTCACTTTTGTTTTTCTTGGTTGTTAAATTCGACAGATCCAATGCGTCTCTCTCTCTCTCCTTCTTTCCAAGTAATTTTCATGATTTCAATTCTTTGCTGATATTTTTTTATTTATGATATTTATATTTATTAAATTGGTCGGACAGAGTCTCTGTGTGTGTCTTAAGTTTGAAAGCCTCATGAACAAACATTTTAGTCACACAACCTGACCTGAAAAAGTAAGGGAAAATCTCCAGCCCTTCTGTAAATGCACTAATTTCATACATGCACGTGAAATGGGCCATGAAAATAAAACGTATTAATGTGCTAATGTGTTTCTTAGACATCAATGCAGAAATAGCCTCAAACGGCACAGACGCAGCATCATTATGGCTCACAGATGACAACAAAGGACCATCTCTGAATATTCATAGCTCACCATCTCACTTCCAATTCATCACTTGTGATTTTTGTGAAGATAAAGTGCCGCTAAGTGTCCAACTACAAATGTGTGTCATTTCAACAGCTTTAGTTACATTTCTCATTTCTTAGTAACAGTGTTACCCAATATATTAGAGTTATTTTGCTAGGCTTATATTTTTCACAGCTCAGGACAGTCAGTAGTGAGGGACTATCCACATTTCAGAACGGCTGAAAAAACATGTTACCATCAGTTTGGGTTCTTCCCTTAATGTTTTAGTTCAATCATTTAGTTATTTAGAACCAAATGTTTTTAATGTAAGAAACCAGAGAACAGTGACGCAAGTAGACGGTGGGAGAAGTCAGAAAAAGATGCATTGGGATGTAAAGGTCAGGAAGCAAGGATTCAAAGAGGAAGGAGTTGAACGAGAGAAGATGCCCTCTGTGTTGAACTAGTCATCAACAGACTATGGTCAGATGGTAAAGTTCACTTGCAACTTGTATATGTGACCATCTCCTGAACAACAGCTTCTGTTTGCACTCCAGACATCAGCTGAAGCCTAAAAAATGCCTGTCGCTGACGATTTTTGATTCTCCACAGACCATCTAATGACCCAGCAGCATCTGTTGTCTTTTCCTCTTGCACATTCTCATGTCAGCTCCTCCATGAACAGAGAACTGGACTGTTTACCAGGTATTTTGAGGGTTTTTTTGCACTTCTTCTTGAGCCCTTTTCAGCCCCGGCCCTCAGATTCAGATGATGGCTGCTGCATTTCTGCGGGACCTATTAGCGCCCACATCTCTGCTGCACAAACAGGTTCAGGAAATGAGCCATGTCGAAGTCAGTTTCGTTCAACTTTCTTGCTTTCTCCTGTCCTCTAATGCCAAACAACCTCTTCTTTTGTTCACTCCATCAGTTTTTTGGCATCAACAATTTTTTCAACAATCAACAATCTTCCTCATTCACCTATTTTGCAAGTGCGATTGATCTTCATAAGTGTGTGTGTGTGTGTGTGTGTGTGTGTGTGTGTGTGTGTGTGTGTGTGTGTGTGTGTGTGTGTGTGTGTGTGTGTGTGTGTGTGTGTGTGTGTGTGTGTGTGTGTGTGTGTGTGTGTGAGAGAGAGAGAGAGAGAGAGAGAGAGAGACATGGGTCAGTCTATGAAACAGTTACATTTTATTTAAAAAGGGGATTTTTAAATGTAATGTATTTAAGTAAATTGCACAATGCAATCTTAAACAAAACCATTATATTTAAATATGTGTTGGAATAAAATGATGCCTTTCGGAAGGTATCCAGTTTGACAGTTTTAATTTAACATTAAGCCTCAAGATCATGCAACAAAGTGCTTCTTAGAAAGACAATTTAATGTTGGTTTTTCTAAAACCATATTCAATTCTTACTGCGCAAAACAATGGCAACACTGTTGACCTTGTAAAATCGACCCCTAAGGAAAAACATAAAACATAAGATAAAAAGATCAAACTTGAACTTGAAAAGTTCACTTCTTGAAAGAATGGAAAAGTCATAATATTTTTTTTTGTGTGTTTTTAATTCATTATGTCAACTGAAATTAATCAATTACCAAAAAAATAGTTGTGAGTACCTTTGTGGGCTCAGTAAGGTTTTTTTTTTTTTAAATTTAAAGAAGTTAATATACGTTTATTTAGCAAGGACGTATTAAATTGATTAAAAGTTCCAGTAGCCTAAAGACAATTATAAAGTTACAAAAAATCTGTATTTTAAATAAATACTGTTCTTTTGAATGTTCTGTTCATCAAAGAATCCTGTAAACGTAGTTCCCTTTCAAGGGAACTCGAGCTGCGTTGAGACGCGGTGGGAACGCTCTGCGTGATTGCGTCGTGAAGCACGTGTATAATCAGTCCAATGGAAGAACGAGACGTCACCGGCTGTGACGTCATAAACCAGGAAACTATAAAGCACACCAGAAATCAGACCGCGACAGCTTCTGTTGCCTTCAGCAAGCGCTCTCTGTATACTGTCCTTGTCTATTTATTGTTGTCTGTCACAAGCACATTATCTATCTATATATATATATATATATTATGGCGAAACAAGAATTCAAGCGTTGTGTTGTCCCTTGCCCTCGTTTCATCACGGGTGGGGACACACATCAGCTTTGTGTTGCTTGTTTCGGAGTGGAGCATGCCCAGTCAGTTCTCGAGGGAGCTGACTGTGAGCATTGCGAGAAGCTGTCCGTGAGGACGCTCCGCTCTCGCCGGGCGTTCTTTGAGGAGGACGGTTCGGTTCGCGCTCCCCGGGGTGCGGGTCCCGCTGCTGCCGAGGCACAGCGAAGGCTTTCATCTTGGGGTTCGCATATGGATCTAGTAGCGGGGCTTGAGAAGGGCCCAGCCCTTTCTCAACCCTTACCTGCTGGATCCGGTGCCTCTGCCCAGGAAGGAGCCCGCGCTGCGGCTTCTCCTTCCCAGGTTGGGGCACCATTGTTGCGGCTATCCAGTTCTGAGGATCTGGATGTCGTCAGTGTTGATATGGGGGATGTTGAGTTTTCGCCAGCTCATGCCTCCGATAATGATGATTAAAATCTACATCTTCGCTGGTGGGTAAAGCTTATTCGGCAGCAGGTCAGGCTGCGTCATGTCTGCACACTATGTCTATACTGCAGGCATACCAGGCTGATCTGCTGAAGGATATCGATGAACGTGAGGAAGTCAGCGCTGACGCAATTCGAGAATTGCGTCGCGCAACAGACCTGTCTCTCCGGGCCACCAAGGAGACGGCCAAATCAGTGGGCCGTTCTATGGCAGCCCTGGTGGCCACGGAGCGGCATCTTTGGTTAAATCTGTCTGATATAAAGGATAAAGATAGGTCTGTTCTTCTGGACGCGCCACTGTCACCTTCAAGTTTGTTCGGCGACGCTATCAACTGTGTCGTCGATAGGTTTCAAGAAACGAAAAAACAATCGGCTGCGTTCCAGAGGTTTCTTCCTCGACGTTTCAATATCCCCGAGACTGCTGGGCGAAAAATGATTATTAAATCCGAGCAGTCTCATCCGAGTACAAGCTCCTCACAGCACAGAGTGCATCAAAAACAGAGCGTCGCCACTCGGGCTCGTCCACAATCTGGGGAATCTGGGTGGCGGTCGCAGTCCAGGCCAGCTAGGGGTAGGCAAGATCTGAGGACTGTCATCTCTAAGAAGGCTTGGGCTAAGAAGAAGTCCTGACGCCCAAGGCGTCAGGCTTCTGAGGGTGGTCCCCTCCGAGGAGGGACGATTTCGAGAAATCGTTCATCCTCGGCACCCTCTGGGGGGCGATTCTCTGAGGAGAGTCGCAGCGCTGCCACATCGGTTGTTCCCTGCCGGTTCGCCGCTTCAGGGCACCGAGGTGTCAGCGTCCCCATACGATTCTCCGAGGAGGATCGTAGAACGGTCAGTTCGGTTGTTCCCTGCCGGTTCGCCGCTTCAGGGCACCGAAATGTCCGTACAACCGAATCCCGAGGCCAGTCTCGAGAGACTGGTCCCCTTAGTAGAATTTCTGGCAGCGTGGAAACTACTGCCAAATATTTCTCAGTGGGTCCTGCATATAATAGAAAAGGGTTACAGAATTCAGTTCGGTTCTCGTCCGCCCAGATTTCAAGGGGTCCTTCCCACAGTGGTGGACCAGAGGGAGGTTCGGGTCATGGAACTAGAAGTACTGACGCTTCTGCAAAAAGGGGCTATAGAAAGGGTTTCTCCTCCCAGCAGAGAGTCAGGGTTTTACAGCCGTTACTTCATCGTTCCCAAGAAGGATGGGGGGTTGCGTCCTATTCTAGATCTGCGTCAGTTAAACAGCAGAGTTCAGAAACTCAAGTTCAAGATGCTTACACTCAAACAGATTGTATCACAGATTCAGTCCGAGGACTGGTTTGTCACAATAGACTTGAAGGACGCTTACTTTCATGTATCCATTCATCCTCATCACAGGAAGTTCCTGAGGTTTGCTTTCGGGGGCGAAGCATACCAATATCGGGTCCTTCCATTCGGCCTAGGTTTATCACCCCGCACCTTTACGAAATGCGTGGATGCAGCGCTGGCTCCTCTGAGACTCCAGGGCATTCGCGTATTAAACTATATCGACGACTGGTTGATCCTGGCTCGTTCCGAGCAGTTGGCAGTTCGGCATCGAGATGTCGTTCTGTCTCACTTAAAAAGGTTGGGGTTGCGGCTAAACACCAAGAAGAGTGTGGTCCTCCCAGCCCAGAGGACCACTTTTTTAGGGGTGATGTGGGATTCGACAACTATGCAAGCACGATTGTCTCCAGCTCGTATTTCTGCGATTCTCACAGCCGTAAATATGGTAAAACTTGGCCAGTCACTCACTGTGAAACAGTTCCAGAGACTGGTGGGTCTCATGGCAGCTGCGTCCAACGTAGTTACTTTTGGCCTTCTGCACATGAGACCCCTGTAGTGGTGGCTCAGGACCAAGGGGTTTTCTCCGAGGGGAAATCCGTTTCGCACGATCAAGGTCACGCGGCTATGCCTACGTGCCTTGGTCATGTGGAAGAAACCTTGGTTCCTCGCCCAAGGCCCAGTATTGGGGGCTTCTTGTCGACGCGTAACGCTATCGACGGATGCTTCCCTCACAGGCTGGGGGGCGGTCATGAGTGGCCGCTCGGCGACAGGTGTCTGGCAGGACCATCAGCTTTCGTGGCATATAAACCGACTAGAGATGATGGCGGTATTTCAGGCTCTCAAATACTTCCTGCCAGACCTGAGAGGCCATCATGTGCTCGTCCGCACAGACAACACATCGGTGGTCTCTTACATCAACCATCAGGGGGGTCTGAGGTCCCTATTATTATGCAAACTGGCTCATCAGATCCTCCTATGGGCCCAGGGAAAATTACTGTCACTCAGGGCAGTTTATATTCCAGGGTATTTGAATGTGGGAGCAGATATCCTGTCAAGACAGGGGCTGAGGCCCGGGGAGTGGAGACTTCACCCCGAGGTGGTGGAGCTCCTATGGGAGAACTATGGTCAAGCTCAGATAGATCTTTTCGCATCTTACGATACAACCCATTGTCCGCTTTGGTTCTCCCTCACATATCCAGCTCCTCTCGGACTGGACGCTATGGTACAGGAGTGGCCGAGGCTGCACCTGTACGCATTCCCCCCGATATCATTGCTTCCGGGAGTTCTGGAGAGGGTTCGCCGGGAGGGGGCTCATCTATTATTAGTAGCCCCGCACTGGCCGACCCGAGTGTGGTTCTCGGACCTAGTGTCCCTTCTGCACGGCTCTCCCATGGAGATTCCTGTCAGGGGGGACTTGTTATCTCAAGCAGGGGGCACGATATTTCACCCTCGCCCGGAGTTGTGGAAACTGTGGGCTTGGCCTCTGAGGGGGCCCAGCTCTTAGAATCCGGTCTCTCGACTGAGGTCGTTGAGACCATCCTTCAATCCAGAGCTCCTTCCACGAGAAAACTATATTCATTGAAATGGAAATTGTTCTCTACATGGTGTGGAGAACGTTTTTTAAATCCTGCTAACTGCCCGGTTGGTACAGTTCTCGATTTCCTTCAAGACCGTTTCTCTGCTGGATTATCTCCCTCCACCTTAAAGGTGTACGTAGCGGCTATATCTGCTTATCGCTCCCCTTTGGGGGCTTCTTCTCTTGGGAGAGATCCTCTTATTACTCGTTTTCTCCGTGGTACACTGAGGCTTAGGCCTGCATTGCACTCTAGAGCACCGGCTTGGGATTTGGCCATTGTACTTGAGGGTCTGGCCCTGGCTCCCTTCGAGCCTATTGAAGAGGTTTCAGAGAAGTTCCTTACACTAAAAACTCTATTTCTTCTCGCTATTTCTTCTATCAAGAGAATTGGAGATCTGCAAGCCCTGTCGGTGGCTCCTTCATGTTTGGAATTTGCATCTGGTATGGTGAAAGCATTTTTACACCCTAGGCCGGGCTACATTCCTAAGGTCCCCACTAATGTGGCGGGCCCTATTGTGCTGCAGGCTTTTTGCCCTCCACCTTTCGTTACCCCAGATCAGGAAGGTCTCAATCTGTTATGTCCCGTTAGGGCTTTGGATGCCTACGTTCACAGAGCTGCCCTGTGGCGTAGATCAGAGCAGTTATTTGTCTGCTTCGGTTCAACCAAGAAAGGTTGCCCTGCATCTAGACAGGTAATGAGCAAGTGGGTAGTTGAGGCTATCTCACTTGCTTATGAAGCGGCCGGACAGCTCTCACCTATGGCTGTCCGCGCCCATTCTACCAGGAGTATGGCTGCCTCTAAGGCTTTAATTTCAGGGGTTTCCCTGCAGGACGTTTGTAATGCGGCAGGCTGGTCCTCACCGCATACATTTGTCAGATTCTACGACCTAGACCTCTCCACTCCCGGGGCTAGGCTGCTTGTTTCCTAGTGTGCGCAAGGACTCCACACAGAACGGGCATTTCTCATTATGGCGTAGTGGACATGGGGTTCCCACCGCGTCTCAACGCAGCTCGAGTTCCCTTGAAAGGGAACGTCTCAGGTTACGTATGTAACCCTGGTTCCCTGAGAGGGAACGAGACGCTGCGTTCTCCTGCCATACTTCCTGCATGCCCTGATCGACTTGCTTCAGGCCTTTTCAGAAGCTGTCGCGGTCTGATTTCTGGTGTGCTTTATAGCTTCCTGGTCTATGACGTCACCACCGGTGACGTCTCGTTCTTCCATTGGACTGATTATACACGTGCTTCACGACGCAATCACGCAGAGCGTTCCCACCGCGTCTCAACGCAGCGTCTCGTTCCCTCTCAGGGAACCAGGGTTACATACGTAACCTGAGACGTTTCCTCAAAAATATCAAGCAGCACAACTCTGAAAATAAACACTGATAATAAAAAGAAATGTTTCTTGAGCAGAAAATCTGCATATTAGAATGATTTATGAAGGATCATGTGACACTGAAGACTGGAGTAATGATGCTGATCTTGGATAGCATAAGAGACTTCTTTCAAAAAACCTACCAACCACAAACTTTTGAATGGTATAGAAAGTAGTGACCTAGTTCTGGCATGCAACTCTAGATTGCACAGGCTGATAGTCTTTTAACTCATTTGGTAGCGATCACATCATATCTACAAAGCACAGCTGGTTGGTTGCTGTTGCATCAGTGACCATCGAGCTGCGACTCAACATTCAAACAAATACCATGTTGCAGTTAGACTGACTGCGCACTTTCAGAAACCCTCCACCTTCCCCAGCTCCACCTGTATAGATCTATTCTGCTAAAACCAACATTAACATTGCCATATGCATGACCACGATAGAAATTAAGTTACCATATTTTTGTTGATGTGTGTAGAAAAATCAATCAATCAACACAATAAAAGTTTGCATTGTTAAAGTTATTTTCATTTTCATTATATTTGAAGCACACAAAGGGCACCTGGTTTGTAGAATGACCCACATGGTTTCCTTCATCATGAGACTGATACATCATTAAGTATCTGAAGTGACAGTCACTCCTCCGCTCCAGTCCTCCCTTCATCACCCTCATCTGTCTGGTCGGCTTTTCGCATCCAGGTTTAATGCAGTGTGGTTAATGTCATCATTTCTTCTATGAGTTTGAGTGGTGCTACTTATGCTGAGTCGCTCTGGAATAAAAGTTTGCTATAAAAATGGACATCTGAGTTAATCGGATCTGATTCAGAGAAGAAGGCTTTCTCTGGCATATAAAGATGTTTAAATGACCAGACATAATTGACAAAACTGAGGGGTGAATCATTAAACAGTTAGGCCTCAGTATTATGTGCACAGTATTTTAGTTTGATCATAATTCAAATTGGTTCTGTTTCTCACACAAAGCTGTTGTATGGATTCAGAAGATTTGGAATTTAGCAAATATGATAATTTGTGCTACTTTTATGGATTTTTATGTCAGTTTTACAGGTCTGTTCAATAACGTTGTATAGGAATTAGCTGCATGAACATTCTTCAAAATGTCTGCTTTTGTGTGCACAGAAAAAAATTAAGGTAATTATAAATATATAATATAAAGGTTTGGAGTGTGAGTAAATGACAATAGTTTATTCAGATGCACTGTTCCTTTAAATGCACATACACTAACACATATCTAGCTCAGAGGGCACATCAAATCCAGCACAAATGATTTTCTGTAAACAAGAAAATACATAGAAATTGGATTTCAAGTACGAGCGCAGCAGAAGAACGTTTTTATGGAAGCAGGTCAGACTGATAAGAGACTCATACGTATGATTGATTTGAAAAGGAAATAATTTCTCCACTGCCTCTGTTATTGGGGAAGCAGATATTAAAACTAAGAGAAGGACGCAGACAGAAGTTTGGAGAGATGGAGGTCACAGGACAATCTGTGCCCATCAGAAACCTTCAAGAAAGCACAACAGACAGACAGCAGTTAAATCTCACACACATCATACAATGCTGCTATTTATTAAACAGCTTATTGCAGCTTAAAGCTCCAGTAGGTAGCTTTTGTAAACAAATATTTGTTAAAACTCTCATTATGTCCTGAAAGTAGAATATGAGACAGATAATCTGTGAAAAAATCAAGCTCCTCTGGCTCCTCCCTGTGGTCCTACTGCCATTTGCAGAAATACACCGCTCCCGGTCAGAAACAACCAATCAGAGCCAGGAGGAATGTCTTAGCCAGGGGTGTGAAGTAACGAATTACAAATACTCACGTTACTGTAATTAAGTAGTTTTTTTCAGAAATTGTACTTTTTTGAGTAGTTTAAAAATTGTGTAATTTTACTTTTACTTGAGTGCATTTTAAGTGATGTATCGGTACTTTTTCTCCGCTATTTTCCTTCTGTTTGTGGTCGTTACTCGTTACATGCTTGTTTTAATTTTATTTTTATCCATCAACGTGATTGGATCGAGTAATCGGTCTCGTGACTGTCATCAAATCAAATTAAGCATAGAAAACTTTAACCGCCTATTCCTGCTGTTACTCGTGACTGCTGTGGAAGTGCATTCTTCACGCATCAATCCAGATATCAGCGTCTTACTCTAATATGCTAAGGTACATTTCACATTTCTGCTTAATATGATATTTATATAGGCTGGGCTGTCTACAGGGCCTAACATTTGATCTGAGGTTGGGGGTATTGCGTGAAGAGTTCATAATGCGGTGAATTCCCGCTCCCATTTACTTCAAAATCACATTATAGAGAGACGCGCGTCACGATCTGTGCACTGCCGCGTCTCGCGCTCGCCATGCCGCCAGATTCAGAATCAGTGTACTCTATGAACCATGGCGTTAACTTGAACTGCATTTCTGTCAGTGCGTGACTACAGCTCATTAATAAAAAACATTTTTTGATTGATCCATTATACAATCCGTCTTCATTTGGCAAGTGCATTTGCGCAAAAACATTTTTCAGGTTCAACTTTTGTTTTTGTGTGTGTGGATGCTGCTGATAAAACAGCTTCGCCGAGACTACAAAGAGACATGCGTGTCTGTGTGTTTGTTTGTTTCTTTTGTAAAAGTTTCCTGGATATAACTTCCCTATTTAATGCACAATTGTCCTTACAAATTATATCATCAGCATTACAATGTGAGTAAATGTAGCCGTGTAAACTGTAAGGGATGATGCCACCCTTCTAGAACAATGTGCATTTACGTTTAAATTGTAACATATTTAATAGCATGGAATTAAAGTGTGTAATTAGTGTTAGCTCTCTATCTTAGCCTTTTTCAGTGCATTATGTGAGGTAATCGGATAATATTAGATATTCTCATTTATCAAAACACTAACATTGGTACCGTTTTGGAGAGAAATTGGGTATTTTTTTAATCTCTCTATTTAACCCATCTCATGGTGTGTGATGCTGAACTATCATATGAGTTTCTAAAGGTTTTTGAATTCTTTGCAAAGTTTTGAATATTTATATTTTATGTGCAACAATAGCATGCTCAGGCCCAGTGGCCTTTCGCCTAATTCCCCCCCCCCCCCCCCAAATAATATGATTTAAATGGTGATGAGCGTACTGATTTGGTGCATTTTAAAAAGATGGATGATAGATATTCTTCAATCTTTCTGACAAAGAACAAAATATAATGTGTATTACAGTATGTGCAAATTTTCTTTAATTTATAAATTGTAGTGCACAGTGTTTATTATAAGGGGTAGAATCCCCAGCTCAGTACTCACTACTCACTACTCATGAGTACTTTTAAATAAGCTACTTTTTTACTCTTACTCAAGTAGTTTTTTGGAGAAGTACTTTTTACTCTACTCACACTACATTTTTTGGAATGTAATGGTACTTTTACTTGAGTATGTTTTTTCAGTACTCTTTCCACCACTGGTCTTAGCAGTGTCAATCACGCTCGTGTACGCGCTGATCACCCCTCTGTTGCACAGCGCGACCGCGTACCGTCGTTCGTGACTCTCCTGTTCAAACTCGTTCATCCAAATTAACGAATCTTTTTTTGAGTCATTTCGTTCATTCAACGAACGAAATGACTCGAAAAAAGATTTGTTCATTTTGAACGAGTCTTTTTCGGAGTCATTTCGTTCATTCAACAAACGAATGACTCGAAAAAAGATTTGTTCATTTGGATGAACGAGTTCGAACAGGATCACGAACGTGCATCACAGAACAGAGCAAGGCGAGCATTTGTGCTTATAAAACTTAAAGTTTTTTATTTATTTTTGAAATGACCGATCGTTTCACTAGATAAGACCCTTATTCATCGTCTGGTATCGTTTAAAACCCTTTGAAGCTGCGCTGAAACTGTCATTTGGTCCTCGAAACGTTTGTGTCCTATTGAAGTCCATTATATGGAGAAAAAGCCTGGAATGTTTTCATCAAAAAACTTAATTTCTTTTCGACTGAAGAAAGAAAGACATAGACATCTTGGATGACATGGGGGTGAGTAAATTATCAGCAAAAGTTTTTTTTTAAAGTGAACTAATCCTTTAACGTTATTTTAGTAGCTATAACTTATAGAAAGAGTGCAACCTTATAAAGTTACATGTATTGCAAAATACATAATGATTTGAGGACCAAGTTTGTAGTCAAAGTATGGGCAGGCCATAGTCAATGTAAAGCATATTGTTGATGTTTCGTCCCTATTAGTGAATGTTCCATAACTGTTTATAATCCGCCGTCATCGGTGGTCCTGTTTACTAGCCTGCGCGTTCACGGCAGGCTCCGCTGTGGGGGAGGAGCTGTGGAGGGAGGGCTGTAGCGTAGCAGAGAGCAAGGGGGTTGGACCTGTAAGTTGTGCTTGTTCAAATTTTCAGGCTAAGTCAACATTTTCTCAAAACTCCCTACTGCAGCTTTAAAAGTTGCAGATTTATTGTTAATGACTGTTTATGATGGTTACCAAGCAGCGTAGCATTTGCCATTCACAGCCTACTTCTGTAATGTGAAACATGTTTTTAAAATACTGGACAGGCTTGATTTCATCCATCAGGAATAGATTGGATGTTCAAAAGTGGGTGTTACATTCAAAAATAGAGCCAAACCATGACTTTTGTTTTAGAATTTGCTTTAAAGGGGTGGTTCATAAAACACGATTTCACTTTTCTAACTTTAGCTAGTGTGTAATGTTGCTGTTTGAGCATAAACAACATCTGCAAAGTTACAGCGCTCAAAGTTCAAAGCAAACAGAGATTTTTGCTTTAAAAAATTCAATTTCTAAGGACTACAGCAAACAGACATTTTTGGACTACACGACATTCCTCCAGGGTTGCTGACGTCAGGATATCCCATTATTTACATAAACCCCTCCTCCGAGAACACTTAATAAGCGGGGCGAGGTCATTTTATATTGCTGTTTTGGAGATGAGTTGTCGCAATTTCGTCGAAACACAGCTGTTATTTTCATCCGGATTGCAGGTCCACTTTGTTCAGCCTTCCTAGGGACGAGGGAGTTAGGGATCAATGGTTAAAATTTATTTTTAACTTGGTCCCTCATAATAATGACCCAAATCTCGCTCACTGTGCTTAACATGTTACGGAGGAAACCGTTCGAAAGTGTTAGTTTTGGGTTAATAGTTCTGTCGACAGATATTTGTCTACAATCATTCTAAAAATACAAAAGTAACGGTGGCATAGAGTCAGAAACGATCACTATAGATCCGCAGTCTTTGCTCCAAAAAATCCCTTTGAGGACTGTATTATAATTTGTTAAAACGATTATATGAAATTCTTGTTTATGAAGCTTATTTTTTTGTAATTCTATAATAATTAGTACAATTGAATAACAGTGTATCTAAAAAGTAATGAGAGAACAACAAAAAACAAACCTTTCTTAAATGTCGTTTAACAGCCGTTCTTGAACAGGTTCTGCTCGATCATCTTTACTAACGTTTCCCGGGTCCGATTGGTTTTATTGACACCATTGTTTATAATACACCACAGCACAAACTACCATAGCAAACTACCGGTAAAGGTAAGGGGCGTGACGTTTCTGGAAAACGTGCACTAGATGGTTAGCGAATCACAACACACTGTGCCAGGTAACCAATCTGAGCCCATTGCGTAGTTTTGAGGGACTGGCTTCATAGAACCAGAAAACCATCAGACCGTTTTCCATCAGGGAAAGAGATAGAATAAAGGTAGAAGGTAGAATAAAGGTAAAATATATGAAAAATAATGCAATTATTAAAAAACGAAGCATGAACACATGTTACAGTGCACCCCACAAACATAATCAAGCCTTCGAAAAAATGCGTATTACCATCCCTTTAAAAAAGTACTGAAATGATCAAATATCTTGTGAAAATAAACGTTTTCAGTTGCTTGTTGTAAACCCATAAAAGTAGAACGATTTTTTTTTTTTAAATTGAGGAAACTGGTTGCCTTAAAAAAATTAACTATTGTGAGCTTAAAAGAAATCTTAAAATATTTTGTATATCAATATTTTTTTTTTTGTTAACTAGAAAATTAAGAAAAAAGGCAAAGCATACATGCACCATCATGCACATTTAAATTTTTCTAGTGATAAAGTATGCTTACGAGTTGTTTATTTCATGAAATTTAATAAAAATAAAAACTAAATTAATTAATCCTAATTAAGTGTCCTTATTACGTATATTTACTATAGTAATAACTTCAAATTATGCATAATTACATGCACCAAGCCCTAAACCAAACCTATAGTAGTACATGTTGTTAATTAATATTACTCAGTACTTACATAATTACACTGTACAAGGACACCTTAAAATAAAGTGTTACACATTATGTAAATGTGTCTTTGTTACACTGTAAGTATTATACATTTATGTGATTATACATTTACTGAGTAATATTACAGTAAGTAACTACATGTACTTACTATAGGGTTAGGATTAGGGTTTGGTTTAGTTTAGGGTTAGTTGCATGTAATTATGCATCATTTATAGTTAATACTATACTAACGGCATTTAACATGTAACAATGTCACTGTAAAATAAAGTGTTATCAAATAACATCTTAAGTGTTGTGTTTTCAAAAAAATCTTCTGAAAGTGATCTGTATGCCATATACACAGAATGCCATCATGTTTTTTTCTAGCTAAATGATTAGCTCAGGTGTTCATTTACTAAATATCAGGGACAAGCGTTTCATCTGATGTGTTTTAGAATGGCCTTGTTGCTCTTTACTGTATCACCCATTTCACTGAGTCTGCCTTGTTGCTTCTTGTTTTCTGACACTTCCGATTTAAAAGGTAGGGTAGGCAATTTAAGAGAAGCTAGCAATAGCAAGCTAGCTTTGAAAGCATAAGATCCCACCCTTCCTTCAGAGTGTCTCCAAATCCACGCCTCCTTCAAAACACATGAACACACACATCCTAAGCAGAGTCTGTAAAGAGTCACAAGAGACGACGTTAAACTACCTCATGTCTGAAAGCACATAAGTGCAATAACAACGAATGTAAGCAACTTACAGAGCTCTAGTTGTACCACCTGACAGCTGCATATTAATTTCAGCATTGATAGTGCTGATATAGAAACACAGAAATCCGAGTCTAAGGACAACATATTTGGTCCTGTGACATCCACAGTAGATATAATGTTTTAACATTTAGACCAAATCTATTCTTTTTAATTGCTATCAGGATGTGAAAAGAGTTTTAACCTAAAAATTGCCTACCCCACCTTTAATTACAATACAACATCTATTTAAAAAAAATCCAAACCGATTAAAAAATCCTCTCTCTTTTCTCTGATCGTTGGGAACATTTTAGCGCATGCCCTCAGAGTGCAGGGTTTTGATGCCGGGCATTGGTGCTCATATCAGCTGTCAGAAAAGACAAAAGGCAAATAAGCCCCTACATTTGCACTTTTCTATACAGCACAAATGAGGAACGACAGTTCGTGCCGTACAACTCACAGCTTTCACCTGACCAGGCACAGGAAAACTGCTGCCTTCACCAATGCCCTGTGAAGAGCCTCATGCCTGGCGAGACAGGACGGGGCAATGTTAAAGGATAGGGGAGGGAGAAAAAGGAGAGGCTGAGAGAAACGAGTGCTTGGCAGAAGAAGATAAAACCACGACTCAGTGGGCGCTTGAATGATCCGCGGCGGCATGTCAAAAGGTTTTCTGCTGACTCTCAGCGTTCTGCTAACACACGCTGAAAGAGGCTGTCGACCAACCCCAGACAAAA
This sequence comes from Siphateles boraxobius, assembly GCF_051911475.1. Lineage (NCBI taxonomy): Eukaryota > Metazoa > Chordata > Actinopteri > Cypriniformes > Leuciscidae > Siphateles > Siphateles boraxobius. The sequence goes on from NW_027509042.1 coordinate 41,833,517, forward strand.
CCTTCGCGCGTGAGGCCATTGAGCTGCGCATCCAAACACCCGCAGTCAGCGGCTCGCGGAGATGAGAAATAGGAGCTAATTTGAAGCTCATTATGACGTACGCGTCCCGCCATTGACATTCCACCCTTGACTGACTAATCTGAGTGGCGCTATGAAGACACGCTGAATGCTTGTAATTTTCTCTGGTGTCCTGTGTGGTACAACAGACTCAAAACATCTCACGCTTTCAGCCCAAATCTTTCTTTTTCGTCTATGAGGGAAATAGGATAATTTTAGGGTTGTTATTATTTAATTTTGTCGAGCATGGGCCATAGCACACAAGTGTCACGCATATATAGAACATTTATAGAATAGCAATATACAAGAACTATACAATATACAACGCATATACAAGAACATTTAAATCAGCTATCTTTAGTGTTGGAAGGAGAGCAGATGTTCTTTCAGAGCTCTGAACTGACCAAGACTCGCGTCGAGGAGCTGAAGCACAGCAAACTGGTCTGAGAAAGTTAGAAATGACCCACATATGTGGCTAGAACCACCTGTTTTGTTTGCTATTCACAAAGTTTGTGAAAATGCAATGTCCTCCAAGCTTTTACTGGAGAGATCTTTTCATTGCTCCAGTGGACTTTGCATGGAAAAACTAAATTAAACAATCTATTTGTTGAGAAATGGTTATTTTGTGTTCATTAGGTTGTTTGAGAAGAAGGGAAACTGGTGAAGAATATTGAAAAGATATCACACAAAAAAAAACTGCTGAAACTCTGGGTGATAAAAGTGAAAAGAAGGTGATTACAGTTCTCCACAAACAAAAAGGCAATGTTGCACATTCACTTGTCAAGATTAGCCATTATATGTGATCTGTGTGTTTAAGCATTGGCAGTATATATATATATATATACCGGCTGGGCTGCTGAATCGCCTCAGGGTGTTTCAATATTGCATGCTCACCTTTAGGTTTTAATAATTAACAAGTGCAGTGTGGTTTTTGATGAGTCTAACGATTTTCAGTCACTGAGTGGAATTCACTGATTTTGCAGCCGGAGTTGTATTGTGTCATTAAGATGAAAATCCGACCGTGAGAACATGTATAGATCTTTACTTCAGGGTGTGTTTCAGTGTAAATCACGGCTTATTGCTAAATCCATAATAAGAACAAGAATAAAAACTTCTAATGTAAAAGCAAACAGATGTACCATGAAGTTTGAGATGCATGTTTACACACACACACACACACACACACACACACACACACACACACACACACACACACAAACACACACACACACACACACACACACACACACACACACACACACACACACACACACACACACACACACACACTTCCAATCTGATTGGCTTAATGTAACTTCCAGGAGTTAAAGTACAAAAGTGTGTTTATTTGGGGGTTTTTACAAACAAACAAAAAAACGTTTAGTTTTTTTCAAGACTTTTTCAAGACCGGTTGACGTGATTACTTTGGGGTAGTGTTGTTATTGTATTAACTAAAGCTAACACTAAAAATATCTAATTGAAATAAAACAGATTTTTCTTTTAAATCCATTCATCCGTCCAATTTCAGATAAGCCCACCTCTAAAAAAATACATAAAAGCAAGACAAACTGGAGCTGGCCACTTTACATGTTGATCTTAAATTACATGATACAATACATGTTGTCATCAGACTTCCATAAGCAAAATTAGCATATTTATTAAATTTTATAAATTGGAACTGAATTAAAAATGCAACATAGTCAGGTCATGTGACAACCTTAATTCTATCATGCTAACAAGCCCAACCTACACGTTTATTTTTAATAATAGTAAGCAGTATATAGTGTGCACATTACTAAACAGTGTCACTGAATCATATAAATGTCAGTGCCGTGTTTCCTTTTGTCCTTTGCGAGAGGTTTTGCACACACAGAGAGATGGAGGTGTTGTGCTGTTTCTGTTTTCTCTCCGTTGGGAATTCCACACATTATCCCGAAACCCACTAAACGTGTGTAACTTCTTCTCCGTGAAACCGGAGATCATCCTGTGTCACCTTGCAGGGCGACTTTTCCCAACGGAATCATCAAAGATGGGGGAAAGAGGACGAGGAACAAACATTTGTCCCACAAGGCTATGAAGGTTGTTTCCCTTCCTTCATCTTTCCTCATCAGGGGTGAAACATGACTCCTGTCCTTATTGGCTGGATCGATGAGGTGACTTTTGTTGGGGCATCGGTGTTACCGCAAAGCTATTACACCGTTGCTGTCAGGTTGCATCACCTCATGAACGGACGTCAGCAGGACATTGCTTATGTAAATTCAAGTGAGATTGTAGCAAGTGACTGATGCTTTAGATGCGGATCACAATTTGACATTAACCTGACATTAGCTGTGAAAATTGCAACATTTTATTTTTTTATCTATTTCATATTTACACTTTATTCTGTAAAAAGTATGGAAATGTAAAGGATTAAATGTTAAGTATAATTTTAGTTTTTCAGAACAAGAGCACAAAACTAATGCCAAAAGAGTTCAAAAGTTTTGGGTTAATAAAAAAATACTTTTCTTTTTCTTCAAGGACACAATAAATTGATCAAAAGGGACAGTGAAGACATTTATAATGTTACAAAAGATTTCTATCTCAAATAAATGAATAAATGCTGTTCCTCAACTTGCTATTCATAAAAGATTATATAAGTATATATATATATATATTGGGCGTTATATAAAAGCTTAAATATAATGGAAATATAATGGAATAAGATATAATGGATATATTTCCTTCAGCTGAGACACTTCAGATGTGCACTTTTCACCATGATGGTTTTGAATTGCTTGAAATATGATTGGAATCACTTCAAAACAGGAAAATACAGTAAAGTGCAACATTTGCAGCACAAGTCTGTCATATAGGCTACATAAAATTATTATGAGAACATAGTAATAGTGAGGCTTTTGTCTTTGTAATCGGGCTCTCAAAAATTATATACAAAATTTGTTATAAAAAGAATTATCGGTTTCGGCCAAACATATTCCTAAAATAATATATATAATATATTAAATTCCAAAATATTCTGAACACAGTATGAAATTTGATCAAGACATGTAATAAAGCTGCATTGAATAATACACAACTGACAAATAGAATACAATTAGATGACAAAATGTGAATGTGATTGTTAAAATCAGAAAGTGAGGCTGTGTGGTCATTTTACCCAGAATTCCATGTTGCTGAATGATGTTGGCATGCTGAAACGCACAAGCTAGGTCTTTGCAGGTGGCCCTGTCACCGTGGAAACAAACCTTAAATTGCTGCCATTCATTACGCCGACCGCCCAACTGCATACCTCCTCGCCCGCCTGGCGCGGATACAGAGCGACCGATCCATCCCTGTCACGGCAAACCGCGTCAATGACAAAATCTTAATTACGCCATTAATTAATTGAAGCGTTTGAACTGAGCTCGCACCTCTGGTCCCTCACACATTAAGATCCTTCTAGGTGCAATAGCTCAAATCAGATCGTCAGGCAAACAGGCAGAAGCACACGTGCCAGAACACTCCCGCACAGCCGCCCTCATTTATTTAAAGGCAAAAGACCCCGAAGGTCAGTTGGTTTTGTTCAGGTGTGTCAGGAAATGAAGACAGATGCAGAACACTGGCAGTGGTGCTTTAGGAGCTCCAGACAGGTGCTGGGTGTGGGAGAAATCAGCATCCGGAAGCGGGAATCCAGACGGTTGTCATTTCAGAGGTGGCGAGGCGGTATCAGTGCCATGTCTGAAAAATAATCAGGCCAGTAAATTAACACAGGAAATGTCAGCAATGAAATATTAACATACTGTTTACTGAATACTATACACTGTGCACTAACTACTTAAACGTTTTGGAATTATAAAAGTGGTTAATGCTTTTAAAAGAAGCCATTTATTCTCACCAAGGCTGCATTTATTTGATCAAAATACAGTAAAATGTATAATATTCTGTAATACTATTACTATTTGAAATTACTGGTTTCTATTTTAATATATCAAAAATGTAATTTATTCCTGTGATCAAATCTGAATTTTCAGCATCATAACTCCAGTCTTCAGTGTCACATGATCATTCAGAAATCATTCTAAAATGCTGATTTGCTGCTCAAGAAACATTCTTATTATTATCAATGTTGAAAACATCTGTGCTGCTTTGGTATTTTTGTGAATTTTCTTTCAGGATTCTAAATAGAAAATAGAAAAAAATGTATCCATTTAAAGCATGGAATTAATTTGAAGCACTTGTATTAAGCATTTAAATGCTTAAAGGTGCAGTGTGTGATTTTTAGTGATTTATTGATTTAGTGATTTAGATTTTAGTGGTGAGGTTACGAATTGCAACCAACAAAAGTTACGGTGGCTGACAGGAAAATGTGTCATCGCCTGAGACAGCAGAGAGTTGCCAGTTCAGCAATGAGGTTTCTTTACAAGGATAAATTAAGAAATTACGTTTACTTAATTATTCAGCAAAACTGTATGTTATTGCGAATATTATTGTTACTTGTTCATCATTGTGTCAATGTTTTATTCGCTGAACTAAGCTTGCTTCCTTGCACGAAGAGCAACATAGTAACGAAACACGTTTGTCCGTTTAGGGCTACTGTAGAAACATGTCGGCGCATTTCAATGTAAGGGAACCCGTGGTGTATGTAGATAGAAACTGCTCATTCTAAGGTAATACAAATATAACGGTTCATTAAGTAAGGTCTTTATACACCACTGAAAACTTATTTTTCAAGGTAGTGACGAAACGCGCTCTGTAGCGCTGTGTGTTCGCTGTCGACAGCTAACACACAGCGAACACACAGCGCTACAGAGCGCGTTTCGTCACTACCTTGAAAAATAAGTTTTCAGTGGTGTATAAAAACCTTACTTAATGAACCGTATATATATATATATATTATAGGCTACATATTTTTTTTCTTTTTAGTGCAGTTTTGTGCAAAACCTGAATTAAGCTGATTTTTTTTGTAAATGCACTAAATTAATTGAATAAACTGATTTAAAAAAGAGAGAGATCTTGGCAAAATTTGCAGCCGTATTTACGTCATCTTTGAATGGATATTTGGATGGATGTATGGATGTATGGATGGATGGATCGATGGATGGATGGATGGTAAAAAAAGATGGATGGTTGAAAAAATGGATAGATGAATGGATGGTAAAAAAATATGGATGGATGGTAAAATATATCGATAGTTGGGTGGGTGGGTGGATGGATGGATGGATGGATGGATGGATGGTGGAAATAATAGATGGAAAAAAGATGACGGATGAAAAAATAGATGGATGATAAAAAAAGATGGATGGATGGTTGATGGATGGATGGATGGTAAAAAAAAGATGGATGGTTGAAAAAATAGATAGACGAATGGATGGTAAAAAAATTTGGATGGATGGATGGATGGTAAAATATATCGATAGTTGGGTGGATGGATGGATGGATGGATGGGTGGTGGAAATAATAGATGGATAAAAAGACGACGGATGAAAAAATGGATGGATGATAAAAAAGATGGATGGATGGTTGAGAAAATAGACGATGGATGGTTGGTTGAAAAAAATTGATGGATGGATGGATGATGGATGGTTGGTTGGTTGAAAAATAGATGTAAAAAAAGATAGATGGATGGAGGGATGAGTGCATAGTCAAATACCCAGGCAGACAAATAGAGTTCCAGAGACAAGTCTCTTTGTTGAGCCTGTCACTATCCATTGTGCTGTGGTGATTAGTTCTCATTAGTAATGTTTAATATTAATGGAGTCCAGCATCAATAAATTCCCACTGTGTACCTGCTGGCTTCAGGGAACAAGAGAAAACAACAGTGAAGCAGAGCTGGCTGGCGCGATTCTAATGTTAATGCCTTTGTAAATGATGACTCTGGCCCAGCCAGCGCTGCAGATGGTGCAAACACAAGCGAGGATCTGGCATTATTCACAATTCTTCCTGTTCTTTAGTGTGATAGCATTATCAGCTTTCTGTCGAGTTAGTTTGATACCAATCTGACACGGTTTCTTATTAATGCTTGTTTAAATGTTGTTCAAACAAGCTGATAAGTCATATGGACAAAATGTCAAAGTTTGAAAAAATTGTAATCAAATATATAGAAATGGATAGCTATTATATCCACATTTTGTGGGTGTTTAAATAAGTGTTAAACAAAATGTACTGTATACTTGTCGTATTGTAAATCAAATTGATGCATAAAACATTGTAAATAAAACATTCTATATGTTTATCATTATTATTCAAAAGTTTGGGATCAGTAAGTTTTGTGTTAGTTTGTTTAAGGTATTAATTCTTTTATTCAGCAAGGACAAATTAAATTGATCAAATCTGTCAGTAAATAAAAGCTGTACATTAAAACTTACAGTTATTGTACAGTTACTTTGTACAGTTAAATTTACAGTTTTTGGAAGTGAAAAAGAACAAGTCATTGCATAATTTACAGTGAAAACCATAAATTGACATTCCCACAATTCCCTGCGTGGCACTTCACATTTGATGTATTTTTGTTGAAATATATATGTTGCTTCATAGTTTTTCTTAGTTTTTTTTTCCCCCTAATCAGTTATCTACAGTAAATTAGAGATTTATATTAATATTTTTAAATTAATAAAATAATTTAAAATAAAGTTTCTTGCTTTATTGTTGGGAACTGTTGGGAACGCGGATCCCCAACAGAACCGGAAGAGAATACAATGCTGAATAAAGTCGTAGTTTTTGTTATTTTTGGACCAAAATGTATTTCCGATGCTTCAAAACATTCTAACTAACCCACTGAGGTCACATGGACTACTTTGATGATTTCTTTATTTCCTTTCTGGACAAGGACAGTATACCGTTCATACATTTTCAATGGAGGGACAGAAAGCTCTCGGACTAAATCTAAAATATCTTAAACTGTGTTCTGAAGATGAACGGAGGGCTTACGGGCTTGGAGCGACATGAGTGTGAGTCATTAATGACATAATTTTCATTTTCGGGTGAACTAACCCTTTAAAGGTAACTTGCGTACTGAATTTATTACAACAACAGTATTGCATGGCTGTGTCTGAAATCGCATCTTCTCTTGAGTATGTACCTATTTTGAATAAGTAATTACTTCAAGGCCACTAAAAAGTATAATCTATAGAGTATGAGTGTGTGTAGTATAAATGTAATCCTGACGTACTACATTCAGCGTCAGTTGCTTAGCTTCACTACCATTCACTGATCCTCTCCCGTGGCCTCATGGGATGGTAAAATGTCCATCAAATGCACACTTCAGAATCTCAATGGAAGAAGTAGGTCACTGGGTACTTTTTTTTCCTACTCTTTTATGAGTACTGTGAATTCATACTTCTTTTGTCACATACCGTTTTTCGCCTACTATAGTATTTTGGATGCAGCCCATGAATGCACATTCATTAAGTATCTATGCACATACAACAGGATGGAATGTGCACTTGCAAAGTGCTGGCCAGAGATTCACATATGCATCTGCATACTTGCATAAAGTATGTTTCTGGCCAAGAGCAAAAAAAAAAAAAAGAGGAGCTATTTATAAATTTAGGGCAGACAAAAAGCAGGGCTGCCTCATCAACACTGGTGTTCATCTCCACCCTTCACGCTCTCATGGCTCAAAAGATAATAATACTCGAGCAGGGTCATAACAAAATAATTCAGTTTGGGATTAAACTCCGTTTAGATTTAGCATTTTGGAGAGACAAAGCTCTAAAATAAGAGCGCTTGAAGAGTAGCTCAGACAGCTCTTTTCATGAACTGTGTCCATTCAGCTGCATCCACCCTGAAAGGGTAGAGCAATAAAACTATCACTGCTCTTTATTAACAGATCCTTGCTACGGTTCTCTGCTCAGCTCTGTAAGGGACTGTCCTAGTGATCTGTCCTTACTTGAAGAAATAGTTCACCCAAAAATCATCATGACACCCAATGACATCACATGACTTTCTTTCTGGAACACAAAAGATGTTTTACTTAATGTTCTTTTCCATTCAGTGAACGTGGATGGTGATTTGCACTGTCAAGCTTCAGAAAGAACAAAAAACCCTATAAAATTAGTCCAATCCACTAGTTTTCCATATAACTATGGCATGTTCTAGGCCATACGCTTTATGTAAGGAAGTCGTCATTTACTGAAAACCTGCTCTCTGCCCATTCAAATCATGACCCAAACAGGACATGCGCGCGTGTGTGTGTCTGTGTGTGTGTGTGTGTGTGTGTGTGTGTGTGTGTGTGTGTGTGTGTGTGTGTGTGTGTGTGTGTGTGTGTGTGTGTGTGTGTGTGTGTGTGTGTCACTGTGGGGACCTAAATTGAGGTTCCCATGGGTACACAAGCTTAAATCATACAGAATTAGTTATTTATTTATTTTTTATGTAAAAATGCAAAAATTTTTGTGGGTAGGTTAAGGGCTTGAGTTGGTTAGTTTGTACAGTAAAAAATAAAACATAATGCCTATTCCCCATAAAACATAAAAACCCAACATTTTATTATATTTTATTTTATTATATCGCTTTGGATAAAAGTGTCTGCTAAATGTAAATGTATTTCAAAATGATTTATTCAAAGCTGAATTTTCAGCATCATTACTCCAGTCTTCAGTGTCATATGATCCTTCTGAAATCATTATAATATGCTAATTTGCTGCCTGAGAAAATTTCTGATTATTATCAAAACATATGTGCTGCTTAATATTTTTATGGTAACATACCTTTTTTTAGAATTGTATACATGTCTTTACTGTCACTTTTGATCACTTTAATGCATCCAAGAACCCACACTTTTAAACGGTAGTTTATGTATATATGTATATCCTGTCCTGTACTGTACTTTTATCATAGTCATAGAATAACTGGTTTCACTCTGAAATGTATCACATTATGTAAAATAGTTTGTGAGCTCTATTCATCATATAGCTTCACAAGACTTCTGAAGGCTGTGGATTGGAATCCACTGCTGCTTCAATGTATATGTAATGAATAAGTATAATCATTGTATTAATCAATATTTTTCCTTCTAAATATTAAATGAGTTGAATGACTTCTCTAGGCTTGTGAGATTTTACTTTGTTATAGAAGTTACCAGTGTGATTACTGAAATGTTCTTTTCATGTATTCTTTAATGTCTGTATTTGATATCTGAATGCAGTAACAGTGCTTGCTCATTTAGCCCGGCTTCCAGAAATGAAATGGGGACTTGTTTTGTGTTTGAGAAAGGTCTTCAATGTTTTAAAACATATAGGGGTCATTGAACCCAATAGTTTAAGTCACCATTCTTTGTTAAAGCCTTACTTTCCAGTTAGACTAAAGTTTAGCTATCCTTGAGAGAAAGAACACATCATCATGATGTTTTGAGAGGACTCTCCTGTTTATAATTAGAGCCTGGGCAAAATCCAACTTTGGAAAAGCTGTGTGTCGGTGTGTGTGTTAGTCTTCTTGGTTACAGGTTAAGGAACCACTGGCATTTTTAGAGATTGACTGAGTTGTTGTTCTGGACATGCTCGCACCCAGCAACCCAAATCTGCGACCTGGATGGTCATTACGTGCCTAACTTCAGCTGCATAATCGATGGATATATGCTTCAGTCTATCTGTATATGTGTGGAAAATTACAGTGTTTAATTATTTCATAGCCAATGAGAATCATTCATCCTGTAAGCAATGACGTAGCTTAGACCTTGGAAATGGTATAACTGCTGTGATCTTTGTAACTGTAAGCGGGGCGGCCTACAAAGTCCTGTGTGAGTCTTGAAGCTGACTTCTGCTGATGAAACTGCAAACTATCTTCAGTAAATGTTTTCTTTAATTTATTATAATTCTGACTCCGGGTCTTCATTCTTCATGTCTGGTTCTGGGTCTTTGACTGTATACCCCTTACACTTGGAATATAGCACACGAGTCACGGGGTCCACTTATATGTTGCTTTTTTGTGCCTTTTGCTGCTTGAATGTGCGAACAACTATCCATCTTTGTTATTTGTAACAAGCTATTTATCTCATTTTGTATTTAAAGAAAGAAAAAGATATGATTATAAGGTGATTAAACGACAGAATTCCCACGTTCTGGTAAACTAACCCTGTAACACAACATCTTTGATGAGAGAGCAATTATGCGACAGCATATGAACCGCCTGTTAATGCTCTGTTCTCTCCTCTGCACTCATCTGATTGCAAATCTTCTTTTATTGCTCTTCTTAAACTTGGTGCGAGATAGATCACATGTGACCTGTTTTCCACATTCCCACTGGAGTTGAGAGAACCTGCCGCTACGTTTTCCGCCAACTTTAGTTATGCTAAACATTTTAGAGGAATACAGCGGTTGTTCTTGATCATCCGCTGTGCGATTATCGGAACATTACAGGAGCGCAGTGGCAGGATAAGTCTAGGTTAAAGAGAGTTCAATATCTTCACTGGAATCCCTGTGTGTTCCTGCATGTATTTCAGATCTAGTGGCAGATTAATAACTCGATGTTGCAGCGGACTGACATTCTAGAAGAGCACTATGAATATGCAAAGAAATCACACTGGCACACATTTGCAAAATGTACATTAATAAGAAATACTGTTTACTCCATACAATGTCTACTGAAGATCGTTGAGAGAATCCTGAAGATATTAGAGTCAGCGAAAGGCTTGTGAGTCATTCATTTAAGCTACACACATGCTAAACATTCAGCCTGTAATTTATAGATTACGTTATCAATGTTATCTTCTGTCTGCATGGAAAAGGGGTCGCCGTAATGGGAAAACCGAGAATTACCGGCCGGGAATTGCTGTAGTGCCGCAGCTATACCAGAAATGAACCTGAATAATCTAAGACTGTAGAGAATATTCCCAAAGATAGATCTCATTTAAGTACAGTCCTGACATCTCTATTTCAGATACTAATCTTAACTGCCACCTATGATTCCTTCATTTCCTCTCAGGTAGAAGATGCATAAAAATGTCTGTAAGCTTTTCACTTTTGACAGTTTTCTTCTGTGAAGCGCTGGCAGATTTCACGGCATGTGCAGAACATTGTCTAAATCATTAGCACATGTGTCTGGAAGAAGACGGCTTTTGGAATACTTACTACATCATACAATATCTCTAACATCTAAAGGAATACATTTACATTTATTCATTTAGCTGACGCTTTTATCCAAAGCGACTTACAATTGCTATGTATGTCAGAGGTCGCACGCCTCTGGAGCAACTAGGGGTTAAGTGTCTTGCTCAGGGACACATTGGTGTCTCACAGTGGATTCGAACCCGGATCTCTCACACCAAAGGGCATGTGTCTTATCCACTGCGCCATCACCACCCTATATAGTTAGATAGATAGAATATTTAGGAATAGATAGATAGATAGATAGATAGATAGATAGATAGATAGATAGATAGATAGATAGATAGATAGATAGATAGATAGATAGATAGATAGATAGATAGATAGATAGATAGATAGATAGATAGATAGATAGATAGATTGATTGATTTTTGGTGTCAACCTTAGTGTTGACTGATGCATATACCTCACTGCTCTCCAGTGTATTTGTTCACTCTATAGTTGATATACTGAATATAGCTATTAGAAGTGTCCACTAGACAGGTAACAGATCAGAATCAATGTGTTTGGTTTGCTGCCAAAATACAGCGGCCCATTCTTGATCTCTCCCTTGCCGTTTTTAAGAATGCTATTGCATTTATTTTGCTATATGCTATTGCAGGCTGAACGATTTCCATCCTGTGCTTCCTACTATGATTTTTGTTTTTTTTCCCCATTTGTGTTTTTGAGTATTTCCACTTTAAAAGAAATGCTCAAGTGAAAGGGTTTGTGATGAAGAGATATTTTGGAGAAATTTATTTAGAACCTCAGTCTGATTCAGATGGGAATAAACATGCACTGCAAGTTATACAGTAGCAGAGATAAAAACACATGAGTTTGTTTACATGTCCCAGTTTTCCTCTTTCTACTGGTATGTGTTTTTATTAATTAAATTAAATGTAGGCTCTAGTGGCTTTCATGGTTGATCTATCAATGTTATGCATTTCTAATATATATATAGAATAAAGCCAAAAGACAGAGTAATTAACATATAAAATTAACTGTTGAAAATTAGCTGTACAATTCCCCTGGAATAGCTACATTATAGAGGGTATGCATTGAGTGGCAAAAGAGCCTGATGCATGACAGGATTTAATAGGGGAAACTGCAAAAATACAAGTAAAACAAACGATTATCAGTTTAAACTAAATGCTGGACTCGATAGTGTTCCTTACAACTTACCAAAGATCCAGTGATCCATGGATGTTGACATGCAGCCAGGAATCATGATTCAAGACAATTGTGGGAGTCTGATTTCGACACAGAGGAAATGCATAAAGCAATTTTGCCTGTGAACGCTTTATATAAATACAATATAGGTAGGTCTTTTGGATAAAAGCGCTTTGGATAAAAGCGTCAGCTAAATGAATAAATGTAGGTCTAAATCCAGGTGATCACTTATTATATCAATCTTCATATCGTCCAGCCCTAAAACTTGTATTGTTTTTATCAGTATTGATTTAAAAAAAAATATCCAGTTACACAGAATATAATATTTAATTGATGAGTGTTCAATGCAATATATAACAATACAAAATAAAAGGTATGATTTTACCCCAAAATTGTAAGCAGTCACCTATCACTTCACTTTTCTCTGGTCTGTTTGTTCACTACCACGGATCAACTTACCAGGCTATTTACTAGGGGTGGGAATTGGCAAAAATGTAACGATTTGATAGTATTGCGATAATTGGGCCACGATTCAATATTATTCCGATTCTCGATATATTTCGATACAGCAAGTATTGCGATTCGATTCTGCGATATTGCGATTTATGTCCCCCATATTATTCAAAGGCATTACAAAAAATGAGGAACATAAGACCGCTCAACTCACTTTCAATGTCACATTTAATTCTGTAAACATTATCTTTTACACATATTAACTGAAGTGCAAAAACTTAGGAGGGTAGTGCAAAAACTTGAAAACTTGTTCTTGAACATTCAGGACCTTATTACAGGACAGGATGTAATTATTCTCTGAATAGGAGACCTCTCACATGCATGGCGAACTCTAGACTTGCTACGATAGTCGGTGTTACACGGTGTCGCAACAACGGTTTCATCACTTGCCCACCGCGGCACCGCAACACAACAAAAAAGTTTAAAGCGTTAAAAATATTTAACGCAATTACACAGTATCTAACTTAGTGAATGAGGGTTTAGGGGGCGATTTAAATAATAAAAGATCGATACTTGGTGCCCGTGTATCGATACAGTATTGCCACAGAAAATATCGCGATACTATGCTGTATGGATTTTTTCCCCCACCCCTACTATTTACCTGCCCTGGTCACCTTGTGAGAATTCACTACCTTCATCTTCAGTCATCATCCTTCGGATATCCTTCCTCGAACTTCCGTAATCCACCTCCAACCAAACAGAGACAGTGACCATCCAGTTAAGTGCTTTCTGCCCATCCATCATGTTGATTCTCCTGCTTGTTTTCTGCATCTCCTAATAAGCCATTTGTGTGAACTTAGTCACCCGTGTTGTATCCTTCTGTGCCATGACAGAATCCCACTATTAAACACGGCCATTTGAAAAAATTATTTGAAATAATGCGGGCTGACGGCATAAGCAAAAACTGTTAACAACCTTGGCTTGTAGCTCACAGTAGGTCTCTCTTTAAAGGTTTATAATTTATCGTTAAAAATCAATTTCTATATGGAGAAAGTCAATGGCATTTTCACTGTTGCACTCTATAATCATAAAAAGAGCTCCACCAATCAGAGACGATGCTATTACTTTGGAAAAATTATTCTAGCAAAAGAGCTCACTCATCTACCCATAAAGCACTGCAAATGACATAATCACGCCAGTCTCCCTACAATCACAAACATTTATATATATTTGAACATTTTGCAATCAAATTAGTTTGCTTCCTAACAAATGCTGAAATGTTATGATTCAAGATTGGTCTGATTGGTTCAAGGCTTGGTTGAACACTGTATTGAAGTTCCCTTTCAAGGGAACTCGAGCTGCGTTGAGACGCGGTGGGAACGCTCTGCGTGATTGCGTCGTGAAGCACGTGTATAATCAGTCCAATGGAAGAGCGAGACGTCATAGGCGGTGACGTCATAGACCAGGAAGCTATAAAGCACACCAGAAAACAGACCGCGACAGCTTCTGTTGCCTTCAGCAAGCGATCTGTGTATTCTGTCCTTGTCATATTTATTGTTGTCTGTCAAGTTGCAATATATATATATTATGGCAAAAGAGAGCAAGCAGCTTTTGTGTTGTTCCCTGCCCACGTTATATCACGGGTGGGGACACACACATCAGCTTTTTGTTACTATTTGGGAGTGGAGCATGCCACAGTCAGTTCTCGAGGGGGCTGACTGTGAGCATTGCGAGAAACTGTCCGTGAGGACGCTCCGCTCCCGCCGGGCGTTCTTCGAGGAGGACGGTTCGGTTCGCGCTCCCCACGCGGGTCCCGCTGTTGCCGATGCACGGCGGCGACTCGCATTTTGGGGTTCGCAAACGGATCTGACAGCGGGGGTTGGGACGGGCTCTGCCCTACCTCAGCTTTCACCTGCCAGATCCAGTGCTGGCGATTTCCAGTTCCGAGGAATTGGTATCGTTAGTGTTTTGTTTAGAAAAAGAGAACAAAACAAATAAAGATATTAAGAAAAGGCAGATGTTTGAGTTTTCAATAAATGAATAAATAAGTCAGCTCATAACTCTGTTGAATAAAGAGGAGCTTTAAAAGGAGGTTTATCTAGTGTTGTTGCTAGTTAAATATTTTCTGGCCAGCTGAACTTTATGAGAGTGAAAATAAGGAGTTTATTAGATGAAATAAATCTAAAAACAGAAAAACTCTGTATCTCAGCCTCCTCGTCGGGGACTGCCGTTTTTCACTATCTCCACACCACACTGAGGTGTCAAGATCGTGGAATAAGTCGGTTTCTATTTTATGTGTTTAATGCCCTACGTCTAACTATAGTAATGCTATGGGTATTAAGTATCATGGTATGACAGTGCCTCGGGTTAAAGAGACGCTTGCTAGCTTTCTCTCTCCCGAGTTGGCGTCATAATTTTTAACCCCGACGTTACCCACCAGCCATCTAAATAAAAAATGTTTTAGGCAACGCTGGTGGGTAAATTATAAAGACATGGATGAATGTGAGGTTGTCAGCACTGACGCTATTCGAGAATTGCGTCGTGCAAAAACAGATAAACTATACTGGGGAGGGACGGTTTCGAGAAATCGTTTCTCCTCTGCGTCCTCTGGGTGGCGACTCTCTGAGGAGGGTCGCACACGGCCAGTTCGGTTGTTTTCCTGCTGGTGGCCACGGACTGATATATATATATATATATATATATATATATATATATATATATATACGTTTTTCTGATTTAAAAGTAAAGAAAAATAAGATAAAATTATGTCTGTTCTTCTGGATGCTCCGCTTTCAAGAAACTAAGAATAAACCGTTCAGCGGCGTTCCAGAGGTTTCTTCCTCACCAATCTATGTTCCTGAGACTGCTGGGCAGAGCAGTCTCAGTCTACTAAGCTCCTCGCAGCACAGCGAGCATCGCCATTTGGGCTCCTCCACAATCAAAGGGGACTTGGGTGGCGGTAGCAGTCTAGCCAGTTAGAGATATGCAAGATCTGAGGACTATTTTATCTCTAAAAATGCTTGGACAATAGGAAGCCCTGATGCCGAGGCTATCAGGCTTCTAAAGGGTGGTCCCCTCCGGGGTAGGGATGGTTTTTGAGGAAATCGTTTCTCCTCGGCGCCCTCTGGGGTGCGACTCTCTGAGGAGGGTCGCAGCGCTGCCAGTTCGGTTTTCCTGCCGGTTCGCCGTTCAGGACACCAAGGTGTCAGTGTCCCCAAACGATCCTCCGAGGGGGGTCGTAGAGCAGTCAGTTCGGTTTCCCTGCCGGTTCGCCGTTTCAGGGTGCCGAGGTGCCTGCTTTTTCCAATGATCCTCCGAGGAGGGTCATTGGAACTAAGTTATTTAAAGGGAGGCAAGATCTGAGGACTGTCATCTCTAATAAAGCTTCTGAGGGCTCCTCCGGGGCAGGGATGGTTTTGAGAAATCGTTTCTCCTCGGCGCCCTCTGGGGTGCGACTCTCTGAGGAGGGTCGCAGCGCTGCCAGTTCGGTTGTTCCCTGCCGGTTCGCCGTTCAGGGCACCGAGGTGTCAGCGTCCCCATACGATCCTCCGAGGAGGGTCGTAGAACGGTCAGTTCGGTTGTTCCCTGCCGGTTCGCCGCTTCAGGGCACCGTACTGACTGTTCAACCAAATCCAGAGGCCAGTCTTGAGAGACTGGTTCCCCTAGTAGAATTTCTGGCAGCGTGGAAACTACTGCCACATATTTCTCGGTGGGTCCTGCACACTATAGAAAAGGGTTCAGAATTCGGTTCTTGTCCGCCCAGATTTCTAGGGGTCCTCCCCACTGTGGTGGACCCCGAGCAGGCTTTGGTTATGGAGCAGGAAGTACTGACACTTCTGCAAAAGGAGCTGTAGAAGGGGTTCCTCCTCCCGGCAGACAGTCAGGGTTTTACTGCCATTACTTCATTGTTCCGAAAGAGGATGAGGGGTTGCGTCCTACTCTAGACCTGCGTCAATTAAACAGCATATTATGCTTACGCTAAATATGATTGTGTCACAGATTCAGTCCGAGGACTGGTTTGTCACAATAGAGTTAAAGGACGCTTACTTATCTATCCATCCTCATCACAGGAGGTTCCTGAGGTTTGCTTTCAGGGGCGAAGCATACCAGTATCGGGTTCTTCCATTCGGCCTAGGTTATCACCCCACACCTTTTACAATATGCGTGGATGCAGCTCTGGCTCCTCTGAGATTCCAGGGCATTCGCATATTAAATTATATCGACGATTGGTTGATTTTTAGCTCAGTCCGAGCTTTTGGCAGTTCAACATCGAGATGTCGTTCTGCCCCACATAAGGAGGTTGGGGTTGCGGCTCAACACCAAAAAGAGTGTACTCCTCCCAGCTTGAGGACCACTTTCTAGGTGTATTATGGGATTCGACAACAATGCAAGCACGTCTGTCTCCTGCACGTATTTCTGCGATTCTCACAGCCGTAAAGAATGTAAAACTAGGTCAGTCACTCACTGCAAACAGTCTCTGAGACTGTTGGGGCTCATGGTAGTTGCGTCTAACGTAGTTACTTTTGGCCTTCTGTACATGAGACTCCTGCAGTGGTGGCTCGGGACCAAGGGGTTTTCTCCGAGGGGAAATCCATTTTTCGCATGATCAAGGTCACGCGGCTATGCCTTCGTGCCTCGGTCATGTGGAAGAAACCTTGGTTCCTCGCCCAGGGCCCAGTGCTGGGTGTTTCTTGTCGACGCGCCACGCTATCGACGGATGCTTCCCTCACAGGATGGGGGGCGGTCATGAGTGGCCGCTCGGTGAACGGTCTTTGGCTGGGGCTCATGGCAGTTGCGTCCAACGTAGTTACTTTTGGCCTTCTGTACATGAGACCCCTGCAGTGGTCGCTCGGGACCAAGGGGTTTTCTCCGAGGGGAAATCCGTTTTCGCATGATCAAGGTCACGCGGCTATGCCTTCGTGCCTCGGTCATGTGGAAGAACCTTGGTTCCTCGCCCAGGCCCAGTGTTGGGGGCTTCTTGTCGACGCATAATGCTATCGACGGATGTTTCCCTCACAAGTCGGGGGCAATCATGAGTGGTTGGTCGGCGAAGTGTCCGGACAACACACTGATGGTCTCGTATATCAGAGCAGATATCCTGTTGAGGCAGGGGCTGTGGCCCGGGGAATGGAGACTTCACCCCGAGGTGGTGGAGCTTCTTAGGGAGAACTTCGGTCAAACTACAAGTCGACCTTTCGCATCGCTTGTACAATGCATTGCCCTTGTGTTTCTCCCTCACGCATCCAGCTCCGCTTGGACTGGATGTAATGTAATAGGTGTGGTTGCCACTACACCTATACGCTTTTCCCGATATCTTTGCTCCTGGGAGCTCTGGATTTGTGGATACTGTGGGCTCGGCCTCTGAGGGGGCCCAGCTCATAGATTCAGGTTTCTCGACCGAGGTCGTGGAGACCATACTCCAGTCTAGAGCTCCCTCCACGAGAAGACTAATATGCTGTTCTCTGCCTGGTGCAGAGAACGCCTTCTGAATCTCGTTTCTGCCCTTTTTGGTACAGTACTTGATTTCTGTAATGAATGTTTCTTTGCTGGGCTATCTCTGAGGAGAGATCCCTAATTTCGTCTTCTCCGTGGTACATGAGGCTGAGGCCTGCACGTACTTGGATTTGCACCTGGTTGGTGGTAGTATTTCTTCACCCCAGATCGGGTTGTATTTCTAGGTCCCTACTAAAAGTGCGGTCATTAGTGCTCCAGGCCTTCTGTACTCCACCTTTAATACCCCAGATCAGGAAAATCTTAAATCTGTTATGCCCTGTCCGGGCTTTGGATGCTTAGGTCCACAGAGCTGCTCAGTGGCGTTTATCAGAACAATTATTTGTCTGCTTCGGGTAACCTAAGATAGGTTGCCCTGCATCTAAACAGATAATGAGCAAGTGGGTAGTTGAGGCTATCTCACTTGCTTATGAAGCGGCCGGACAGCGTTCACCTGTGGCTGTTCAGGCCCATTCTACTAGGAGTATGGCTGCCTCTAGGCTTTAATTTCGGGTGTTTCCCTTCAGGATATTTGTAATGCGGCAGGCTGGTCCTCACCTCATACATTTGTCAGATTTTATGACCTACACCTCTCCACTCCCGGGGCTAGGTTGCTTGCTTCTAGTGTGCGCAAGGACTTCACACAGAACGGGCATTTGTCTTATGGCGTAGTGGGTATGGGGTTCCCACCGCGTCTCAACGCAGCTCGAGTTCCCTTGAAAGGGAACGTCTCAGGTTACGTATGTAACCCTGGTTCCCTGAGAGGGAACGAGACGCTGCGTTCTCCCGCCATACTTCCTGCATGCCCTGATCGACTTGCTTCAGGCTTTTTCAGAAGCTGTCGCGGTCTGTTTTCTGGTGTGCTTTATAGCTTCCTGGTCTATGACGTCACCGCCTATGACGTCTCGCTCTTCCATTGGACTGATTATACACGTGCTTCACGACGCAATCACGCAGAGCGTTCCCACCGCGTCTCAACGCAGCGTCTCGTTCCCTCTCAGGGAACCAGGGTTACATACGTAACCTGAGACGTTTTTTTTTTTTTTTTTTAATCCCCAATGTAGCCTATAAAATTAATGGGAGTAAAATACTTAGAAACCAAGGTCACTGAAAAAAGGAAGTCGCTGCTGCACTTATTACCAATGCATGTATCTAATTATGCAAAAAAACATTATATATGCGAGTTTATGGACTGAGAGCCCAGAGTTTCTCCTGGACTTTGCAGTTTTCATGGCTAATGTTTGCGACTCATACAGGAAACCAACAATGCATGTTTTGGCATGTAGCACCCTATGAATACAGGTTTGGGGCATCAGGAAAGTAGTGGATTGTAAGTCAAAGGAGAAACTCAACAAGAAGGTAGCTAAAATTTTGCCTGGAAAGTTGAAGCCATGCCTATTAAGACACCCTGTATCAGCACCCTTTGTCAAAACGCTAATGGGATCCAGCAGAGATGCAGATTGGAAAGCGGCCACTCTGACCGAAAGAATGAAAATAAAAGCAAAGGCTAAATAAGTGCATATATTTGCATCAAAGCTGCCCAATGTGGGCAATGACTGATCCTGCACATATGGCCGTGCTCCTAGAGAGGTGATTAATCTCACTACCGCAGTTCAAAACCTATTTAACAGGAATTTGTTTGCCTAGGCAGCCAAATGTGTCCACCGTAATTACGTGTCACTTTTCTTTGCCACCATCGATATTTCATTTCCTGTGTTTCTGCGAGGGGGTTCCTCCCAAAATTTTACTTCCCACCCCATCGCACACAAACATGCTTATAAATGGACACCATAAAAAGCACCAGATGTATGGGTTATGAAGTTAGTGAAAAGAAAAAAAAAGTAAGATTTTTCTCTGAAATGGCTTGTAATGGGTTTGGCAAACATTCCTTTGTTTATTTAAACTCTGCACTGCTACATCAAGCCCAGATGTATAGTTGACAGCTCTTGAGGGGGGAAAAGAGAGGAAAACACAGAGAAAAGGCACTCACATCACCCTTAACGCAGAGAGGCTGAGTTTCATAGGGAAAATTAAAACTGTCAAAAATGTACACAATTATAATTTGTTAAATTAATGGGCTGAAAAATGCAAAAGGGGTGCAGCAGGTATCCAGATGATCAGGTCAACAGGAGGAGCTATTAAAATGATTATGATGGATGGTGACAGATCGGCAGCCGATTAATTGGGACGTTGGGAGAAGCGTGATTAAACGTTTTGTGGTCACCCAGAATCCCAAACATCTTTTTCAATAGTACCATCAAGAACAGCTTGTGTGTCTGCGCGTGCGGAAGGAATATAGACTACGGATGCAAAATAGAACATTTCATAATGGAACGTGAAAGTGTTTCAAACAGACATTGTAAAAAAATATATTTATAAAAGGTCAGAAATCATTCTGATATGCTGAATTGCTGCTCAAGAAACATTTCTGATTACTATTATCAATATTGGAAAAAGTTGTGCTGCTTAACATTTTTGGGCAAACCATGCTACATATTTTTCAGGATTATTTGATAAATATAAAGTTCAAAAGAACAACATTTATCTCGAAACAAATCTTTTGTAGCATTATAAATGTCTTTACTGTCATTTTTTTTTTTAACAAATTAAGCATTCTTGCTTTATATGTAGGCTTTATATGTTGGGATAAAAGTGATATTATTATTATCACTTTTATCCAACATTGCATTAATTATGCATTAATATTTTTTTCAGTTTAGACTTGTATATGGCCTGTTACAGTATATAGACTTCAATATTGCTAGCTTAATTGATCATAATGATATAAGCGGTATGTTAAGTCCTATAAGCATCTGCTATTTAGTCGAAAGTCATTGACCAAACAAGTAAAAGCACTTTTAAATGTGGCTGGAAGTCAGTTTCAACTGGTCTGATAGTTTTAGGTGCATTTAGGAGGCATTCTGGTCCATATAGCTCAACTTCAAACCACCAATTTTGAGATGATAAATGCTGATTTAGTTCTAGTTTTGTTTAGACCCCTGAAACTAAGATCTGTTTCCAAAATGACACTAAGATATGAAAGTTATGGTGCAGGATTTTTCTTCAGTCTCTCCACTCCATGAGTGTGTAAACGATGTTCTAAATGACTCTTTGGGCAAAACATTCTAAACTGTCAACTTCAAATCATGTTGGACAGTGTCAAACAAGTCTGCTCTTGAATTACCTTGAGAATTACTGGCTGGGACATGCCTTGTGACTCTAATGGATATCAAGATGACAAATGATCCACCTGATGACTCCAACAATACTTCAAAAAATTACAAGCCACGTGTTCACTCCTCCGTCTCGCCTTAAGATCCGGTCATAAACCATCAATTTTCATGTATGACTTGAGATAATTGGCTTCAAACAGGTTTTTCTGGAGAAAATTGATCAGCAAAAAGGGTTATAAGGACACTTCAGTGACGACTGAGAACCGTAAAAGAAAATGTCATTTTCACATCCTCAAACGTCCCTGTGGACCCATATGACCCAATCAAAGAAATGCTGATAACATGTTGTGATTTAAACGGTCAGAGGATGATTGATATGCTGAAAATGGACTAAGACAATTGAGCAAAGGGACACAGAAAGAAGGAGGTTGAGAGAGTGAGAGAGAACTAAATTGTGAACCTCAAAGGCTGAATAGCTGAAAATAGCCTGGAAGACAAAAGTTTTGAACCAGGTTATGGTTTTCTTGTTTTGTTTTTTTCAGTTATGAGACATAGTCTTTTGTAGTAGGGTAGCCTGAGGTATAGGCCAATATACATTGTACTCTTCTAAACTGAAACAGAGACAGCGATGAACAGGGACACAATGTTTTTTTTGTTTTTATATAAGGTTCAAAGTTACTTTGAAAATATTTAAATGTTAATAAAACGTTTTTAAATTATTTTATTTTTTTTAAATCAAAGACAAATTAAATCTTTCATTTTACTGTATACATTGTCGCTTACATAATCAAAATGATGAGGAAAATGTAAAATTATACTTACATCATTTGATTGGAAATATTATGTAGAAAAAAACTGAATTGATTACAATATGTTATATAATACAATAATATTTATTTATAATAATTGCTAATTTTACCGAGTTTAAGTTTCATTCAGCTATTGAAACAAAAGTCCTTCTTTAAATACAGTACATACTTTTACAGTGAAAGTACTGGAATTCAGATGCAGCTTAAGAGTTGTGCTTTCTAAGATGACCCAACCTTTCATTTTGACAACCCTTGGGATGGGTTCAAGACAGACCCCTCAAACCCACTCATTCCCATTCAGACTTCTACATATTTAAGCTCAGGTTTGTCAAAAGGCATTGGATGTCCAAATTCTAAATAAAATAAAAAAATCTTTCTCTGGTGTTATAGACCGGTGTTTAAGGTAGGATATTTAAACATATATAATTAGATTAACATGAGATCTCTGGAGTCTTTGTATTGCTTTGAAACAACATTGATTTAGCTAAGACAGGTGTTTGAAGAATAGGATACAGCAAGAAAAATCATTATAAACAGGTGTTTGTTTAACTTCTACTTTCACCTTTACTGTTTTGAAAACTCAGATTAGCCATTAGTTTGAGGGTACATTTACACTATAACAATGCTCAAAAAACAGAAACGTTTTTCCGTTGCGTTTTATGCGTGCAGACTGCAACATTATCAAAATGATCCCCGTTCAAAACGGATCAGCGAAAACGTATAATGCATACCAGGCCTGTAGTTGTTGATGTCACTTTGTAGAGAAAAACTATGCAGCTATTGACTGACCATATAATACGCATGTGCATGACATCAACTTTTTCACATACTGTTTCATTCCTATGTTTATGAACATTTTTGAACAAATCGTTTGAATGAATGATTCAATGATCCACTTATTAAAAACAGCATGAGTGGAACGATTCGGTTGAATGAATGTATGAATGTTTAGTGATTCACTTATTAAAGGTACATGATGTAACTCTTGGCCCTCTTGCAGCTAAAAAACACAACCATGCATTTTGTGGAAAACATTGTTTTGATTGTGCTTTGACTCAATTTATCTGGCAATAAATAAATATTTGGCAATTTATATATTTTCAATG
This sequence comes from Siphateles boraxobius, assembly GCF_051911475.1. Lineage (NCBI taxonomy): Eukaryota > Metazoa > Chordata > Actinopteri > Cypriniformes > Leuciscidae > Siphateles > Siphateles boraxobius. Next base: position 41,856,829 of record NW_027509042.1, read on the forward strand.
AATTACCTTACTCACTTGAGTAATAAAAAAAGCATCTCCACATCACTTTCACAATATCAAATCCCTCAGTTTTGCCATCTCTGAAAAGCCAAGCCAATGTTGATTATTGTTTTATTATGAACTCTGTCGCAATCACTTTTGCCTGCAAACTCTCCTCCCGTTTTTTTTTTTTTTAAACCAGTGATTCTCGGAGGTTGAAGATTTAGCGTGCATAGTATCAACCTTTCTCGCTCATTGTGACAACTAACCTATATGCTACTCCCACACCACACACACGTCAAAGTAGCCGGAGCAACTTTTCTCTATTTACGAATATGACCAGACACGCATGGGCGGATGACTTATATATGCAATTTACCATGAAATCCATCCTGCCTGGTCTAAAATATAAACACTTATAATTGTCACTGGATGAGGAGGATGAAGAAGACAGATGAAGACTGAACCTGATTTCACCAAGTACCACATGTTCCTGGATCAACATCTTTGTTGATCCTGGAACAACTTTCAAATCAACCAATCAGATCTGAGGGACAAGTTTACAGTTTATGTCAAGTTTAGGCTTAGAACCAGGGTAAGGTGCTTCAACATCAGTGTTATTCACCTATCATTTCCCTCTGATTATAGGGAAAAGTTATGGGTAGGGTTAGGTTCAGGGATAGGGATGGGGTAAGGACTAAATGTGTTCATCCAGGAACATGTCTTACTTGGCAAAATCGCGGTGACCAGACTGGATACAATTATAAATGTGATTTAATAAAACAAAAAGGCAGACAGGCATAACAGTGTGCATAATATAGCAAACACAAACAACAAGCGACAACCAAAGACTGAAAAAAGAGGAACTAAATACACAGAGATAATGAAATGACAACAAACAGGTGTGATGATTGAGCCAGTGTGTGCAGGCGATTGTGTGCAGGCATGAGCCAGGAGGGATTATGGGAAATGTAGTGTGCTGGAGTGACTGGTCTATTGAGGCTTGTGACAATAATAGGCTTACTATAGTGAATCGGCGTATGACAAAAACACATTTTGGAAAAAGGATTTGTGACTCATTATTTACATTTTTGTTATTTTTGAACAAAAAATTACATATTGTACCTTTAAAAACTGTTATTCACTATCATTCCTGAATGAATTAGCTTATTTAAATGAATAACCTGAATTAATGATTCAATGACTCACTTATTAAAAACAGTGAGTGCTTCTCGTTTCTAATTCGTGCATCGTCGCTTAGGATGCGAGGGAAGGATAGACCTGTGTATCCTCACTCACGACTCCTCAGGAAGCTTCCTCACTTCTTGTTCCTTGCCTCGTTGCAGGGCAAAAAAAAAATCACTGAAAAATACCCACCACTAATGTACAGACTGACAATCTGTCAGGAGCAAATACAGAAAGGATTGATTAAAAACAGCGAAAAATCCCAGTGCTGTTATATCAGCACTCGACCAATCAGATTGATTGACTGAAACTGTTGTAAAATTTAAATAAAAACTCAGCTAAAACTGGAATTGAGGTTATGTGGTTGGTCAAACAAGCTTGCCGTTCCTCCATTTGTCTTGTGAATGAGAGTTGATATCAACTTTGGAATCTTCAGACTGATTACCAAAAATGCAGGAGTCCGAAAACTCTTTAAGGGGAAAAATATGCTGATCCACAAGGCCTTGGGGTTGAAGCACTGGTGTCCATCAGTCTGGAGGAAAAATGCTAAGCAGACAGAAGCAGAACACAGAGTGACCCATCTGTGTAAACCTGAACTCAGCAGCTCTGGCTCACTTTTGATAAGATGTCATCACTGCGGTTCACTGGAAGGAAGGATGAGATCTGACCTGCCATGGCTGGGTATGGTAAGAGCTGATGGTGCTGCCACAGCACACAAACAAACATACTACACACTCTTTTCAACATACACACAGATCAAATACAAAGAGGGCATATCTGAATGTGAGCTTTGCCACCTTTACCTCAGAATGCTTCCTATGGCTTCAGAAGTTAGATCAACTCCTCTGTGCCAAAGGATTACTGTATACATTTAAATTTTAAGCAGGACTTTGAGACATATCCCGGGAAACTCTTTTAAAATAAACTCTTTTGAGTTTGTCAACATATTCTAACGTTTAGACCACAAAACTTCCCCCCTAGAGCATTACTGAAAATGTTCTGCAAAAATGCTCATTCATAAACCATCATGAATAGAACGTCACAATAATGAGCACATTCACATGGTTTTACAGTCCGTACTTTTGCACTAATGCTAAGTTTTCAGTATTAGAGTGCGAAGACTAATGATAGTTGGTTCAGTTTGATTCATATACATGAATCAATTTAAAACCCAGACAAAACGATTCATCCATCCATCCATGTGTCCATCAAACCAACAAACCGATTTTAGGGTTGCAGGACAAACAATTAATTTGTGATTTATTTCTTTTGGTCAGTTCAAAATGTTTATTGTGAATCAATTCAAAACTCAGGCAAGCAATTTGTGTGTGTGTCAAAGTGTAGGCAGAGTGTTCTTTTCAGCATATGCTTCAATCTTCCTTCTCCAGACATACCGCTGATCCAAACCGACCCAGTTCAGATATTTCATGTGTTCTAGCTTAAGCAAACCTGGTGCAACTAATGGAGCCCTTGATGAGTTGCATCAGGTGTGCTTGACACAACACCTGTTTTGCAGATTTGTGATGTTGTGAGGGATTCTGTTTAAGGGGTTGAATAATTTTGAGTAATATAAATTTGAATTTTGAGAATTTTGAGAATTATTGAATTAAATTTAAGTTGAATTTGGGGAAAGAACTTGAAACATTTGTTGTGTTGATCTATTTAAATTACGTTTGATTTGTTCATTGCAAACAGCTCAAAGTCTGTCAATCTTTTACAATATAGGGGTTGAATAATTTCGATTACAACTGTAAATGTAATTATTATTTTTATTTGGCTGAATTGATCCGCTTTCTGAGTAAATGCATACCGAGATATATATCTAAGATTGTCAAAAGGCTGGATCTTATTGCTCAACCCTAAAAGTGCCCTTTTTAAAGTCAACATGAGCATGAAGTCTTCAACCCATTTTACTTCTTTACTGAAGCTGAATATTCATTGAGGGAGAGGTCTTGAATTTATATTCATTTCGCAATGTAGCTATATGGTTGGACGGGAGGAGCTGAAAAGGTACAGTAAAACAAAAAGTTATTTTGATGACAAAATAATAAATAACTTCTTTATTATTATTATTATTACTTTTTTTCAAATAACACAAATTGATGGAACACACATGACCAGGTATGTGTTATTAGAAAGTAAGTCGTCTCAGTTTAAAGTTCTCGTTGACTTATCAAATAAATCAAAACTAAGTGTATTCATTTAGAGTGTTTGCATTCTCTATGTTCTACTCCATTAATGTATAAGCTAGAAGTACCAAGAATTACAGCAGTGGTGCTTTTGGGATTCATAATCTCTTGCACTGCAAACTGTAAAAGTTTTTAGGAACATTATGCTGTACTATTAGTGAAGGTATGAGTACATTACCAGTAAACAGCTTGCGAACATTTAATGTCCTCGTGTGGTGATTAGAGAAAGTAAGAGTGTTATTTTCCCAGGGAGTAGCTAAAAGTGAAGCATGGTAGATGTTTAGAGAGCGGCCTGCCGTTCGTTATTTAATCTCCTGGAGGAATTGAGGATCAGTGTTTGATTAAGACAGTCGTTTACGAACAAACAGAGCTGACAGCACGATGAGCCCTAGACAAATTGGTTTTGGCGCTAAATTCATTTATCTTACGCGAAGAGAGACCCTTTTTCACACAACCTGCATCGGGGGGCTTTCCATTAGGATACGAGCAGAAAGACTGGACGGGGAATGATGGAGAGGTAGGGAAAAATATGTTGTGCTGCGCAGGTTATATTAGCATAAATCAGCCGGCCCAAATGTGCTGTAGAGCAGCTGCTCTGAGCCGTATCCCATGATGCAACCCTATGCCCATGCACTTGTTGCAAAAGAAGAGGGACTAGCTTTTCCTTTTAATCCTCAGCACTGCCAAATTAAATCTGCGGGCTAGAAAGACGAGAGGACGGGGCCGCGATCATTTTCATTTGCTACTTAATTGATCTTTCTTGCCGGTGGTGGTCTCTCTGGCTCATCCCTTTTTTCAGTCCGCTCGCATCAGTCTCAGATCTCGCTTTAACCTGGCAGAACTGGCCGACTCCAAATTGAATCTGGACGGGGAGAAGGGGAGGGCTTCTCATTTGAGACTATCTTTAGAAAGAGGGCGTTAGGAGAGACTCCCGCTGGGCAGGAGAATGTGAGAGATAATCATCACAGACCTTGTGCTGACACACACATACACGTGTGCACTAAAACATGCACACATGAATTCACACACACACACTCACACATCCCAAATCCCTTGTCCTCAGGGCGCCAGGAGTTCTACATCTTTAAAACAGTCAATTTTCTCCCAAAAGTGTGCCACCTGCTCTTGGCAGCTGAATGGCTTGCACAGGGGAGATAAGTGAGAGGCAGCACCTGAGGGATTTGGAAAATCTGCTGCAACTCATCAGATTTTCCTGCTTTGCACTTCTCAAAAGTTCTGGTAATCACAGATTATAGTCTAGCCTTAAACATGCGTCTGTAGGCGCTTGTGCTTGAGCTTGTGTGTGCGGTGAGGTTTTGTATTTGCTTGTGCATGATTACATGAACGCATGTGTTTGAATTAACCTTTATGATGCCCACGCTTGCTCAAGATCTCAAATTGTATATTAAATCGTGCCAAACAATAATATAGAGGCCTGTGCACTTGGATCAGCTCAGTTGCATTGCTGTAAGGAAGAGGTTTGTCACCAAGGCAACAACGTAACATCCTGCAATGCATGAGCAGTTCGGCCTGTTTCTCAGGGGTACATCTGGACTGAATAAACTAGCTTTTGTTTTCAACCCCTCTCATTTTGTTTCGCAACATTGTGAGAATTACATGATTTTCAGATATGGTCTTTTTTTTTTAAAGGAAGTCATTTGTAAAGCGCAATCTGTTGAGGCTCAGCTGTTCATTACCGCCTCTAGTATTTAGGCAAATGTCGGCTCTCTTAAAGACTTTTATTGTATACACAACTCTCAGGATTATACCACTTTTATAAGGGGGAAGAGGAGCTCAACAATAGCTCCTTTAGAGTAAATGGAGCTCACTAACACTTTAGGGCCTAAATACATTTATTATCTAAAAAGTGCAAAATTAAACATTTGATTTTCTGTTATTATAGGAGGGCATTAAGAAATCCTTTGTTGATCCCTGAAAAGAGGATCAAGTGAATTTTGCATGCGATGACCCCTTTAAGGAGAAAATACTCTGCAATGGTGTTGACATTAATTTGCACATGGTTTGTCTTAAAACATATTAAAAACCCCACATAGACATATAAACAAAATTAAAACCTTGGTTTTCACCACAGGTGGACTTTAAAAAATAAGGTGAATCTGATGTCTTATATCTATTAAAACATGATAAATGCTATAAAAATTATGTGCTTTGACCTTTATGATTACTGTTTGCAAATGCTGTTGAGACATTTCTTCTGTATTATAGATTACTGAATTAAAAAGTTTTAGTATGTTTACTCTTTAGTAACTCTCCCTTCAGCTTTGCATTCTGACTTTGGTCTGGATGGAGGCTAATTATGCCTCAAACCCCCACAGTCAACATGACAGCGAGCAGTCTGCAATCAAGGAGAAATTTCATAATCTCCCAAAACCTCTGCTTTTTGTCAACACTATATTTCATTACATGCATCACTTCACTTTAATAAAGCAAGATTATCTTCTCAAGACAACACAAACAGTTTCACCCATCAGAACAGAAGATACGCACGCAACCAAAACCACAAACAATGCCTCACATGTGAAATACTCACCAATGTGAATGCATTTTTTACTTGGGCACGGGCTGGAAAATAAAGATTAGTTTCAATTTTAGAGCCGGATGTGTGCAGATAATTATAAGTGGTGTTTGCTAAGGGAAGCATCACTATTACTATTGATCATACATATGCTTAGTGATTTGAACAAATCCCTAACTCTGAGTATTAAACTCAAGAGTGCAACTCGTCCCACACTGCTTGTGCTCCAGAGATCTAAGAATGATGGCTCAATTATGCGACTTGTTAAGAAGAGGTGTACCATTACTGTTATTCTTAGCAGCTTGGTGAACCATAAAATGGCTGAAAATAATTGCATAGAAAACACTGAAGCGAGGCCTGAACCGTATCTTATTCAAACATAATAGAAACTTTTGATTTGTGCCTTTGAAATTGCATAGCAACAAAGGGTGAGCAGCGAAGCAATTATCTGTATATGTATCTTTTGCATTGACCAAATTATCTATATCCTAATTCATTGTATAAACCCTAAAAGTCTTTTTTTATTATTATTATTACAACCTTGGGTAAAATTAAGCTAATGTATCACTCTTAACCATAGAGGGAACCTTAAAGGGTCCTGTCAGGCGCTTTATACAGTAAAACCTTATAGGGGTTCCTATATGGGATAATTTTATGTATAGAGTTTTTTTTTAAATTCATCTTTAATTTTAATTCAAGTTTATGAGTTAAACAACTCGTAAACATACTTATCTCTAGAAACAAAAATTAAATAAATGTTTGCATTATACTTTCAGGTTTAATGGGTTATTTCTCACTTGTATAGAACTTCTTGGTATAAAAGGTTCTTTAAAAGTGAGGCAAGAACCCAAGAGTTTTACATAGAACCCCACTGAACCTTTTTGTTTTTTTTTCTAAGACTGTGTAAAACAAAGGCTGGGAATTTTATTTGTTAATTTACCCTTTCTGCTGGTTACATTGTTAGTGACTTATGTTGTTATTTTTGTGCCACAATTCTGCATAAGTCAGTCATTGAATCATTCAACGATTTGTAAATGGAAAAAAAAATCATGATATCCTTTATTAAATATAGCAGCCGTGGCTCATCTGTATGGGCAGACAGGTTTGCTATGTAATGAACGTACAGCCATTGATCAACAGCATCCCTCATTTTTGCCAATTTAAAATGTAAATGCAGTGTGCCTTAATCAGAGCCATATTGGCAGACATAATGCTGCATTCCATTTACCTCAGAAGAGTTATGCGGGAGCTGGGAATAATGTCACAACTGAGGCGACCATGTTCCAGTACACATGTCGAAAAACTAATAGGGATTCTTCCAGGCAAAGCTTTGTCAGAATACAAACACACACAAAAAAAAACGGTATTTTGCACAGATAATGTTGAAGTATCAAGTCCACAAATAGAGGTTGGATAGTACTGTGTGCACTACTAAGTTTATTGAGACACAGAAATATAGAAGTGTTAATAAACACTATTTTACTACTGTTTCCTGTTTCACAGTGGTTGATGCGCTGAGCAGCCATATTGTATTCTGAAGTCTCGGGTTTTGCACTTCATCCAATGTCCCAGTTGCAAATCCTACTTGAGGGGCTGTCCCAGTTAAAAGTTCCAACTGGGGCCTAGGAATTTCCCACATCCGAGGACAAATGGAAAGTCCCATAAGATAGCATTCTTGCCAATCAACATAAGAGCAATTGAATTACGCAAGGACAGCAGACCTCTGCCAGAAGTGTTCTGCATGTGTTCAGTCATTTTTTTATGTAAAACTTACGCTACTAGCAGTTAATCAGGTTAGTCATATAGCCTACAGCCCAGTATCTGCCCAACCTACATTTATGTTCAGGAGTAGCAACAGGTGTTAGAAATCTAGAAAAAAGAGAAGGCAAATGTTCACTTTAAATGATTCGTTCACAAACCAATATGTGCAACCTGCTTAAGACACAGACACATGTTATCATCTCAACATTTAAAATGTTAACATAGACATTTAAAAAAGTGATGAATGTAGGCCACATCATATTTATGAGATGCACACAATAAAAGGAGCCTGCAACGTGATCATAATGTGAAGCTGAAAACCACACTGTGTATATTTTCAATATCATGATTATTTCTATTATTTGGTAGAATTCGCTATTCATGTCTGAAGGTATTCGCCTAAGTACAGAACCCTAACAGCAACACCTTGCATCTGTGGTGGTGCTGAGCTTTGCACAGGCAAGCACCCCTCACATCTTCTTAAGAAAATGTACAAAATCTTCTTATAACGTATGCAGAGAGACAACGATTCTGAAGACTTCTTAAGGGATCTCTAGAGAAAGTGGAACAAAGGCTTTTCCTATCCACTCAAACGTTCCTTAATCAGTGCCTCTGGGAAATCCTCTAATATGCTCATTAATTAATTTTATAAGAGAATAATTAAAACTAATATTGATGTTTCTGGTGCCATATAATGTCTTGACTTAGAAAGGAAAAACTTGAGTTTTGCCCCCTGAGTCGCAGTGTCACACAATGGTTGATGTTACACATTCATTCCGAAGTATGGAATATACTATATCATTAGTCTAGGTCTCTAGATACATTACTTCATCATTAATGCCTGGAAGGTTGCATCCGTTTGTTTCAAGGCGTTATCTTTTTGCTCACCACATCCTACCAGATCTCTGAGTGGATGCCTTTACAAAGTGTTTTATTAATGCATATCCCTTAATTATAGTCTGATTAAAAGACTTTTTAATGTGTCTGAGGACGCACCGGCCTCATTAATGGACCAGGGGAGTGTTTTACACTGAATAATAAATCTCATATAGCCTGTAGATTTATAGATAGTCTAAAAATCCATATTGAGTATTGAGATAATGGCATATTATAGTTTATGACATACTGTATGAGAGACTGAGGCTTTTGTCAAGCTCCAGTGAATATTTATTAAGGTAGTTTTCTTCATGAAAGTCGATACCTGTATCAAACCATGAAGTGTTGTCTTCAAAAGAGCTATAAAATGTAACAACATAAGCAAAGTCATGCCCCATCTAAAACCCGGTTTTTATTACAGAAAACGATTATTTCTCAAAACTCCGGCCAAAGTGGAGATTTCTGATAACGCCGGTTATGTGTTGCCATGTCAGAAACAGGGTTTTAGGTTCTCAAACGTCACATTATGCGCCAGAAAATGCTTAACGTCATGTGAGCGTCCAGTTTGACATAGTTATGATGGCGCTCGACGGCTAATTTATGCGGGTTTATGTAAATGACAACTTTTTTGAAAATGATTTTGTGCACGATGTTATTATTGAAAACGGATGGGGAGGAGGGGGAGGGGGGGGTATATTTGTTTATTGTAAGGACTCACCTCATTGTCTTCTCCTACCTTCCATGCATCATTGCCAAAGTATCTTCGTCTCTGTGGCGAGCAGCACGAGGACGAGGGCCATGGGAGCTGGTGGCGTGATTGCTGATGAGCGACACCTTCCCGACGCACCGGTCTCGTCTCTCACGGAGGAGCGACGACGGTGAAGGACGAGAGAGACCAGGCCTGGATTTTATTTGATGTTTTGTTTCATTAGGCAGCAGTCGTCCGTTGACTGCTGCCTTTATTTTCGTTTTGTTTTTGTTAATTAATTTATTCAAATCTGTTGATTGGTCGCTGGTTCCCGCCTCCTTCTTCCCTTAACATCTAACCTTGCTACAGTCTCCCAGAGTGTGTCTCCTAGTCTCCAGTGTCTTCCAGTTCGTCTTCTTCATAGTCCTGCAATCACTTACCTCTCTTCCCGCACCGTTGTGTGCTTCCACCATCCTCCGCTCCATCATCCTCGACCTCCTCAACCATCTAAGCAGAAAAGACTGTCAGTATCTCCCTTCATCATTACTCATAGACATTTAGCATGAAAGGTTCACGCTATTGCTATTTGCTTAATTTTATCAATAAACCTGTTTCTCACCTCTACCATTATTGTTTGGAGTCTCTGTTCCGTAACAGTAACGTGCGTCAGCCATTACATTTATGATCTGGGTTTTATGTAACATGAAGATCTTGAACATATTTCATCATTAGTGTTGAGATCGTTTTGATGTCAGATCAGCCTGACATACATATATAATATTTTTTTAAAGTGCTGAATAACTGTATTTTTGTATGTTATAATATTTTTTTTTGTACCATGAAAACTAGACAGTATATTCTACAATGAACTGCATGTCTGGGAGTTCAAAAGTGTTACAGGTCTCTTATACCAAATTTTGCAAAACAAAACTACAATAATCCTAATCAATGTTAAAAAGATACAGCAGTATTTCAAATAAATCATTATTAGTTGCTGTTCTATGATTAAATGCCTTAAGTAACAAAAAGCTTCCAACAAAGTATTTGAAACTGTGGTTGAAATTGTAAGATCTATTTGAAAACAGTATCTTTAGATAAACATGCTTTGTATGTCATTTCCAGTAAATGAGGCCAATGTATTTTGTGAAATGAGACACTTGCTTGCATGAATATCATTAAAATGATAATGATCATTATTATCGTTGTTAATTAAATGATTTCTTCCTGCTCCCCTGTATTCTCCGCTCATCTCAGCTTGTATCATAATCACTTCCATCACTAATGAACCAAAACAACAACAACAGCAACTTAATTCATTCAGTTTTGAACATCAGTTCAGTTGTTTACAGCTGTGGTACAAGAACGAAGAACAAGTGAAAATAAAGGTGAAAATTAATGCCAGAAAAATAAAGTATAGGGGAGACCACAGCCAGTTGTCACACGTTTTCCTCCAATTAATATGTCCAAGGGTATTTCTTTTTTTGAAGTTGATTTAAGTATAGAGATACAGATGTTGATCTTTTGTTGCCATGTTTGTCTCATTTTGTGACAATGGAACTATCCATTAAACAGCATTTTGCTTTTCATTAGTAATCAGAACTAAAGAACATGAAACAGCTAAAATGAAGGCACTTAAAAATATCATACCATTGTTTTGGCCAAAAAATATTATGATGTATAAATGTAAAACATGTGACAACTTGCCCCCAGCCTGAGAACATATTTAAACCTTTCAGTTATAAAAGGCTTCCGCCTCCATTCGTTTTCATTCGTCTGGACAATCTGGTTTATTGTGTGCACTTGTTATACAAAACTACTGATGATGATTAAATCAATATTTTAAACTAGGTGCAAGCACTTGTGTAATTTCATTTTTGACTAAAACTGTTATATAGTTACTGAGATACAGCCACTGTAGTAACTTATGATAACAAGCCCCAGCTTCTCCTTTATATTAAAACTGGGAGCATTCTTACTATTTGTGGATTTGTTTTTCTGGATCACCCTACTAGATAAAACTGGCAGAACATAAACTTATTTTTTCTTTCTTTCTTTTTAGCTAGTTCCATATTGCATTACTTCTTTTCATTGGTCATTATAAAGTCATTGATAGTTTCAATGTACCAATGTTTTTGCTGAAAGACACTGAAAGGCTGATCTTCCCACACACGTGAGACACGTAACCTCTAAACCTCAGCGCCATTGTGCCATCTCCACCTTTTCAACCATACAATTATTCAAATCATGCAACAGAATCTGAGGAATGCAACAGCCTTGAAGGTGAATAACAGCAGAGCTGAAAGGAGAAAAACAGAGACATGTGGAGGGGAAAATAAGTTCTACCAGAAAGACTCGGGAGATTAATTGAAAAGCTGTATACATTTATTGACAGCTCAGCAACCATAAATTTATAAGTTCTTTGGCGTAGGCCCCGTCCTTAGCGAGCAAAGCGAGGTTAGCCGAATCTGCATGTCCCGCCTGAGATGAAGGCGGGGGCGCAGCCGACCCCCTGGAGGTAAGGAAGGGACCATCCTGGTGGTGGTGATGGGGAGGATGGAGGGGAAGGTACCATCTTGGTGGTGGTTGGGGAGGATGGAGCTGAATGGCAGCGTCAGCATCTGCAAACTCAGACAAGTGTAAGTACCAATCTTTTATACTGTGACTGGTAACACCTGATTGGATAGGAATGAGGTAATGTATGACGCGCTGATTGAGTCTTCCTGACAGAACTTAAGCTAAAGCTTTCATTTCTACCAGAAAGACTCAGGAGATTAATTGAAAATCTGTATACATTTATTGACAGCTCAGCAAGCATAAATTTATAAGTTCTTTGGCGCCGTCCTTAGCGAGCAAAGCGAGGTTAGCTGAATCTGCATGTCCCGCCTGAGATGAAGGCGGGGGCGCACCCGACCCCCAAAGAGAAGTGGAAGAATAATTCCACGAGGACGGAGCCCACCCCCAAAGAACTGTAAATAAATATACCCACCAGTCGTGGATCCTGCGGTTCCTGAAAGGAGAAAGAAGAATACAGATAAGATGATGAATATTTATTTACGAAATTATTTATTTATATATTTATATAGAACCGGGCCCAATGGACCATCACGCAAGACCACATAAACACGGGGTCAGCTTGACCACAGGCCATGATAGACCACATAAACACAAGGTCAGCTTGACAACAGGCCATGATAGACCACATAAACGCAAGGTCAGCTTGACCGCAGGCCATGATAGACCACATAAACACGAGGTCAGCTTGACCGCAGGCCATGATAGACCACATAAACACGAGGTCAGCTTGACCATAGGCCATGATAGACCACATAAACACGAGGACAGCTTGACCACAGGCCATGATCGACCACATAAACACGAGGTCAGCTTGACCACAGGCCATGATAGACCACATAAACACAAGGTCAGCTTGACCACAGGCCATGATAGACCACATAAACACAAGGTCAGCTTGACAACAGGCCATGATAGACCACATAAACACAAGGTCAGCTTGACCACAGGCCATGATAGACCACATAAACACGAGGACAGCTTGACCACAGGCCATGATAGACCACATAAACACGAGGTCAGCTTGACCACAGGCCATGATAGACCACATAAACACGAGGTCAGCTTGACCGCGGGCCCTGGTAGCCACATGTACGACGGGCTTCAATAGCCCACACATAACGAGTTAATCATAGACACAGCCATTAGGCTACACGAAACCAAGACCTCTAGAGGTCACTAGGCCGCGATGGACCTTGGGGGACAAGGCCACGGTAGGCCACACGGCCATGGGAGACCGCTTAGGAGCCACACCGGCCGCTAATGCCACATGAAGACAAACCTATAAGACAGAGCTGCTAAGCCACACAGAAGGTCGCGATGGACCACAGATGGCCACATATAGGACAGGCTTCAATATGCCACACATAACAGGCTAATCGTAGACACGGCCATAGAGCCACATAAAACCAGGACCCCTAGAGGTCACTAGGCCACGATGGACCTTAGAGGACAAGGCCACGATAGGCCAAACGGCCATGGGAGACCACAGAGACGAGACTGCTTAGGAGCCACACCGGCCACTAATGCCACATGAAAGACAATATTCACGAAACAAGGCCACTAGACCAGACAGACCAGGCCGCGATGGACCGTAAGGACAAAGCTATGATAGCCAGCACGGACCACAGCTAAACTAGTGGCCGAGGAGGATCACATAAAGACAGAAGACGGGCGGAGACACCGCGGGACAAAACACAAACGCAGACGAGTACTGAGGGGCGTTATCAGATAGTGCAAATTGAACTGCGCTCAAGTGGATAACGTAGTACCACCACCACCAGTAGTTGCGAGAGGATTTACCAGGATTATTAATGGAGAGCTTGCTGGGCTTCGATGATAATTTTTGTATCAGTTCTTATGTAGGATTCGAAAGCTGAGGAAGACCATCTTCCCATTATTTTGATGGCTGATGTAGACACACCTCGTTCGGCTGCTGTGGTGGCTGCCCCGATCCGGAACGAATGACCGGTATAAAGGGAGGGGGGTAAACAGCAGCTTTGTGGGCAGAAACTAAATGAGTCCTAAACCAGGCTTTAGAGAGAGGTGCTCCATTAGTTAGGATAAATAGAATTTTTTTTTTTTTTTTTCATAGATGAGAAGGGACAGATTTAATCACCATTTTAGAAAATTTTAATGTGATACCTGACCCTTGAGAGTCATTCTTAGGGTTCTTAAGAAGAGTAAAGAAATTAGGCGAGAAACCGAATCAGAAAAGGCCATGGGTAAGGTCGGAGTGAATCCCCTGGATGCATGAGTCATGAACACTGTAACCAACCCGGTTACAATCTGAATATAACAATAGGAAAAGAGACTGTTGCGGACGGGAGGTAATAAAAGGTTGGTTGGATGGATTTGCTTTCCTAACTTTCTTAGTGTGTAATGTTGCCCTTTAAACATAACCAACATATGCAAAGTTACAACACTCAAAGTTCGAGCAATGGGAGAATTTCATTTAGAAATTCCTTTTAAGGACTACAACAGCGCTGAGAGGAACCACGCGACATTCCTCCTAGGTTAGTGCATCACAACCCTAATTTTACATGAATCCTGCCCATGGAGCATGATTTATAGAATATCGAGACGGAATAGCTAAAAATATCTAGTGACTAGAAAATAGCTTCGCATAAGCTACATTTGTCAACTAACCATTCGGAATGTTGCTAACCATTCGGAATGTTGCTACCCATTCGGAATGTTGCTACATGTTGACGCCTCTTGAGTCTCTCCATCTGACTTCGGTTTGAACATGAAGCTAATAGTTTTGAAATTTTTCTGTGAGAGGTAATCGAAACTGCGAACAAGCTGTTGAAATTCCGCCCCGTGTCGGGAGCAGTAGCCCAACTGCATCCAAAGGGACAGACAAAAACTATGTGCTTTACTCACCCTCGAATGACAATTCCAGCATGTTATACGAAAACATCCGTGGGGTATTCCGAGCCAAACCTTTCACACGCCCTAGGGGCACCGGAGACCAATCACGCATTGGTTTCGTATTTGTTGATGACGAAGGAACAACCGGCCGTGATCAGAATGGAAATAGAAGAATCTGAAAAGAAAAGCAGGCAGAAAACGTTTCTTAGGAGTAGGGAGCCAAGCCTTCGGTGATATACGGTCTAGCTGGATTGAGCAGAGAGAGTAATTTGAACTCTGTTAGAGGGCAGGGTGATGAATATGGGTTGCTAAAGGGCAAAGGTTGTCTGAAGCCTGAAGACTAAAGCACGAATGCCCGTAGCTGATGAATTGCAGGGCCAGAATGTGAACGACCTTAATCATCCAATTAGAGACTTTGTTAGACCAAGCTTGTTGGCACATACAACGTATACGTTTTGCAATCTCTTCGAACCCGAAAGGATGTTAACAGCCGCTATAGGTTGAAATTTTTGTGAAGTGCGGATGAACGAAGCCTGAGCAGGCTTGGTAAATCTTCTAACCGCTAAATCTTAATCTTATTAATCTTAGTACGATACTTACCTGAAGTAAGGTGATGGCATAGCGATAAGATACTACCTCAATCACACTGATATTCAAATGTTGACTTTTGAGCGTAGTATCCATTTCTCAGCTGCGCAGCATATACCTGACATACTCTCGAGTTGATCTTGTAGGAAGAAAGGTTTTTTTTTTTTTTTTTTTTTTTCGGCTGAGAATCTCTGGCCATGGCAACCGAGGAGTCCCTTGAATAGAAATTAATTAACATTTAAATTGTACAGATGAGTAAATATGTCACTTGAGTCTCCTTGACTGTGATTTGTTCTGGTGATTGGTTTAGATGTTATAATCTAACTTATAACTCCTGTTAATTCTACTGTGTTAAGCTTGTTTTGGCTAAGTAAATGACCTTTGACCTGAGCATCCTTAGTCTGCCTTCTCTGTACATTTAATACCAAAAACATATAACGTAAATATTTCTATAACAAAAGTCATTGGATTCATCACCAGAAAAATTTGAGTTATGGTGATTATACCGTGTTTTTGTTATTGAAGAACTTAAAACTTAAGTATTTAAAATATATTGATGATATGATACTAATATATATATATATATATATATATATATATATATATATATAATGTAAAATTGTTATAGAGAATTATCAGCACTTGTAAATATAGAATTTCTTTCCTTTGAATTATATACTCCTGCTACATGCCCATTAAGCCCTACGTATGCTACCATCTTCTAAGCATGATTAACGTCCAATGACCAGCTTGCTCTTAAGCTCAGCTTCTTTCTTTTAAGATATGGTCATTTACATGTTTTTCAAATTTTACGATTTGTTTATTTATTTTTAGGAAGTCTGCAATCATCTAGGTGTGAGTAGAGATCTTTGTGATTGGAAAGGGATTTGCAAAAACGTCTCCATAAATGCCGAAGCGATAACGAATTTAAGAATGGCGTCAACAAGTTGATAGGTATAGGCTACTGCTCCTTTAAGATGGAACTAAGGCGCTCTCACAATGTTGAGTAAGCAGATGAGGAGCGCGAGCTGAAAATATATAGATCCCATTTAATATTTAATTTGCTCTTAAACTTGTTTAATTCTATCGCTGACTGCTGTTTTATTATAATCTGTTTACTTCCACTTTGATTAGTAGCGTTTTACTGAGTGTTTTCTTTTCCCTGTTAACATCCGCTATTTCGGCATGTATGTGAAGAGTGTGCTTAACTGAAAGAAAGCAACTATAAAAGACTCGTGGAACTACCAGTTCGTTTGCACTGTCTTTCCTATTTTTCATCTGGGCAGACATCAAACTCTGACAGACGTTACACTCTATTAGAGTGGAGTCAAAGACGCTAAAAAATAAATTACCACTGAGCTGTGACAGTTACGTGAATCTGCTTACACTTTGCTACAACAGTTCAGCGAGCTATCCGGTCCTACTGTTTAAGCGTTACAGTATGTTGCATTGCAATCTCTGAATCAGCAGTTTAAGAAAACTGCTGCGTCACCAATTTGAACTTTACCGCTGATGAAGTGAGCTGGAGAGTAGCCAAGTTAATATACTTACCTAAATGAAGTTTGTCAAAGTAAAGGGGGTAAGTTAACAATGGCTGCTGCAAGCGCCTACTAAAACTTGGAAACCAGCGTAAAAGCCTTGAAAGTTGAACTTGAAAACCATGTAAGGAGATCATGAGATTTAAGCCCATGCGCTGGTTTCCTGTACACGTGTCTCGCACTCGCGCACCGCCAGAGCCTGTGAGATCCAACCAACGACACGACCCGTGCTGCAACGACAGGTGTCGAAATGAATGGCAGCGTCAGCATCTGCGAACTCAGACAAGTGTAAGTACCAATCTTTTATACTGTGACTGTTAACACCTGATTGGATAGGAATGAGGTAATGCATGACGCGCTGATTGAGTCTTCCTGACAGAACTTAAGCTAAAGCTTTCATAAAAATTAAAGTTTGGTAAATGTGAAACTCAAACCCTGAAAAGTTGCAGCTACGTGAAAACTGGCATGGAAATCGATTGCCGTATTATTCCACCTGGGCCAATTAGTGTATGCAATACATTTGGTTTCAGTATCGTAATGCCAACAGACATCAAATCAGACACTGGGAACCAGGAGGGGAAAGGGTCGGTCCGACTTCATACATCGAGCGAGAGGGAGCACGTCCTGATTAGAGGAGAAAGTGGGATCAAAGAGATTTTATTAGACCAATGCCAGATTAAACAAATCTTCTGATGAAAAAAAGAGGGGCTCTTCATTTCCTGCACTTAAGTATGCATTAAACTTTAATGGACAAACATTGCTTGATCTCTTTAACATGGAATGAGCCTTTGATTTGAACGCTTAGAGACTTTGGCCTGTCTCAGTGCAAAAAGCACTGAACTCTGTGCACACAAACTCGATTGGTAGCAGTAGTGCCTTCATCTGCAAATTTTACATTTAAATCGGTAAAAACGCTACAGTCGATCCCCATATTAGCATGCATCCAGCATATTAACAGACAGACTCTTTTCTAATGTACTTGATGTCTACTGAGGTCTTGTGTGTCCCGTGAGGTTTTACACTGAATTTTATTGAAATTATGCAACAACAAAAAATTGAATGTTATTTCTAGGGAACAATGTCTCCTTTCTGGGATTATAAAGGTACAGTAGAAATAATTCATTCCAGTAGATGGTGGCAAATGTTAGTCGGTCAATAAATCATTCACTCAACTGATTCGTTCAAAAACACTGATTCATTCTTTGTAAGTCGAATGAATCATTGAATACTCTGCCTGTGTCTGAAATCGCTCTCTATATCCTTAAATAGGGCACTATTTGAGGGGACAGCCATTTGTAGAGGTGTCCGAAACCATAGTGGACATTATCGAGTGCACTTGTCACCGGGGTGACAAAGGCAGGCGGAACCTTTTAATCACAGCCGGGTTTCCGAGGGGAGGGATTTCCGGTGTGGGACCCGGAAGACTCCAGTTCCGGAAAACTCCGAGCAGAGACGGAGGATGATTAGTTGATACAAAACAGGTGCGGGAGAGGATGATTGCGATCGCGATTGGGACGCGTTGTCAGTTGGGAAGGATAAAAGGACATTTCATCTTCAATGAAGGAGGAAGGAGAGAGGAATAGCGGCGGGAGATATTCGGGTGAATCTGGAGATGTGGAGAGGAGAACTGTGGCGGATAAGAGATAAGTGCTGTTGATGTTTGGAGTGAGAAATGAGAAATCTGGTGGAGGATGTGATGAGAAGATAAGTGTTGTTGATGTTAGGACTGTGATATGAGAAATCTGTTTGGAGGATGTGATGAGGCTGCATGAAGTGTAATTTTGTCTTTTTGGAGGAAGTTGAATGCCCCACGCTCCATTGGAAAAAGTCCAAGAGATTGAGAGAGGTGCAGTGGACCAGACCCCCTGTCTCCGCCCTAGTTTGTGAGTGACGAGACTTTGCAGTGTTGTTCATTAATGTAAACACGTGTGCAGATTTGTACGAGTTGCAGTTGAGCACGAGTGGAGGTGTAATGCAGTGACATTGGGGAAGCGGTCCTGGCTGTGGAGACATCGTCCGCGACTCATTGGATGGAGACCGTTGGAAGAAGTCATCTAGTGGTGAAATTCTCCTTTTCTCCTCTTTAATAGTTACGGGGCATTGTGAAGTGTTAGCTTTGCTGTGGAAACCTCATCTTCTCTCTGTCTGAGCCCTGTGAATGGAACTAGCTTTGCTGTGGAATCCTCATCTTCTCTCTGTCTGAGCCCTGTGAATGGAACTAGCTTTGCTGTGGAATCCTCATCTTCTCTCTGTCTGAGCCCTGTGAATGGAGCTAGCTTTGCTGTGGAATCCTCATCTTCTCTCTGTCTGAGCCCTGTGAATGGAGCTAGCTTTGCTGTGGAATCCTCATCTTCTCTCTCTGTCTGCCGGAGCCTTGTGAGTAGAACCAGCTTCACTGTGGAATCCTCATCTTCTCTCTGTCCGAGCCCTGTGAAGGGAACTAGCTTTGCTGTGGAAACCTCATCTTCTCTCTGTCTGAGCCCTGTGAATGGAACTAGCTTTGCTGTGGAGTCCTCATCTTCTCTCTGTCTGAGCCCTGTGAATGGGACTAGCTTTGCTGTGGAATCCTCATCTTCTCTCTGTCTGAGCCCTGTGAATGGAGCTAGCTTTGCTGTGGAATCCTCATCTTCTCTCTGTCTGAGCCCTGTGAATGGAGCTAGCTTTGCTGTGGAATCCTCATCTTCTCTCTCTGTCTGCCGGAGCCTTGTGAGTAGAACCAGCTTCACTGTGGAATCCTCATCTTCTTTCTGTCTGAGCCCTGTGAATGGAACTAGCTTTGCTGTGGAAACCTCATCTTCTCTCTGTCTGAGCCCTGTGAATGGAACTGGCTTTGCTGTGGAATCCTCATCTTCTCTCTGTCTGAGCCCTGTGAATGGAACTGGCTTTGCTGTGGAATCCTCATCTTCTCTCTGTCTGAGCCCTGTGAATGGAGCTAGCTTTGCTGTGGAATCCTCATCTTCTCTCTCTGTCTGCCGGAGCCTTGTGAGTAGAACCAGCTTCACTGTGGAATCCTCATCTTCCCTCTGTCTGAGCCCTGTGAATGGAACTAGCTTTGCTGTGGAAACCTCATCTTCTCTCTGTCTGAGCCCTGTGAAGAGAAAGACAGTTCTGCTGTGAATCCGAGAGAAACAGTTCTGCGGGTAATTCTTACCTGTCCTCTACCTGTCTGAGCCCCGAGAGGAGAGCCAGTCCTGTGGCTGATTCCGTATTCCTCTCCGTCCACCCGAATCCTGTGAAGAGAGACAGTTCTGCTGTGAATCCGAGAGAAACAGTTCTGCTGATAATTCTTACCTGTCCTCTACCTGTCTGAGCCCCGAGAGGAGAGCCAGTCCTGTGGCTGATTCCGTATTCCTCTCCGTCCACCCGAATCCTGTGAAGAGAGACAGTTCTGCTGTGAATCTGAGAGAAACAGTTCTGCTGATAATTCTTACCTGTCCTCTACCTGTCTGAGCCCCGAGAAGCAAGCCAGTCTTGTGGCTGATTCCGTACTCTCCGTCTAGCCGAATCCTGGGAAGAGAGAGACAGTTCTGCTGTGAATCCGAGAGAAACAGTTTCGCTGATAACTCTTACCGGTTCTCTGCCTGCCTGTGCCCCGAGAAAAGAGCCAACTCTGTGCTGATTCCGTACTCCTCTCCGTCCACCCGAATCCTGTGAAGAGAGACAGTTCTGCTGTGAATCCGAGAGAAGCAGTTCCGCTGATAATTCTTACCTGTTCCTTGCCTGCCAGAGTCCTGAGAAGGACCAGTTATACGGCTGAAACCTCACCTTCCTCCAGTTGGCTTGAGGTTGTTTTTACTTAATTTATTCAATAAAGATTCTGTGTTTTTCTACATTACTTTGCCTCTGTGTCCTCTGTGGTGTTGGCTCCTCGCGGTGGTACGTGAGTCGGGGGCTGGGACGGCCGGTCATCTGGCGTCCACTCCTCCCCCGACCCGGTGACATAAAGTGGCGTAGTCGGCAGGATTGTTGCCACCGCGAGTTGAAGCGGCCACAGGTTCACTATGGCCGACGAAGAGATGGTGGCTGCAAGACCGCAGGTCATGCCCGTGTTTATGGGAGCCCCTTGGGCCCAGCGTTATGGAGGACCGGGATCAGAACTACATCTCCAGGACTGGAGGACGCAAACTGAATACCTGGCTGGCCTCCAGGGGCTGAGTGATGCACAGAAGATACAGTTTGTTCTGGGCTCCCTGGAGGGAGAAGCAAAGAGGGAAGTTCTTGCTGCACCCAGCACTGCACGAGCCACCGCCAAGGCCATCTTTGACTTTTTGGCGGAACTGTATGGGGATACTACCCCCGTGGCCGCCCTTCGGGCTCAGTTCTTCAACTTTCGACAAGGTCCTAGGCAAGCCTTACGGGCTTATGCGTTGAAGCTACGTGAGCAGTTTGTTCGATTGAAAGGGCGACCCGATCATGGTCTGGGTGATGGAGATTCCTTGTTGCGAGATCAGTTCGTTTTGGGGCTCCGAGACGGGCCTATCCGACAGAGTATAAAGCTCCAGCTCCGCCGAGACCCAGCGTTAACTTTTGAAGATCTCCGACAGGAGGCCTTGGCGTTGGAGATGGATCAGGGTGAGGCAACTGACCCACCGGTGTGTATGGCTGTTGGTGGTGCCTCTACTCCAACCGTAGATTGGAAACAGAAGTTGCGTGCAGAACTGTTGGAGGACGTCAAAGGACAGATGGCTGAACTATCTAGGACCCTCCTAGAAGAACTGCGCCGGGGACAGCTCAGTGGCCGGGATCGATCCTATTCCGAGGGGAGCCGAGAGCCCGGACGGCGCCCTGGACGACCGGCTAATCCGAGGTTCCAGTGGGATGGTCAGGGCAGGCCCATTTGTAACAGCTGTGGGGAATCAGGACATTATAGCCGTCAGTGTGGCTCCCGACGCAGTTCCCAAGAGGGTTTTTAGTTGTGCCGGCCACTGCGGGTCAAGTGGCCGGGACCCCCTTAAATGACCCCCTTTCTATGCCTATCCTCCGAGACGACTGGGTTGGACGTTGTCCAACCGTGAAGATTCAGGTTAATGGGGTGGAGATTGAAGGTTTAGTCGATACCGGTTCCCAAGTCACGTTATTCTCCGAGAGCCTGTCCAGGGAACTCTTTAAAAACCGACGACTTCAGGAGGCGGAGTCCTCACAACTTGTGTTGAGAGGAGCAAACGGGCTAGACATTCCCTATACCGGCTATGTGATGGTGGACTTCCATGTTCAAGGGGTCCCCGTACGACAAAAAGGAGTTGTTATCGTTAGAGACCGCTGCTTGGGTTCACATCGAGCATTGATTGGCATGAATGTCATTTCGGAATGCTGGGAAGAGCTGTTCCGAAACCGGCCGGCCCAGGCCCCTTCGGTCCCAGAGCGACAGGAATGGGAGCGTATTCTGGCTGACTGCCGTAGGATTCAGGCGGCTAACCGCGAGGAGGATCGCGAAAGCATTGGGCGAGTAATTTGCCGGTTTGGCCTGACAGTGCCAGCACGAAGCGAGGCAGTGATATGGGCTCGGCTGCCTCCAAGGTCTTATGGCGTGGACGACTGGGTCCTCCTCGAACCACATTGGGATTGCCAATCCATCGGAGTGGCCCGAGGGCTGGCTGTGGTCCATCGGGGCCGGGTCTCGGTGCGGGTACGGAACGTTAACCCGTATCCTGTCGTCCTTCGCCGCCATCAACGCCTGGTCCGAGTCACCGCGGTGCGTTCCCACCAGGTGAGGGAAGAGAGAGACGTTTGCTTCCGTCAAGTGAGCTCTGTGGTAGTGGAAGTGGCTGTTAGATCGGTAGAGCCGAGGAATGACCCCCAGAGAGGTGGAATACCGGATCATGTGGCAGGAGATTCCTTAAAAGGAGAGGGCCTGGAAGAGGAACAACAACTCCAACTCCGAGACTTTCTGGCGAAATGGCAACATGTGTTCTCTACCCACGATGAAGACTATGGTTGTACGGGGATTGTCAAACATCAGATTCCTACAGGCGACGCGGCACCAAGCAGAGAGCGGTATCGGCCGGTGCCCCCGACGCTTTATTCAGAGGTTCGCACCCTGCTGAAGGGGATGCTGGATGGAGGAAGCATACGGGAGAGTAGTAGCCCTTGGGCGGCCCCAATTGTGCTAGTGCGGAAAAAGACCGGTGCCTGGAGATTTTGTGTTGACTATCGGAAGTTGAATGACGTGACGAAGAAGGACGCATTCCCCTTACCACGCATTGAGGATTCCCTCACTAGTCTGACTCAGGCCGCCTGGTACTCCACGTTAGATCTGGCCAGTGGGTACTGGCAGGTGCAGGTGGACGAGAGGGATAGGGAGAAGACTGCCTTTACCACTCCATTTGGGCTCTTTGAGTGGGAGCGGATGCCGTTTGGGCTGTGCAATGCCCCTGCGACTTTCCAGAGGCTAATGCAGCGATGCTTGGGAGGGCAGTTAGTTGATTCAACCTTGGTCTACCTCGATGACGTCATAGTATTCTCGCCAGACTTCGCCTCCCATCTGCTCCACCTGGAACGTGTGTTCCAGGCTATGGAAAAATATGGATTGAAGTTGCGGCCGGATAAATGCCAGCTATTTAGGAGTGAGGTGCAGTTTCTGGGCCATCGGGTCAGCGCTGCAGGTGTGTCCCCTGACCCGGAGAAGGTGTC
Source organism: Siphateles boraxobius (assembly GCF_051911475.1). Lineage (NCBI taxonomy): Eukaryota > Metazoa > Chordata > Actinopteri > Cypriniformes > Leuciscidae > Siphateles > Siphateles boraxobius. The sequence goes on from NW_027509042.1 coordinate 41,880,244, forward strand.
TGCCGTCCAGGGCTGGGAGGTGCCAAAAACTGTCCGGCAAGTAAGGTCCTTCTTGGGCTTTGTAGGCTACTATCGACGTTTCATCAAGGGGTTTTCGGGGATTGCCAAGCCCCTGAATCGACTCCTCGAAGGTACCGGACGCTCCCGACCCCGGGGATCTCCCTCCGTGGACTGGGACTCGGCGTGTGAATCGGCTTTCCAAAAACTCAAGCGGGAACTCCTTCAGGCCCCGATCCTGGCGTATGCTGATTTTACTCAGCCGTTTATCCTATACACCGACGCAAGTAATGCAGGATTGGGAGCTGTACTCGCACAACGACAGCAGGGAGAGGAGAGAGTTATTGCATATGCCAGCCGGAGTCTCCATCCAGCCGAGCGGAATGCCTCCAACTATAGCTCTTTCAAGATAGAACTTCTGGCAATGAAGTGGGCGATGACGGAAAAATTTAAAGACTACTTATGGGGAGCGAAGGTGATGGTGGTGACCGATAACAACCCCCTGGTTCATCTGCAGACAGCCAGATTGGGAGCGGTGGAGCAGCGTTGGGTGGCCCAGCTGGCAAATTACGATTACCAGCTTCAATATCGACCAGGTAGAGAGCATACTAATGCGGATGCGCTGTCCCGACTCCCTGTGCCTAACGAGAGTGGGCGAACCGTACCCCCTACTTTTGAACCGGAGGAAAGACTGCTAGTGGGAGTGGTGGAAGCCCCCGGAATCCGGTTGGAGGGAGTACCCACTGGCTGGGGATGGGACCCAGGCCGGTGGAAAGAGTTACAGCAGAGGGATGTTGACCTGGCAAGGGTGCATGCTTACCTGCAACAAGGTTCTAGGCCGGGGGTAGAAGAGAGGCAGACTCAAACCGTGGCAGTAAGGAAACTCATGGGGCAGTGGAAGAGACTCAGTTTGAGAGAGGGGGTGATCTGTCGTTTTATTCAAGAGCCAGTAAACCAGGAGGCAGTATACCAGGTGGTGGTGCCAGAAGAACAGCGTTTGGCCCTGCTGGAAGCCTACCACACGCACACAGGACACCAAGGACAAGAAAGGACATTATCCCTGTTAAGGAGGTATTTTCACTGGACAGGGATGGAAGCGACGGTCAGGGAGTTCGTTCAAAGTTGCCCCCGGTGTGTACTTTTTAAGACCAGGAAAGAGGCAAGAGCTCCCTTGGTCCCCATGTGCCCTAGAGCACCTCTGCACATCGTGGGGATGGACTTCTTAACGCTGGGTCGGCCCACCGATCGGTACCAGAACATCTTGGTAGCAACTGATCTATTTACCAAATACGCATGGGCTATTCCTACCCCAGACCAAACAGCTGTTACCACTGCCGGTGTACTCTGGCGAGCTATTATCCAGCCCTTCGGGTGCCCCGAGACTCTTCACTCGGATCAGGGCCCGAACTTTGAAGCTAGGGTTGTACAAGAACTGAGCCGCCTTTATGGGTGCCGGAAGACTCGCACTACCTCGTATCACCCCCAAGGTAACGGGGGGTGCGAGAGGTTCAACCAGACCCTGTTGGGGTTACTCGGGACCTTGGAAGCCGACCAACAGAGTCAGTGGGAGGAATGCCTCCCTGCCCTAGTACAAGCCTATAATAACAGTGTACACAGCACCACAGGTTATGCCCCGGCATTCTTGATGTTTGGGAGACACATGCGGTTACCGGTTGATCTGTTGCTGGGGACTAAGCCTACGGAGGGAGTTCAGAGTACGACGGAGTGGGTGGGTCGTCATCATCGGCAGCTCCATTACGCCTACCGTCGGGTTACGGACCATCTGAGCGCAGCAGCAGCCAAAAATAAACGGTTGTATGATCGGACAGCTCGAGAAGCCCCCCTACTGCCCGGAGAGCGAGTATTGGTGCGAGACAATCGACGCCCAGGGAAGGGCAAACTCAGCGACCGTTGGGAGACTGTACCGTATGTGGTGGAACGCCAACAAAGGCCTGATCTACCTGTGTATACCGTTCGCCCTGAAGGAAGGCTAGGCCCTGAGCGGGTACTCCACCGGAATTTGCTTCGTCCTTGCCCAAATTATTTGGCCCCGATGGAAGAGGCCCCTGAACGGTCTATGACCCCAGTAGCTCCATCAGTGGGATGGGCCGTGGTCCCAAGGGGCCCCGAAATCGAGGCGGTAAGAGCAGTCCCCTTATCCCCACCTCGACGTTCCCAGAGGGACAACCAGGGGAGGCCACCCCAGCGATACGGCGAGTGGGCCGAAGTTTCCCGGTCCTAGGGACTAGTCCCGAATGGCAGGGGGGGATGTCACCGGGGTGACAAAGGCAGGCGGAACCTTTTAATCACAGCCGGGTTTCCGAGGGGAGGGATTTCCGGTGTGGGACCCGGAAGACTCCAGTTCCGGAAAACTCCGAGCAGAGACGGAGGATGATTAGTTGATACAAAACAGGTGCGGGAGAGGATGATTGCGATCGCGATTGGGACGCGTTGTCAGTTGGGAAGGATAAAAGGACATTTCATCTTCAATGAAGGAGGAAGGAGAGAGGAATAGCGGCGGGAGATATTCGGGTGAATCTGGAGATGTGGAGAGGAGAACTGTGGCGGATAAGAGATAAGTGCTGTTGATGTTTGGAGTGAGAAATGAGAAATCTGGTGGAGGATGTGATGAGAAGATAAGTGTTGTTGATGTTAGGACTGTGATATGAGAAATCTGTTTGGAGGATGTGATGAGGCTGCATGAAGTGTAATTTTGTCTTTTTGGAGGAAGTTGAATGCCCCACGCTCCATTGGAAAAAGTCCAAGAGATTGAGAGAGGTGCAGTGGACCAGACCCCCTGTCTCCGCCCTAGTTTGTGAGTGACGAGACTTTGCAGTGTTGTTCATTAATGTAAACACGTGTGCAGATTTGTACGAGTTGCAGTTGAGCACGAGTGGAGGTGTAATGCAGTGACATTGGGGAAGCGGTCCTGGCTGTGGAGACATCGTCCGCGACTCATTGGATGGAGACCGTTGGAAGAAGTCATCTAGTGGTGAAATTCTCCTTTTCTCCTCTTTAATAGTTACGGGGCATTGTGAAGTGTTAGCTTTGCTGTGGAAACCTCATCTTCTCTCTGTCTGAGCCCTGTGAATGGAACTAGCTTTGCTGTGGAATCCTCATCTTCTCTCTGTCTGAGCCCTGTGAATGGAACTAGCTTTGCTGTGGAATCCTCATCTTCTCTCTGTCTGAGCCCTGTGAATGGAGCTAGCTTTGCTGTGGAATCCTCATCTTCTCTCTGTCTGAGCCCTGTGAATGGAGCTAGCTTTGCTGTGGAATCCTCATCTTCTCTCTCTGTCTGCCGGAGCCTTGTGAGTAGAACCAGCTTCACTGTGGAATCCTCATCTTCTCTCTGTCCGAGCCCTGTGAATGGAACTAGCTTTGCTGTGGAAACCTCATCTTCTCTCTGTCTGAGCCCTGTGAATGGAACTAGCTTTGCTGTGGAGTCCTCATCTTCTCTCTGTCTGAGCCCTGTGAATGGGACTAGCTTTGCTGTGGAATCCTCATCTTCTCTCTGTCTGAGCCCTGTGAATGGAGCTAGCTTTGCTGTGGAATCCTCATCTTCTCTCTGTCTGAGCCCTGTGAATGGAGCTAGCTTTGCTGTGGAATCCTCATCTTCTCTCTCTGTCTGCCGGAGCCTTGTGAGTAGAACCAGCTTCACTGTGGAATCCTCATCTTCTTTCTGTCTGAGCCCTGTGAATGGAACTAGCTTTGCTGTGGAAACCTCATCTTCTCTCTGTCTGAGCCCTGTGAATGGAACTGGCTTTGCTGTGGAATCCTCATCTTCTCTCTGTCTGAGCCCTGTGAATGGAACTGGCTTTGCTGTGGAATCCTCATCTTCTCTCTGTCTGAGCCCTGTGAATGGAGCTAGCTTTGCTGTGGAATCCTCATCTTCTCTCTCTGTCTGCCGGAGCCTTGTGAGTAGAACCAGCTTCACTGTGGAATCCTCATCTTCCCTCTGTCTGAGCCCTGTGAATGGAACTAGCTTTGCTGTGGAAACCTCATCTTCTCTCTGTCTGAGCCCTGTGAAGAGAAAGACAGTTCTGCTGTGAATCCGAGAGAAACAGTTCTGCGGGTAATTCTTACCTGTCCTCTACCTGTCTGAGCCCCGAGAGGAGAGCCAGTCCTGTGGCTGATTCCGTATTCCTCTCCGTCCACCCGAATCCTGTGAAGAGAGACAGTTCTGCTGTGAATCCGAGAGAAACAGTTCTGCTGATAATTCTTACCTGTCCTCTACCTGTCTGAGCCCCGAGAGGAGAGCCAGTCCTGTGGCTGATTCCGTATTCCTCTCCGTCCACCCGAATCCTGTGAAGAGAGACAGTTCTGCTGTGAATCTGAGAGAAACAGTTCTGCTGATAATTCTTACCTGTCCTCTACCTGTCTGAGCCCCGAGAAGCAAGCCAGTCTTGTGGCTGATTCCGTACTCTCCGTCTAGCCGAATCCTGGGAAGAGAGAGACAGTTCTGCTGTGAATCCGAGAGAAACAGTTTCGCTGATAACTCTTACCGGTTCTCTGCCTGCCTGTGCCCCGAGAAAAGAGCCAACTCTGTGCTGATTCCGTACTCCTCTCCGTCCACCCGAATCCTGTGAAGAGAGACAGTTCTGCTGTGAATCCGAGAGAAGCAGTTCCGCTGATAATTCTTACCTGTTCCTTGCCTGCCAGAGCTGGTCAGAGCACTACAGGGACATTAATGCTGCATCGCATACATAGATCAGCTGTTACTGCGTCCGCTAACAGAACCGATCATTTCAGCCTCAATCAGCATATGTGTGCTTGAAGAGAAAGATTGTTAAAGGAAAACTGCAAAGTCTGAACAAACCAGGCTAATTCTTGAGTACTTGGACAAATGCTGTTTGACTGAATTTCAGTTGCAAAACCGCCAAGATCAATGAGTCCATCAATTAGTGTGAGGAACTGGATGAGAGACCCTGACGACAAACCCAGAACATCTCACTTCCCGATGAGGAATCGACAGATGTGTTTGTGAGACTGAATTTACTTTAATAACAGCATAATGTTGAGACTCAATAAGGTTCGCTGGGTCAAATTACCCATACAATACTTTCCATCATGGAGAATAATTGAGTCTGGCCGTTTAAAAAAACTGTTAATGTGTATCTCGGCACTAGTGCACTGTTTCTTTGTTTTAGATTTACTGCACAATATAGCTATCACATCCTTATTTAATATTGACAAATTATACATTATTAGATATGTCTGCTTCAACGCATAGCCTCTGTTTTACAAAAATATTTTTGTCTTCATTTGTTTCAAGAGTACACATCTAATCATGCAACAATCAATACCTTTCATTATGTGATCACAAAGCACACGCCTGTCCAATCTCACAACCTCCTGCATAATAACAGTTGATAAACAATGTTCTGTTTACATGTCATGGAATATATCTGCCAGCACAAGGATGACACGTTATTGCTTTTGTAACCATTTGCTTCCAGAAAATGTATCAAAACATGAAACAAGAAGCAGATGGGAGTAAAAATGTAATCGAATGCAAAATTTGTGAATTACATACATGATATGACAAATAAATTATTCAAATTAGTTACATATAATCAGTATTTGTGCTGAAAAGTCCACAAATGAAGACCAAAGGTTGAATATGACAGTTTGTCAGTCGTTGGTCTTTAAAGCGCCTCCGTGAGAGTTTTTAAGACACCATGCAAATTTATAAGCAGTTTGGCTTTGAGAAATATATTTGGAGACCCCTGCCTTCTGTTTTATTCTATTGCACTTCGAACTATGTCCTGTGTGAACGGCTCCTTAATCATTCTGGGATATCTGTTAGCTGCTGGGCCTGTGCTGACAGCACATTTGCAAAAAACACAAAGGTCGTACCCCCTGCTGAAAATCCCAGCTTTGCCGTTCACCAGCATAAGGTATGTTTGAGAACAGCATGGGATGCTGGTGCTGGTTTGATGGTCCTCAGCATGAGAAACAGTAGTGCTAGTGGACCAGCTACACCAGATCAGTTTCCTTTAGAGCAGCTTGATTGCTGGTCCATCAGCTAGACCAACATAAACCAGAATGGACCAGCATGGAATTCATGTTGGTTTATGCTTCCAGCTTGAGTTACATTGCATGAACATTTTGTAGTGTGTCATTTTCTAAATATCAATTTGCCCTAACTTTGTTAAACTGACAACTAAATGTGATGTGTAAGCTTATTAAACTTATTAAATTAATCTGTCATTCAGGTGTGGCAATGAACTTCTACAGCAGCCTTTTTTTCTATCAAAGTCTCTTTTGGTTTCATCAGTACCTTAAGGCTAAGAATTGGAAATTTAAGAAATATCCTTTCGTCTTATTTGGGAATGCATAATAAAATCACAAGTGCAAGAAATAAAAAAAATATGCAATATTCATGTTCAATGATTTCAAACTCATTTACTTTGGACCAGATAAGTGTGTTGTTCCATTTTATAATGCTAGATTTCTCTTGCCCAAAGGTCAAACCATAAATTACTCTAAAATTAGCCCAGCAGTCTTCCATTATCTTTCCCGGCATGAAACTTTTCTCCCCTGTAGAACTCAGGGTGACCTTCCTTCCTGATTGTTCCCCGATTCCTTTTTTTAATATTCTTCTTTCGCCGTTCGGCTTCCATTTCCGCCCTAATATTTCCTTACACAGTCATATGTTTCCAGATGTATTTATACTCTTTACCATCTGTTGAGCATTTGGTGGCGGTCGACGGTTCTTGGCCGACATGTATCCTCAGAGACGGTTAGGCGGCTGACCAGCTTTGTTTTGATAGCATTCAGATGAATAAATTCGCCATATTGCCAATCTGGACGGCTCTCCCTCTTTCCGATATTAAAAATGATTACAAGTATAAAGCAGGCCAAGTAAAGGAATAGCAGAAAGACTTCTGGTCGTTCATCACTAAGAAAGAGTAGTTTTTCACCTGAAATAATTTGGACTTTAAGGCAAATCTGAAAGGTTAACCAACTGAACACAGACAGGAAATAATTGCGAGTTGCAGATAGCTTCAACATTAAATTCCAATAAAGGTCGAGAGACTCTCGGAGAGACTGATTAAATTGTGGTATAAGCTTATAGAACTGTTTGCCAAGTTAAAACGGCAGCTGAATTCTTATTTATTTTTTTAGCTTTTCACTGTGTGTCTGGCAGCCTTGACAAGCTCTGCCCTTTTATTCTGCCATATTTGTCCTATATGTAATTGTATTTTATTTAAAACCAACACGCAAATGCTAAAATGTTAATGATAGTAAACCCTGAGAAAAGACCGGAGTAATGCTGTTGTAATGGAAATTAGGAGAGCGGGTTTATTGTACTTGCTTCTGGCCTCTACTATGGGAAGAATGAAAAACGAGGAAACTGTCAACTGCAAACTTGTGTCTCTCAATTAGATATGATTGTATTGTTTATATTTTCCATATTAGAGGAGGCTGAGGCTAATTGTCACATAAGCTTTGTCTAACTAAGATTCTTGACTAAGATTTTTTTTTTCTCTAGCATTGTTTTTATATTGGCTTCAAACACCTTAAAACTTAACTTACAGTAATTCCAGACGAGAGTCAACTTTATAATAAAGTTAGATTTTAACTGAAAGGTTAAGTTAGGTTCTCAAGACAAGGATTTTTTTTTTTTATAAATGTCTGGTTGGAGCAAATTGTGGTAGTTGCAGTGTTGTTTTTCTGGTAACACTTTATTTCGATGGTCCACATTCTACAAACTATAAGTACCTTTGCAACTGCATGTCAACTAACTCTCACTAGAGTATTAGACTGATGTCTGCTTAATATCTGCCAACACTTTATTTTGATGCTCTTCCAACAGGCATTGCACTGACTATAATTAACTGTGTAACTACATGTCAACTTATTCTACTAACATCTAACCCTAACCTTATAGTCTACTTATACACTATTGAGAGTTAGATGACATAGTTGCAAAGTTACTTATAGGCCCAGTTAGTACCATGTCTAAAGGGGACCATCGAAAATAAGTGTAACCTTTTTTTTCTAGCTGATCTGACCCTTAAAAATACTTCAGATAGTACAACCTAAGACACTCAGGCTCTTTCAGCCATATGTATAAACTTGACTTGACCAAAAGCTAGTTGATTTAGACAACTGATTTAGGTCACCTGACAGAACATTTTTACCCTGTATTTAAATGCAGCTCCATACCTAATATGTGTATCATTCTTCTAAGCTAAAATAGACTGTTTTGTTTGTATGCATAAACCCACGAATGCCACATCTACACATTTTTAGTCCTAATATATTTATGAATATAGAGTACTGCAGATAAACGATGCAACGCATTTAAAAAACAATCATACAAACTCAAGGTTTATGATCTATTTCACACTTTTGTGTGAATAATTGCAAATTATCTAGGCCTACTGAAAAATCTTCTCATGACTTTAAATTAAATTAGATTGAATCGCCCACAGAATTATTACTTCATCCCAAATCTGCCTTCAAATCTGTTCCACGCTCCATCTTAACACAGCGCCATTGGTTTATGATAGCAGCAGGCCATTAAAGTGATGTGTACTGAATTTCATTAAGCTAAGTTCTCCATCAAGAGGCATATTCTTATGTGTAGCGCCCGTCTGTCTACAGGTCTAGACACGCTGAACACTGTACTTAAACCAGCCAACCTGAGAGCCCTGTTCAGTGACTGAACTAATAACAGCCCTTCAGTCCAAACCTGGCCATTAAGAGACAGATCCCAGACCCCTGCCACGGGGAGATACTGCGAGATTTCCAGAGATAGAACACTATCTGTGTCAATGGATACATGCGCAAACACAATTACTTACCCTTTCACTGATTTTGTTTTCGATCGGGCTAATTAGTGGTGTTTGCTAAGCAAAGTGTCAGTATTGCTTATACTTTGAGTGAAGGGGTTGTAATAACCTCTAGCCTGAAGTATTAAACTTTGGCGCTTTTGTATATAAATGAATGAGAACAGACATATGATTTTTACTTGGCAAATTATATAACTTTCAAGCACTTGGTGTTGCCCTTATACATGGGTGACCAATCCTGTTTCTGGAGATCTAGGCTGTGTCTGAAAGCTTAAAAATGCTGCCTTTGGAGGATGTATTCCTTGGTAGAATGGTTGGTTGGTAGCTTCACTTCTTGTCACCTGAGATACCTTCATCTGATCAATTTTTGAAGGCAGCATAGATGTATCCTTCACTGCCTTTTATATCCTATAATTCTGTGTATTCACTTTGTGGTAGTTATGCTAAAAAATTTAAATGGCATTTGAAAGGTGCGGTTGGTAGTCAGTTTGGGTGTAAATGTAAGTTAGCATGAGAGCGATAGGAGTGGAAAGTTCTGAGCGTGATCTACTGATGACGTGCAAATTAATGAACACAGATGCAGCCGGATCATTTCCATAATGACCAACGCAATCTACCGAGAGCAGCGCAAATTAGCGTCTGGTTTAAGACGTGATTTTTGGGGCGGTAAATAATGGCGCAAATTCCAGTAAATTGACGAGCGCAAACCTTAGTAAATCACCTTGTATAATTCATTTTAATACTCTCTTCTCATAAATTTTTGCATCTGAAAAGGAAACTCCTACAAATAAATATGCAATAAAGTCAGCTGGAAAAATAACCCTGTCCCCACCTTTTCAGCGCAAATTTTTCACAGCGTGTCTTTAGTAGATCCTGACAGTAGTTTTGTAACGCCAAAAGAGGGTTTGTGCTGGAACAAGCTCATAGTAAATCTTGCCCTTGATTTCATTTTTAGTGAGAAATTAGTATTGCAGTAATTCAATATTGGCTTAGTTATCACCAAATCTCCCTCTATTTTGTTGTAGATCATTAAAATGTTATGCCTCATTCTGTCTGAAATCAGTTTTGTGATGTACCTTCATGTAAGCACTGCCTACAAAGTCATTGTCTGATAGGGCAGCAAGGTAAAGGTCCTGCTCCCATAATTAAACTCACAACTTCATTGTTAATAGAGAGAGAGAGAGAGAGAGAGAGAGAGAGAGAGAGAGAGAGAGAGAGAGAGAGAATCTGAACAGACACAGGTCTCTCTCTCTCTCTCTCTCTCTCTCTCTCTCTCTCTCTCTCTCTCTCTCTCTCCACTCTCTCGATAATTAATTTAAATAAATGCTATAATTCATTTCATTTCATTTATTCAAACATCAATAATAGTTTTAAGTTTTAATGCACTTTTACTTCGCATTGGTCAGTTATTTGCCTCCACGCCATGGATTATAATCATTTAATGCACAGCTAGCCGTGGATTATCCCTTTCTGGTTCAACGGCCTGTCGTCAATTATTCCTTACATAAAAAGTGATCCCTGCTTAAAAACAACTAACACGAGTCTAAAACCATAACATAATTTGATCTGTATGAACCACATTCAAATTTCATCAAATAGCTAACATCTACTGTAGGAATATTTATGAGCAACATGAGGGTTTTGATGATGATCTGGAGTAGGTGCGACTAGCTTCGGCTGTTCAAATTTAAACCTGAATAGATGATTTCTGCCACAAAGTTTTAGAACAACACTTTATCAAAATTGGTTATCAAAGATTTTTCAAATCCTGTTGGCTCAGAAAGAGTGGAGCATGTGACACTTCCGGCTGTGCTGTCACTCTGCGTTTGGTCAGGAACTAGACACCTCAAACCACTGGACATTGATTAAGGTAGGAATTAAGGATGGGAGATTGAATCTTTTAATGAGACCTAGAGAGTGAATTGTTGAACTCATTATTCTCTTTGAGTCATGTAGGCTGATCCTTTGCCCTAAAACATGTACGAAAGTGCAGCAGGGTCCTTCATTAAATGCTGATGGGGGGAAAAAACAGCTCTGAAGTGTATTACGGATAGTACACATGCAGCAGCGAGCCATTAAACGGAAAGCATCACTACATTTCCGACTGACTGACTTCCTGTGTGTGCAATGTTAACATGTGCAAGACTTGTAATTAACTAACTCCAGGAGAAACCTCCAGTTTCTCCATTTAATTAACCTCTTCAGACATAGACTCTACCTCCACCTCCATCCACCCACTTGCTCAAATCCCATCCTTCCATATTTTGTCCTCCTGTTACCATAGCTACTCCTCAACATCTTTCAGGAGAAGTGTCTTTTGAAAGACTGTCAGCGGTGAATGTGCAAGAAAAGCATTGCTACGCTACATGACAAGTGAGATCTTTTTAGTGTGGTGGTCTTACTGTGCGGCTGTAAGCTTCCACCGCTGGATCCAGAAACTTCAAAACTTCTTTATTTTCTGCTTTAGGGGTTTGGGTCACAGACAGTGGCGGCTGGTGAAATATATTGTAGATGGGGCTGTCTGTGCCGGGGGTCTGGGGGTTCTCCCCCATAACATTTATCATTTCATAGATGTGATTTCCTGCATTCTGGTGCATTTTAGGCCTTAGGCCATGCCCCTTGCCTATACCAATAAAAGGTAATGATAATGGACGAGTTGCATGTTTATTATGCTCCGTGTCCAGATAGAAAAAGTGCAAATGCATAACAATAAATTATAATAGGGAATACAACAAATAATAGGGAATACAACAATCTAGTTCTTTAATCAATCCCCAGCTGTAGACTACATATCTTTAAAGTTCACTGTAGACAAACTGACAATTGGATAACAGTCTGTGTTGATACTAGAGAAAGAGAGAAGGCTCTCAAAGAGAGGGTGGGACAACATTCTTGAAGTGAACACCAAGTATGAGAAGATGATTTTAACATTTTAACTAGTATGAAACACAGTAATCCAGCTCAGAATTTAAAAACAACAAAAAAGCAAAGCAAACATAGTTACATTCCTATTGAGATCACTATTTTAATGGCAAATGTGTTTGAAACATGGTGTGTATGTGTGAGAGAGAGAGTGACAGAAGCCGCGTTTCCACCGCAATTACCAGGAACTATTTGTCCCAGGAACTTTTTTCATAGGAACTTTTTTTGCCCCAGACCGGTTGCTTACACCGCGGACTAAAGTACCGGGAAGATTAGTCTGGTGACGTTGAACTGCGTGCGACTGCTCCTCCCAGTCTGCGAGTTTGTTTTGAGTTTTGAGTGCGTTTTGCTCTGGTCGTATTTTTTTTGTAAACTCCATATTAATTTCCAGACAACTCTTTACAGCACGAAGCCAGGAAGCGCGATTTTTAAAAATGACGGCTAAAATAAAATGCTGCGTGGAGTCAACGAATCAAATGTGACGTGAGCTCAACCAATCAGCATGTTCAGCGCACAAGTCCCACCCCGAAAGTTCCTGAACGCTGATAAAGTACTACCTCGCCAGCAGGGACTTTCTGGGGGGGAAATTTTTACCCGGAACTTCATTTAGACCCTGGTTCCTGCGGTGTAAACACACCGAGTACCACCCCAAAGTTCCTAGTTCCTGGGGAAAGTTCCTGCGGTGGAAACGCGGCTAGAGACAGCCAATAAAGCTTATTGAATTGAGATTGTGTGTGTGTGTGTGAGAGAGAGAGAGAGAGAGAGAGAGAGAGAGAGAGAGAGAGAGAGAGAGAGAGAGAGAACCTGGAAGTCGGTGTGCCACCACTTCATCCAGCACTGCCGTTCGTTTGAATGACTTGGAAAAAAATTAGAGAACCCCCCAATGTGTGAAAAAAACTGGTCTCTTTGACTCTTTCTCGTGTGCCGCCGGCCCCCCATTGTCAACTTGTCAAGAAAGACTAGCTCCGCCCGCCGAATCTCACTGCCACGTGACCACACCAATTAGAGTAAAACTCCATTATTCTCCGATGGGCGTTTTGCCTCTGTGCCCATCGGAGAATAACATGGAGTTTTACTCTACTTGGTAATTATTACTGCGCGTCACTGATTGGTTGAATTGATCATATTTAGTGACTTTTGATATATCAGCATATCAGAGCTCCATCGGTTAGATAGCGAGGGCGCCCTTTCTCGGCGCCCCGAGCATAAAACTACACATTTATGATGTTATTGTTATGCGGCACACAATGAAGCTGGCAGACAAAAATACCCCCACCCCCCTCCCCCTCGTTCTAGTGTGTAAAACACGTACACCTGTCCTGTACAGAAGAAAGTCATATTTTTGTCAAACTTTAAACTTTTTTTTTTTTTACTTGGTAGGAGGGGCAGCGCCCCACCGCCCATAATAGACCAGCCGCCACTGGTCACATATGAATTAATGTCAAATGCTTTGTTCTTAGATCTCTCTATAACTCATCCTGAACTATAGTGCTTCAGTAAGGAACCTATTCCACTATCACAGTCTCCTAGACTTCTCTTAAAGGAACAGTAAAATCTGTAAATTATTCATTTTATTCCATATGTGTTTTGAGTCTATTGAATAACTACTATTACAGATACAAAATATTTTTTGTGGTAGATTTTTTATGCCTATTTTATTATATAGTTGTATACTGTATGTAATGCAGTTAGGTTCCTTGCATTTTCTATTACTTTTATATTACCATGACACTCTGGGCTTAAGTATCATTGAGTACAGTTAGTTGGGCATATCCTTTTGGGTATATACACACTCACACACACACACACACGTTTACTTAGCTATCTAAATGCACATAATAGACTTAATGGTTTTTATACTGCACAAACTGTATATTCTCTCCCCTTACACTAACCCTACCCCTAAACCTACCCATCACAAAAAAACTTTCTACATGTTTATATTTTAAATAAACCTTTAATTACTTTATTTTTATATCAGATTTACAACTGAGGGCGTCCCTAAAGCGAGGTTGTTGGAGATTTTGTCAGGTTTTGGTCACTTCTGGGAACAAATTTGTCCCATATATATAGTTAAGTAGGTACACACACGCACACACACACACACACACACACACACACCCTGCTGATATTTTTCATGTATTTTAAATGTGAGAAATTGAGTGAGAAGAAAAACCAGTAAACAATCCAGTTACATATGATCATCCCATATTTACACATCTAACAGCACATTTTTGCCAACGCGTTTTAAAAGATGATGCAAACAAATTCATTGAATCACTTTTTTAAATTGATTAAATTAAATAAACATTTTGCACTGATTCATGGAATATAATTAAAAAATATGAAATCTATCAACACTTTTGCTACTTAAGTTTATAGCACTATTAAAAATGTATTACTACTTTTAAAATTTCAAAGCACAGGAGGCTCCAGAAATCAGTTTAATGAAACTCTCCTTATGAAACATAATTGCATAAAATGTATTCAAATCACTGCAGTATTCACAATGTTGATTAATTTTATATCTTCATCAAAATCATTGTGAATTGTGTTTATATTGAGAATATTGAGAATATGAATGCCATGCTAATGCAGATTTTGAAAGATCTTTTTTAGGTTTGTAGAATATTTTGGTAATTTTTTCAGGATTGTAGAAAGTGCTCTTCTCTACAACAGGAAGTGGATGTGGAAGTAAATACCTAAGTAGAAATACAGGCACAAAGAGTAAGGCTGAACAGGCTTGATTGTGTCATAAGAATGCTCTCCGAGACAACTAATACATCATGTCATGTCCCTACATAATGTCTCCATTAAAATCAACCTAATTCAATCTCTAAGTCATAAGGAGACATACTCATTTCTCTACATGTGGTCCTTTTAGGGACAGGCAATACGGCAAGAGCTCCAAATGAGATCCCCAGCCACACACTAGTTACCAATTGTACAAAACTGATTTCATTACTCCCTGAGTTGATTGCAGATAACCATGTTAAGGATGATAACGGTGCCATGAAAATTCCATCATTGAAATGGAGAGATGGAGAGATAGAGATGAAGATGGGGAAAGAAGGGAGGAAGAGATAGCAGTGATCATAAGAAGTAAACAACCGAACACTTGTAGATTCAGAGACTCGCACTGATGTCAGATGGACTGAAGTAATGCCTAAAGATACTGCAGACAGAAAGTTAAACAAATATAAAGAGACAGACGGGGAAACAAATTAAGTCAAACATGACTCATACTCTGTCACAACAAACATCCGGATAATAGAGAGAAAGAAAAAAATAATAATGCATGGTCAAATATTATTAGAGATGAAAGTCTGAGGGTTATTTTCCAACAGGGATTTTATTGAAGTTTGGTGGCACTGCTTCTTTCTTTTTTTTCAATGAAATTATTATAGTTCGATAATATGTGCTTATTTAATATTTTGTATTTTTAGAGGATTTTACGGTACTATATTATATTTATGCAGTAGTTATAATCCATGTATTCACTTTTTGAGCATGGACCTAAAAATGAAATTTCCAACTTAAACGGTCGTAAATCTTGAATGCTTTGGAGCACAGACTTAAATTTGGTCTGTTTTTAAAGAAGACATTTGGCAGATAATTGCTGAAGTGAACTTGAAAAAAAGTATAAAATTTTACATTTATTGTTATGAAAAATGCATAAAAATACAATTTTCAATTGTATATGAAATATATATTCACCTAAACACGTTTTACTCTAAAACAGTGAGAAAATTAAAGCCTAAACAAGCTGTGTTCAAAATTTGAGGTTGATATCTCAAAAAAAATTGCTTTCAGTAAGAATTTGTTTGTGCACAGTACCAAACGTTTACAATTGATGAAATTCATCTCCCATTCGTTTCTCATTTGCAACCAATAATTGCCATAGTTATATTGAATAAATACTAGGTAGGCTACTATATCCCTTTTTGTCATTATTACGGAAAAGGTTGAACATTTTTAATATGTTATGCCGATTACACTGGAGTCCAAAAGTCCGAGTCCACATTATTCAATTTTTATTTTTGTAACAATTTGAATAGTGACCTATAAATATATTTGTATAAACCTTTACATAATTTTACATAAATGTATTTATTAAATGAGAACAAATGTTGTGTCAAACAATCCCCAATAAATGATGACAGAATTTTCCCTTTATGACAGAACTAACCCTTTAATAAATGTTGAGCACTAATAATAATAAAAAAATGCAATCAAAATATCATCAGAGCAACCACTTAAAATGATTTGTAAGCAAAACACTGGCTAAAGCACACAGAGCTGTTGGGCTCCAATTACACAGAAAATAAATTCATTATGAAGCAAACATGACCAGTCTAATTTCTAAAAGAAAATGTGAAAAAGGAACTTTCATATCAAGCAGCGGCTTGCACAGAAAAAGCCAGAAGGCTGTGGGAGACTGTCACAAATTGAAAGTGAAATCATACCGGGCTCAAATGAAAAAAGGTCCAAGTTACTGTAATTGAATGTAGCAGCAGGTATCAATACTTTCGCAGATTACTAATGAAGTCTTACAGGAAAACTATTAGTGAGTGAGGAAGAGTGACTGATTATATCTCCCCATCCACACTCTCTTTAATCCTTCTTTTTCTTGTCTCTGAGACACATGGTCTCCATATCTTTAAGTATTTGTATTATAGCTGCATCACAGACAAGAGACCAAGGCAAGCTATGTGTTTTATTCCATTTCTAATGTGTTAAATATCCGGGCAATCCACTGTAATGCATCTGCTTTGAGATATTTTGCTGGAAGTCGGATTTGACTGAAACAAATCAAATTCTACTCTGCTTTAGCTCTTAATGTGATGTCTTTTATCCTTTGTTGCGGGAAGGAAGTCTACAGAATCTGCTCATATCTTTACAGTATGTAGTCATATTCTGTTTGGGATGTCATATTTAAACATGACTATGGAGATCTTCATGCATTGTTCCCAAGGTCATTGCCTACTGATGTTTACTAAGAAAACTGCAGGTTCGGAAATGTTTGCTGTACTGCAACTGTAAAATGTAAGTCCTGTGCCCTGTTCATTTAAGAAACCATTTCGCAGAATTGTAATGTTGGTCTTAAATCTTGAGCAAGAAAATACAATAGTGGCCAAAAGTGATGTCCAGCCTAGGAAAATCTCAACACTTTTATTTAAATATTATTAAAAATTAGTAGTTGTTTTTTGTGAGCATTTTGGGTGCTTTGAGTCAGTTTTTTTATTTGTGATAACGCAATGAAACATGCCAAATTGTGCTAACAATATTTGTATGAACACATTCAAAAACAAGTGAGAACCAACAAATAGAAGTCAACTGTCAATGAAATTGAAGTCAATGTATGCTTTTGAACTTTTTGTTTTTCTTTGCATTTTTGGTAAGCATCAATATTTGCATCAATATTTTATTTGTCCTTGTTTCACATGTTACATGTAGTTACAATTGTAATAACCATAAATTGTCCATAATTGCATGCAACTAACCCTAAGCCAAGCCCTATCCTAACCCTATAGTAAGTAAATGTAGTTATTATTAACACTCAGTACATAAATGCATAATTATACTGTTACAAAAACACCTTAAAATAAAGTGTAACCCATTATATTGCATAGTAAAATAAAAACCTGTAGTTGTAATTTTGTTAGATAAATTCCTTTTACCAAATTCGGTGTTTTGTTCTTACTTCATATTAAAATGTTTTAAAAATATAAACATATACAAACTTGTAGGGTCATCAAAAACAAATTTCCCCTCTGGAACATCACTTCTGTATTTTTGATTCTGTAGAGCAATTCGTATAAGGTTGGGGAATGCAAAGAGAAATCATTTGTGTGAACATTCATGGAGGTCGGTGAAAGGGTTGGTGCTGGACAGAAGATGTTGCTAGTGGGGGGGGGGGGGGGGGGGATTGTAACTGGCAAGCAAATGATTCAAAACTGTTCATTTTGATAATCAGATAAGAAGAAAAGTGCTTTATGGCTAAAATAATGTACTTTTTAACAGTTGCAAAGAAAGTTTATATTTAAAAGTAGTACCTACTTGGTACCTACTTGGATGCACCACATCATTTAAATCATTTAAATCATTTAAAATTTGCTATTTTTAAAACGAATGGCAGGTTAAGATTGTAGCATGTTTAGTCCGATTGTCTCGAGAGTCAGTGTTAGGTCACCAGCGTTATGAAAGAGCAAACAATGAGCAATAAAATGCCCCAGCTGCGGTGTATCTGTGTGTGCGCTCCTATTTATCCCCTGAATAAAGCAAAATAAGGGTTTGAAAGATCACTTAGTACACAACAAGCAAAATCTGTCATCGCCTGCCCAGATACTAACATAAGATAATTAGCATGCGCAATATCATACTGACAATAAAGCACAATAAAGCTGCAAACAGACATCGCCACCGCTGCCTCTTCGGCTCTCATCTGCATATTCTAATCTCTGGGTATTTTCATTCAAGTACGCTGCCACCTTATTGGCACCTAATGTGTTTTTAACACACAAAGTAATGATGCCGCCTGCTCTGCAATCTGTTTCCACAAGTGACTGGCCAAGACACAGTATCTGTAAGCGCCTGTTCTTGTCCCTGTGCTATTTAATGGAGACAGATGCATTTTTATTGCAGCTTTTGCAGCTTTGCTTTCCTGGGACGCGTCAGCTGGGCTGAGCAAAAGGGAAGGGGAAAAAAAAAACTAAAAAAAGATGATTCTCTCCTTGAAGCGAGGAGGAGGAAAGGGGGAATTAGCTAATTGGATTAGGTCCTCCCCGACTCAGTGTAGTAAATAATAATCTGCTGCCTGGTACAAACCAATGCCCTTGAGCTGCATAAACACACACAGCCTCAAATGAGTGGAAAAACGAATTACTGTTCAATGTTTGTGATACAGTGTGACCAGAAAGGAGCCGAACGTGTGTTCTCCGCACAAACGCATGTACCCGGCGCGCACACATTGTAATATTTCCTCAAAAGAATGGTGCATTTAGTGCAAACCTGGTGCTTGCATTTCAGTTACAGTTATCAAACTGTTTCTTGTATCCATTCAGTAAGTCTTGGTCTAGTGCTCCATTCTTACTTCATTTTTACACAGAATTGTATATAAATTAGAAAACAGAATAGAAAATCTGATGAGAAGTTGAAGTGCAGAGTGATGCCATTCAAATAATTTTGATCTATATTGGTAAAAGTGAGAGACTATAAGTTTTGAATTCTTTGAACAGTATCTTCTAAATGCAAAATGTGTTATTGTTTTGTAGCACACTAGCTTATCGATAACAGTAAGGCTAACATATTCACACTAAAAGCCAAAAAACTTCAATTTTGATTTCATGGGGACTTTAACGGTGGCAAAGTAAATTCAAATTTAGTACAGAGTTTTTCTGTTTTCTAGATGTAACTCGGGTTCATCATTTAATATGAATCTGTGGAATTTTTGTCAGAATAGCAATAGCACACCTTTATTTACAGGCTGCATGATTTAAAGAATAACTCGCTAATGGTGCGGGATGAATTACAAGTTGAAGTTTAAAACTCATGGTTAAGGGTTTGTTTACATCCGTAGTATGAGCAAGCATCTCTAATTACCAATTCAAATTAGTCATAATAACCTTTTACACACTAATGGACAAGGCATTTTCAGTGAGGCAAATAGCCTGACGATGCTCCACATGACATCATGGCTTATTTCCAAAAAACTCGGTTACCTTTCCACGCACTTACCCAAAACCAGTGATCCCTGAACATTTCAAGTCAGCCGTATTGTGTCGAGATTAATTGCTGTGGGTATTAAAACATAATATCAGCTTTAAAACACCATGTCCTCTGAGAGAAGGTCACTCAGTTTTTTTTTCACCTCAAAGTAAGTTTAGAAAAGGCAAGGGAGTAATTTGGCTCTATCACTGATGTCTCTGTCAGTCTCTCTCTATTGAGTCATGATAATGTGACTCATAAAGGTTCCCATTGCAAAGAAACGAAAGGCCTTCACTGATCCTAGAATCTTTTCAGAGTGTCCAGCATATTTGACACACCAAGACAACTGTGAGGTTTAGAGACTCGCTCAGGCGCCTAGACCCTGGGAATAGTCTTTAAAATCAAGACTTTCTCTCTGACTTTGTCATGTTGTTACATGATTCTCATACATGATTCTCAGAGCAAAAGTAAAGAAGTGACTAATTGATGTTCACATTCATTTTCAAAATGCAGCTTTTGATTTAATGCAGTCTGCGGTTTAGTTCACAATTATTAAGATTGCCATTTGGAGCTCTCCAAACTTGTTTTGCCAAAGTCCAATTAAGCTTTTACACTGTGTCTGAACCAGACATGATGGGACACGTTTTAAGCGGCAAGCAAATTGTGTTTATGTGGAGTGTTGTTTTAGACCAATGACATTTAACTATGGCTGGAACTACTGTCATCACATCAACTAAAAATGAGCATTTTTACAGCCATTATTATTAAAGATAGTGTTAATTTATATACACTACCATTTAAAAGGGTGGGGTCAGTAAGATGTTTTTTTAAGTCTCAAGTCAAAGTCAAAAATACAGTAATAACAGTAATATTGTGAAATATTATTACATTTTTAAAATAAATGTTTTCTAATTGAATATATTTTAAAATGTAATTTATTGTGATGCAAATCTGAATTTTCAGCATCATTATTTCAGTCTTCAGTGTCACATGATCCTTCAGAAATCATTCTAATATGCTGATTTTTGCATAAGAAACATCTCTTATCAATGTTAAAAACAGTTGTGCTGCTTCAAATTTTTTTCAAGAATCTTTGATGAATAGAACGTGCAAGATAACAGGATTTATTTGAACATTCTAAATGTCTTTACTGTCACTTTTGATCAATTCAATGCATCCTTGCTGAATAAAAGCATCAATGTATTTTTTTTTAAAGTACTAACTAATTTTATTTATCTCCAAAATGTTATTTGAAATAATCAAGAAGTTGCAATAGTCTTTTCTTTCTTTTTGTGGCATATATCCGAGTGAAACGGCTTCTGAAACAAGAACAAATGTAGGGCAGGGCTTGATTTTGTCCATGAGGAATTGATTGGATGGTTGAATAGTTGTGATTTACTATTGGTGGATCTCATGTGAGTGACAGGTGGTCCCGCCCTCATGCCAGTAAACATGTCATCTGCAAGAGGGAGGGGAAGTTATTTCAATTAAAGTTTGAGTCCACATAAATTAAATGATGATAATAATAATAATAATAATAATAATAATAATAATAATAATAATAATAATGTGCATGGATAAGTCATTTATAGAAAATATTGAAATTTTCCATAAAAAATATAAATGTCAATTTTGATTTCATGGTGACTTTAATATAAACCTAGATTTATAAATAGACTAATGCATTAATCAACCTGAAACTCAATGTAAAATGTTATACAGTATAACTGTTACACAGTATAAAATATAATTAATAAATATCGATGCTGTTAAAAAATATTGTGACACTTTATTTTTTGGAACGAGTCCAAAGAGTTAATGTGATTCTCTACACCTGTGGTTTCACTGCTAGTATTCCTGAGTGAACCTGATGGAAAATGACTTAATACATCCACTCAAAATCACCAGTCAAAAGTAATTGGAGAAGAAAAAAAATGACTCAAAAAGGAAAAGGAAAAGGTCCAGCATCATTTGTTTGCAGATGACTCTTGGTTTGATATTTTATTTTCTAGTGCTATGACATTCCAGCATTTCAAGTGTGGATTAAGTGTCCAAATACTTTTAGGGGCAAATGTAAATATCAAAGCTAAATCTGATACATCACTGTGCCATCATAGCATCAGAGTTTGTTTTTTTCATGAGGTTAGCGCAGACACTAGTCCATTCTCCTTTAGAGGAAAGAGGCACTCTGAGCTCCTTTACGGCATGCACAAAGTATTCACCCCATTTGCAGCTAAACCAGGATGCAGTCTTATATAAATCCTGCTCTAGGGCTCCGGGGTGGGGTGGGTGGGATTGGGGGGGGGGGGGGGGGGGGGCGTACATATTTGTCTACAAGATGAGGCACAGCTCCATGTCACGACCTTCCCCGTTATCAACAAGCCATAAATATTTACAGGCATGTCCTCTCTAAGGTAGTCTGTAAAAGGTCACCGCAACTCGCAGTCAACATCCATTTATGCATTTTTACATAAGAGCTGAATATAACATGCAGTCAGTTTAACCTCTGAAGATGCTCTTGTTCAATTTCACATTATAAAAAAAACCTTCCTTGGCGAGCAACGCTCCACTTTGCTTGAACCCCGGCGTGCCGCGGAGTCCACATGAGATGAAATAGCGGATGCCGAAGGAGACTGTGGAGGGAGAGGATCGTGTCTATCGGAAAAAACAGAGCAAAGCAGGGAACCAGTGAAGTGCGTCCTCACAAGAAAGAACAAATATTACAAACTCCAGGAGTCCAAACAGCAGCCGTCAGAGCCAATGAGCGTTAATCAGTATTGAGCCTAAAACGCTGCAGCTGCGCTTGGGAACATTTCTCCATCGACGTGTGCTCGTAGGGGGACGCGAGCCGCCAGCTCTTCATTTCCATCCGTCTGAAATGAGGCTGCAATTTATTTCCCAATCGAGAAAAGAACAGCCGTAGAAGAAAAAAAGACACAAACAGTAGGCCGAGTATTTCTCCCTCAAAATGATTTATGGAGCAGAATTTGCCTATATTCTTTTGCCAATAATAAGAAAATACAGCAATAAATCTGAAAGTGTCAGGTAATTTTGTTATCACCTTGTCGGAAATCTGAATACATTATCTTTTGAAGAGACGATAGGGAGGGCTCCATGGGGGAAATATCGTCGGGGTCAGAGGTTAACGGAAAAAGAGGACACAGCAGTGGTGTGCAATCAGGATTGCAATTACCCTTTCGCAGCTGAACACAGGTGATAATCACTTTGAAATATGCAATTCTCTATTTGCGTTTTGTTTGGGCTCAATTCATTCAACACATTTAATCTCCCACCAAACAGTGTCATTTTTTCGTATTATAACATTTGACAGTCTCTCAAAAGACACCGTGTGCAAGAAAAAAAAAAAGAGATTATGAGTGAACTTTGTGTGTGCTAGAACAAGAACAGTGTGGCAAAGATAGCAGGGACCACAACCTGGAGAAGAATGACTCCATTTCCTCTGCTGTTGCTGAGTTTTGTTTTTCACATTGAAAGGTCAGAATGGTCAAGCTTTTGAATAGAGCTAAAGACCTTTGAGAGTTGGTTGTGACGATATGGCTCTGTTCCTACATAATTCAAGCCAGAATTACACATTCTTTTACGGAGAAAGCAATCCCAGAATGAATTGCTCAACTTCTGTGAAGAAACCCATTCAAGATGGCTGAAAAAACGAATAAATGTTGATTACATTGCAAATATAATCCCTGTTTTCCACTAAAAATAACAACAATATAAATGTACTTGATGTATAATTTTAAGATTGATCTAGTTACATCTTTATTTTATGATTTAACTTTAAATATTTTTCCTTCCCAATTTGAGGATCGATCCTTAAAACAAGAACAGTTTGCCAATGGTTTAAAAAAAATTAATACCTTATGGAATTTTTGGTAAGACTTTATTTAAAGGTGACATAGTTACACATTACTACATGTACTTACTATAATAATAACTGTAAATTATGCATAATTACAAGTAACTAACCCTAAACCGAAGCCTAACCGTAACTTTATATAAGTACATGTAGTTAATTAATATTACTCGGGACTTATTTGAGTAAGTAATGTAAATGTCACCTTAAAATCCCCCTGTAGTCAATAATTGTATCCCATAAAACTCATGCCATAAAATAGCTTGAATGTAACTCTACACCCTTGCTTCATTTAGTGTATGTGGAGCATGAATATGCAAATTAGCCCCGCCTCCACTCACTCACACCAGCTCAGAGATCCACTCTGTCAACTTTACTGTAGTAAATGCTGTACAATGGCAAGTGGAAATACTGGTTTAACTCAAGATAACCTGCTTCTGTTAAGACTCCCCTGCTTCAGAGCAGTTAATGATATGCTAAAGCCCGCATCCCTCGTGACGTGATTGGTTACAAGTTTGTGACACCAGCGATTTTAAACCGCATTTTTAAGACTGTCTTTGGTTCACTGCAGTTTTAAGTAATGGTTTTGACTTATGACTTTGCACATGGTTTGTAACCCAATTTTTTACTTAAGTAAATTTGTTTTAGGGATGTTTAGATTGCATTACACACGCATAATTTATTCAGTACTGAAAAGTATAAATAAAAACAGACTAATATGGAATATATGTACATACAGTATTGTTCAAAAAATTTGTGTCAGTAAGGTGAATTGATCAAAAGTGACGGTAAAGACATTTGTAATGTTACAAAATATTTCTATTTCAAATAAATGTAGTTCTTTTGAACTTTCTGTTCTTCAAACAATCCTGAAATCTAAAATATATATATATCACAGTTTACTACAAAAAAAGAAAATAAAAAATATATATATATATATTAACATTGATAATAAATTATTATTATTTAATAAATAACACCAAAACAACGTATTAGAATGATTTCTGAAGGAACTTTCAAAGACATTAAAAGATCTTACCGGCCCAACATTTTCTAGTGTATTTTTATGTTTATTAGAGCATCACACCATTATCGAATGTCAAACTCTGTTTCTTCTAATGTAGTGCATTCCAAATTGGTCACTATGACATTCCATTTGGGGTTTAACAATCTCACTTGTTTTTGGAACAGTGTGTGCTAGGACGAGGTAGACCGGCAGGACCGGAGAGAATTGCAGAGTAATTACTTCAGAAGTCACTGATGTTGAGGCAAACATCAGACAATAAACTCCAAGCAGACTTTTACACACCCATCCTCTGTCCTCACCTAAAAGGTCACCTCTGTTTTTCTGAAAAACACCAACCTGCGCACTCTCTCTCTCTCATTTGTGTAGTAAATCCTAAGAGGTTAGGGTTTGGCTGGTTATCGCAGCCCGTTAGCCCTCGGGAATGCAAACGGAGAGCTTTCTCTAGGTGTTATAAAGCTCTGATGATGCTATCAGATAGGAGTCTCGTGTGAAAGCCTGCAGCTCATTTGTCACTATCGGTCTGCGTCTCTCTCTCCGAGGGAGGTGTCTGTTTGAAGAATGTGCTGCGGTCATGATGGCCAAATTTGCATGATCAACTTAAATTGATTTGCTTATTAACCTCCCACGTTCCACATGAAAACTCATAATATCTGAAAAGGCTGTCAAATCCATCAGCCTCAAGCCAAGACATTTCAAGCCAGTGTCAGTTATTCTTCAGGTGTTTGACCTGTTAACGTAAAAAAATTGAATGAATGAAAATGCCTGTCCTATTATTTAGCGAGTGCTTCCCAAAGGCAAGGCACTCACTATTGTTATTGCTCATACTTATTCCACTTTTGTTTAGGTGCACTACTTCTCCTGCAGTTTTTGTCACAGACCCATGAATGAGGTGTCAAAATGTGCGGCCTATTTAGGAGAGGTTTGCTAAGACTTTTATAAGCGATCGGGGGTACGGTGTTCGCCCCACGGGCCAAAAACGGACCAAAAAAAACGCATAGACTTAACATTGTAAAAAATTTGAAAACTCATGATTGAGGCTCAGATTGAGGATTTCACAGAAACGTATAATTTGCCACATTTGAAGTAGCTGATAGGCTTTGTAAGAGCCTACCTCACAATGGGGTAAAAGTTGCTCCCCTGGGGGGCAGGAGCTGCCCAAAGTTTTCCCATAGACATTTTTTCAAGTAACACTATCTAACTATTCATTATTATTTTAGCATATGAGCAGAGTATCATTTGTATTCCACAAAATTATTAGTCAGCACAACTGTTTTCAACATTGATAATAGTATGAAAGGTTTCTTGTGCAGAAAATTAGCATATTAGAATGATTTCTGAAGGATCATGTAACACTGAAGACTGGAGTAATGATGCTTTAAATTCAGCTTTAATCACAGTAATAAATTACATTTTACAATATATTCAAATAGGAAGCAGTTCTTTTAAATTGTAATAACACTTCACAATATTACTCGTTTTACTGTATTTTTGCTCAAATAGATGCAGCCTTGATGAGCATAAGAGACTTCTTTCAACAACATTGAATGGTAGTGTGCACATATAACATCCATTCATATTATTTAAATTAAACACATTTAATTAATTAATTAAACAAAACAGTTTGTCCTTGATGAATGAGGTATATGTACAGTCAAATAACAAAGAAATAAAAGTAGAAAAGATTTCAGATAATGGCGCTACTTGTGTCAGAGGGTCAGTTTCCAATGCTATAAAGGGTTCAACATGACAGCTAGTAATTATTATAGCGATTTGCATTTCATTCAGAAATCTAGGGAGAGGCTAACATGTCATCTGGATGGCATATTCCAGGCCTTTAAAGTCTTTACTTTCCTTGATGGCCTCCCTGCAATCTTATCAAACTGGGCAAATTTTACCAAAATGGTTCATTGTGAAAGAAATAAAATGTTAGCTTTCAGTGATCTTCGAAAAAGGTGTATTAAGCTCTTCTGATTGAGACATTAGTCCTCATTTCCTAAAAATATTCTCAGACGGAACTGAGATCTATGTGTTCCATTATACCCTGTATTATGGGCTGTGCACAAGGTGTTTGTCATTCACATTTCCCGTTGGATGAGCGAATAGCGCAAAATGTGCGGTCGTTAATTAATGAAAAGTGTCAGAGGAATACGGCTGTCAAACTGCAATTGTCAGGCACCTCGATCCCCAAAAGCTCAAGCTCGCGGATGCGTTAGATGTCTGTTTGTTCTTCGTAATGGGGGAAAAGTGCTCACATTTGACACCATGTTATTTTGTCTAAACGTATGAATAAACGATAGAGGCTGAGTATTACATATCTGACGTTCAATTCCGGCCCTGTCGCAGGTTTGTGATGTGTTGCGATGTTATCTCTCTCTCTCTCTCTCTCTCTCTCTCTCTCTCTCTCTCTCTCTCTCTCTCTCTCTCTCTCTCTGTTGTTCTTCTCCCCTTAACATCTTGTTATCTGGATTGGGCGAAACGATTCAAGCTGAACTCAGCTAAAAGATTAATTGGATACTGAGAAAAGTTAACATGCCTCCGGGGAATGTGTTTCACATTTATCAATAATTTATATGCCTATATTTGTGGAATTCCCTTTGATATCACCAATCAATGGACACTAGCAGGTCTATTATACTACTTGAAGAGAGCAAGCATTCACATTCATCTCAATGGGGTTTGCTCAGCAGCTGCATGTACACAACCTGCATGATGCTATCTTTGCTCATGGGTGCTTTGAATTAATAATGCAAACACTTCATTAATAAGAATGCACAACTTTTCAGTGCCCGTTGTCGATGGCTCGACCAAGACAAACCCTGACCCCTCGTTCACAGTTCATTCACAATAACTTTACAATAACCCGCAGAAGATAAGTGTTTTTGTTTTGAAGTTGCATCCTGCAAATAACCTCAAAGTGCAAGCTTTATATGACAGTGATGTTGTTCATTTTGAACTTATGCAAGAAATCACTTGTTTATCAACTAGCCACGCTACGCTCAGAAATTCTCTTTCAAAATCCTTTTGTGTTTTTGAGACGAAGAAAATAAACCAAGATGATTTATTTTGTTTGTGAAAACATCCCTAAATTTTTCAGAATAGCTTTATTAATCATAATACCAAAAAATATATATATAATTTTAAGCAACAACACTTGGGTTTGAACTGTTAGCGCACCAGCCTTAAAGAGTTAACACACAAATCGCTATTTGTTTCAGAAACACTTCTAACATATAAAACTCCAAAACTTCACCACCAATGCAATGATGAAGTTCCTTGTAATACTTTAAAAAGTTTTTTTTTTTTTATGCACAAAAGATTCAGCACTTTCTCAAGAACCCTCCAGATATTCAATAGATTTCTTTGAGTTTTATGAAAGGACGTCGTGCACGTTCATCTCCATCCTTTTCAATGCAAAGACCGTGACTTGATGTGAAAAGACACACAGGAAGAAAACAGTGTTTCATATTGAAAGTGATGAGAGCGAGTGAAGACTGTGTCCACATGTTCGGCTGTGTGGAGATGAGAAGCTAAGGTGGATTTGTTGATGTAATCCCCATATTAGTGCCACTTCATTTGAGCCCTGTGCACTAAGCCCTGGTAGTAGTTACATTTAATGAATCTCTAGTGTCCCACCTCCCTAAGCAAACAGAAAGGGGGAAAGAGAGACATACGGGAAGAGAGAGGTTTGGTATGTTTGTGTGTCAGTGTTACACTGCCATCTGCTGATTGTGGTTTAGTGGAAAATCAACCAAAGAACACGCATGCATCTGATCCAAAGACTATACCCAATCATGGCAATAATACTGAAGTTATTTATTAAATCTCTGTGATATTGTTGTAGGTTCTTCTTGCTAGAGTGTGACACAAACAACGGCAAGGTCATGTGTTTGAGTCCTAGAGGAAACACTAATATTATGCTTAAATGCACAAAGCACTTTCCATGAATAGGTTACAGTTTGGTGTCCTTACCAAATTCCATGAACTTTTGTATTCCATCAAATAGTTCCTATCATAATGTATAAAAAACATTGCATTCATTAATTTAAAAAACAGCATGCCCTTGAGGAAGGACGTATGTAGGCTACTGTACAGTTAAATCCAGACATAATGGTGATACAAACTAAAATTACACCCAAGAAGTAGCATCATCTGGAATTCTTTTCTGCTGTATTATGGGAATAAAATGAAATATGCTCGCACATTTTCTTAGTTTGTACATAAAATATTGTGTCAGCTGTGTCATGCTTAACCCTGTTGCCCCAAGTTGCTGTAAGAAAAAAAAAGGATAAAATTAATATATTTATTGGAAATATTTAGTTTTAGTTCAGATTAGTCACCAAACTACCTTAATTTAGGATAAATCTGAAGTCCTGTTTTGGCATATTTCCTGTTTTCATATAAAAGAAATCTAAAATAAAAAAGATTTAGTTTGACCACCTGAGGTTGATCGTCAACATTTTATGAAAGTAAAATGTTTCCCTGACTCTTTGTCTAAGTTTTATTCAGAGTTAATTCATTTAATTATTTTACATTTTCAAGCCCTGTTTTTGAGTATTTTTATTGTATGAGGAAAAGATAAAAGTGTGTAAATGCATATGGTTAGATACAGTATCTATCTATCCATCTATCTGTCCTTCTATCTGCCTGTACATATCACCTCTTGATGTAGCTCTTAAAAATGCTTTATAAATTAAATGAGATCAAAATATTGCTATATACCTTCTGTCACACGCTGTCCCATATTTAGCATGGATGCTGTTTGATCTTTTTAAAGCAGAGTTAGAGATTCTCGTGTTAGCATGTAAAGTGGTTTTGGAAATAGCAACTGCGATATTAAATTAATTTTGCTGCACCCTGGAGAAATCTCTGCTAACAGTAGACGGCTTTGAGGTATCAACATACTTACAGTACGTGGCTTGCGAAAGTGTTTTATTTTTTGACATGTTGCTACCTCAAAAAAAATTCACATCAATCTACACTCCATACCCAATAATGGCAAATCAAACAGATCTGTGACGTCTTTGCAAATTTTTCCATAATAATTCCAAGTGGGTTTCCATGTATCTTCATTGAGCAGAGCCTTGAGACTGGCCACTCTGCCATAAAGCCCAGATCGGTGGAGTGTTTCAGTAATGTTTGTGAGTTTATGTAAGTTTGTGTAAGTTTCTCCCACCTCCATATGATGATGGAGCTCCACCAGAGTGACCATCATTTTCTTGGTCACCAAGGCCATTCTCCATCGATTGTTTAGTTTGGCTCTAGGAAACCTGGTCCTGGTTGTTCCCTTTTGAACATTCTGTTAACTATAAGTAACTTTACAACTACATATTAACAAACTCTCATTAGAGTATTAGTGGACTATCTGCTTCATATCTGCTAACTCTTTATTGTGATGGTCCTCCAACAGACACTCTACTGATTATAAGTAACTTTGCAACTACAAGTCAAATTATTCTAACCCTAACCCTACCAGTCTACTAATACTCTACTAATACTCTATGTCTTAAAGGGGCCATCAAAATAAAGTGAAACCCAAACTTCTTCCATTAAGTATTATGGAGGCTACATGCTTCTGTGAACCTTCAATACAGCAGGTTTTTTTTGTTGTTTTTTTGTCTTCCCCAAGATCTGTGTCTTGTTACAATCCTGTCTCTGAGCTCTACGGGCAGTTCTTTTAACCTCATGGCTTTTGCTCTAACGTGTATTTTTTTTATTGAAAGGTGTGTATTTCCCAATCATGCCCATTCAATTGAATTTGCCACAGGTTAACTCCACTCGAAGTAACATTTACAAGTGAAATTGAAATGCCCTTGAGCTAAATTTCAAGTGTCCCAGAAAATCCATGAAAACGTATGCAATGTAATTATTTCAGTTTTTTATTGTTAATACATTTACGAAGTTATCAGAAAAAAATGCTTTGTCATTATGGTGTATGGAGTGTAGATTAATGTGAAAAAAGTAATTTACAGTAGTTTAACAAGGCAGAAATATAACAAAATGTGGGAAAATATGAAAGCAACTGTTTGTTTAACAATTATCTAATTTACTTATAAAAAAAGGTTTATCTTCAAAGGTTTATCTATCTTACTTTTGTTGTTGTTGTTAGAGTCCATAAGCTTTGTGTGCTCTTTGTGCGTAAGTGCACACGTCTGCTCTTTTGACAGCAGCAAGGTCACGCAGAGATAATTGAGACTTAACGGCCACTTATTCACAAATGCCCTCTTACACATCTCCATGGCAATGCTGAAAAATGAGATGTTTGGGGGTGAGGGAGAAAGAAACTCATACCTTCATTATTTTAATTCAATGTGCTATTTCTTACCGAAACGAGCTGAAAAATCTCACCATGAAACTTCACTATGAGAAAATGTGCAGCACACACCACTGAATGCAGGGCTTGTAAATCACAACAGTTTAACACACATTCAACATGGTTAACAGACAACCAAAAAATACTAATGTATGGCCTTTTACAACTTCAGTAGCTAATGCAGAGAGGAAAATCATTGGTCAGAATGTTTTGAAATCCAGAACAAGCATTACACATCAGCACATAATCTGATATCAACAGCTTTCACTGCAGTCCTGAATAAAGGATCTGGATCTCTTCATAAAAACATAAAGAAACAATCAAACAATGCGGACTGATTGAAAAGACTCCTCTCCAGCACACTACAGTATCTAACATGTGATCTTGACGTTTGGATGGTGCCTTTGATCCAATAGCGACTGTAGATTCAGTTATTTTGCCGTACAAATAATGAGAAACCTAATTATGGAGATGACACCATCAGAGAAACAGTGGCCTTGGCTGTATCTTATTAAGAGGCCCAAATCCTTAGGGAAACACTGCAGGCTTTTTATTACCAAGCAAGAGGGAGAGAACAAATTAAAGCAAATCATGCTGGGAGACAAAAAAAGACAGGCAGCATTATAATGATGATGTTCTAATGATGAACTAAAACACGTTCCAGGCCTTGCATAACTAGTACAGTTTAGAGCTACTGTTAATTACTGTCAATCTGTAAGCTCTGGAAAACCTATAATAATATATTATAATAACATGTTTGAAATGGCATACTACCCTTTTTAGCAAAAATGCACTACCAATTTGTGCCCCAAAAGACAAATTCTTACTTTGAGGGCATCCAGAGACTATGGAGCCCCTGAAGGGTCATGGTGGTGGGAAAAATATGTGATGGGAGGGGAAAAAAGTTTTATTTTGAAACTTTTGTGTTCCCCTGAGATACTCTGCATTCAATTGCAACTTTTGCGTTACACCAAAAAAAAACATTCTTGGGTTCCACCAAGAAACTTTAGATGTTTTCGAAGCATAAACCATCCAAATACCGTGATATTGATTAGAGAGCAGACGGCTCCGTCTAGCGCTGCTTCAACGCAGCACTTGCGTTCGCTCGCAAAACACGAAGATGATTAATATTATATAGATTAAGGTATGCAGTACTAAGGCTGTTATTAGCATGAGCCTCGAAGGATAGTGTGCTATCGAGGATGACACACAGACTCTTAACCTGCGGGGAAGGAAAAATTGTAGAGTTATCAATAGCCACTGAAAAGCAATCAGATTTTGTCAGAATTGATGTGGTGCCTACAAGGACTTCAGCTTTACAGCTATTAAGTTTTAGAAAATTTGCTGAAAGCCATCTTTATTTTCAGCTAAACAGCCGGACAGAGAAAGTGGAGGAAAGGAACCCAAGGGCTTGGAAGACAGCTGGGTGTCATCCGCATAATAATTCAAATATTTACCATATTTCCTTAAAATATAATCAAGAGGATGTAAGTAAATCATGAATAGAATAGGTCCCAAGACAGAACCCTGAGGAACACCAGTGGTGACTTTAGATGATTTTGATCGGACAAACTCTCGACCAGTGTGACCAGAGAGATATGATCTAAACCAAGATGGGGTTCCAGTAATTTTAACGGAAGCTAACCTGTCAAGGAGTATGGTATCGAAAATAAAGAAGGACAAGTAGTCAGCTGCCAGCAGCAGGTCGTTGGGGATTTTAATAAGAGCAGTCTCTGTGATATGGTGGGGACGAAAGCCAGATTAAAATTGTTAGTATAATATATTGTCCAAGAGATGATCATGGACCTGAGCTACTACACACTTTTCAACTCACTTTTCCAAAATTTCAGTGTCAAAAGTCTTCAGTGTCACAAGATCCTTCAGAAATCATTCTAATATGCTGATTCACTGCTTACAGTTTTTTTCAATTGCTAACATCCTTTTGTCCAATCTGTAGTCACATTTACAAAACTCTAAACAAAATTAGCACAACATCTGTCTGTTGTGACCATAGCATTGACACAAGTCAATTAACATGTTTCTAGAATGCCTAAGTATTATTTTACATATAAGCATACCCAATACCAAATTCATGGATCTTTATAGTCTATTTTACAAATGCTTAAACGCAGCATGCCAGAAATGAAGACCTAATGTTCCAAACCACAGATACAGTATAAAGTCTTTACTTCTGTACCAATAACAGCTCAAAAGTATTGAAACAAATATTTAAAAATATATATTCAAACAGCTAAGCATTTTTTTAATTACTGATCATTACAGTAAGAAATAGCTAATTCCAATATCAATCAGAGACACAGGCAGGTGTTGAAGACTTTCCATTACATGGACATACACAATAAAAAAAGGCACTCTTTGAAATTAGTTTTGTTCAAAGCAACACAGAATAACACAGAGGAGCAGAAAAAGAAAGAAGATGTCTGGATGAGGGAGAGGACTGGTTAGACGAGGGAGAGGACTAGTTGGACCAGGACAAGGGAGAAGGAGAGGTAGGGGAAGAGGAGTACGTAAGAATGCATGCAGCTATTCAAATGAGAGTAAGAGCTGTTGTCACGGATGAAATAAGAGCCACCATCATAGACCATGTGATAAACCATGGTCTATCATTGAGAGAGGCTGGTGAAAGAGTCCAGCCTAATCTCAGACGGTCATCCGTTGCTTCCATTATCCAGATTTTTCAACAAACCAACAGATAAGTCATGCATTTCAAGAGGGCTATCAAGTTGCTATTTACTGTATTACAGTAACTGCTGGCCTCCTATGTTATATTTTTGTTCCTATAAAGGACATAGTGACTTCCTCGCTCTGGGGGAAGAAGAAAGCTTTTTAGTGCAGACCAAGAACATGCCATTGTAGGATGGGTCATTGCTGACAATGCAATAAAACTAAGAGAAATTCAGACAAGAATTGTAGTATTCCTGGTATTCCAGAACGTGGAACGCATCAGCCTGGCAACCATTGCTCGGACTCTAATCCTGGAGGTTAATCAGACACTGCATGAATTCATTTATGTAGACGAGGCAGGGTTAAACCTGGCAAAAACACGTAGACAAGGAAGAAATGTAATTGGTAAAAGGGCCACCGTTGATGTGCCGGGTCAGAGAGGAGCAAAAATCACAATGTGTGCTGCAATCTCAAGTGCTGGTTTGGTCCTGCAGAAAAGCCAGAATGTTGTTTTTAGAATTGTTCGTAGATGACCTCCATCAACAACTGGTGCCAGAAGCAGAACAGGTAGGAGGAAACATGAGGACATTTGTGATTACATGGGACAATGTAGCATTCCACCATTCACATGCAATCACAAACTGGTCTGCAGCACATCCAAGAATGATTTCCCTTTTGCTTCCTCCGTATTCTCCTTTCCTCTACCCCATTGAGGATTTTTTTTCTGCTTGGAGGTGGAAAGTATAGGATCATCGGCCACATGACCAAATGTCCCTCCTGGATGCCATGGATGCTGGCTGCAGAGACATCTCAGTTGAAGACTGTCAGGGGTGGATAAGGCATGCCAAGCGTTTCTATCCAAGGTGTATAGCGAGAGACAACATACGATGTGATGTAGACGAGAACATGTGGCCAAATGCTGAAGATCGTATAGATTAGAACAGGACTTTTTTTTTTCTCTGCCCTTTTTTTCTGTCATTTTGTTTTATTTTTGCACACTTTAAACCAAAGGTCATATATGTTTGTCTTTTTTGTTTTGTTTTGTTGAACACTGACAGCAATTTCATATTGCTAATAAAGCCTTTACTGCCGCTATTCTGTCATTTACTGTTTTTTTTTTTTCAGTTGTGCATTCTATAAAGTATTGATGACTCCTTCACATTTAGATATTATGTTGTACACTGTCTAATGCACCATGAATTCACACACACACAGCTGAATGAATAATTTTAAAAAATGGATTTCATACTATATGTTCTATACAGATAGAACCGAAACATGACAAATAATGCAGTTTTTGTAATGCCACCAACTGTTATTATTTTGACAGTCAGTGCGCTATGATTGACTATGTGATCATGTTGAATAGAAAACGAGTCCTAGAGTTTTGAGCGAATGATTCGATTTTGAAACGGGTTTGCAGTGTTTTGATAGAGTAAGTGTATATTGTAAAAGTTCTCTTTTTATCATTTTAAAATGTAGAGTTTGTATTTATTTAAGAAACTGTGGTATGGGGCAGAAAATTAACTATTTGGCTAATTGTGTGATGTAGGTGTGTTGCTATGTTAAGAGTTTAGAAAAAGTATTTTAAGAATTGGCAAACGCTTCTTAGCAATTGAACAATACTGTAATGCATCCTTTCTTAATAAAATATTAATTTCTTTCAAATTTTAACCTTTATTTCCAACCTTGTACTACTTCACTTCTCTTTTTACTTTTTCTTAATCATATGCACTTATTTTCAATTTACACAAAGACGTAAAATGAGAAAGAGAGAGAGATGGATGGCATGTGTATTTGGTTGCCATGCTGAAGCTCTCCTCTTAATTGCAGGTCCAGGACAATCAGCAATAATTATGAGGTAGTCTGGGCAAGTAATTAGCAGTGTATTGTCTTATTTTAAGTCTTTTTTATTTTTCAAGCATCTTAATGAAATAATACATTTCCGTGTGTGTGTGTGTGTGTGTGTGTGTGTGTGTGTGTGTGTGTGTGTGTGTGTGTGTGTGTGTGTGTGTGTGTGTGTGTGTGTGTGTGTGTGTGTGTGTGTGTGTGTGTGTGTGTGTGTGTGTGTGTGTGTGTGTGTGTGTGTGTGTGTGTGTGTGTGTGTGTGTGTGTCAGGTAAACCCCACACTATTTTTATTTTTCTGAAGGAGTAACATCTGAGCAATACAATTTTCCTCTGGGTATTGTTGTGTTTAATGTTTTTTGAATGATTCAAATAATAATGCCCCTTGTTTGCCATGTTAATTAATAACTTCTGATTGCTTCCAACAGTGAACACAATCCATCCCTATTGCTGTCACCTCTCACAGACATCAGTTCACATCTTCATTTAGGATTGTCCGTGGTAACACAGTATGTATTTCAGTGTCAAAGGACATGGAGCAGTGCTTATCCGTTGTCTAGTAACCCTTCAGCGCAGTAAATGACTTCAGTTGTGTGTTTATCAGACAAAGTGCTCTTATTACAATACATATTGCCGTGGATGCAGCAACTCTGCCTTGGAAAGGTGAATATATAGTATCACACTGACTAGTGTGTAATGCTGCAGGCTGACTGTAGGGGCCCTGTGAGCCACTTTAACAAACAGACAAAAAAGTTATTTTTTCACACAGCTTATTTAAACTTTATATATACATATATATACTGTATATCAGTGGCGTCCTTTATCTCTAGAGGACAAATTATCCTTCAGAAGAAACATAACATCACCTAAGAGTGAAGGAACAGCCTGCCTGCACCTTCTTTTTCTGGTCTTTGTTGTCCTTATTTTGGGATTTTCAGCCTTTTTTCGGTCACATCTGATGCCCTGCGATTATCTGTGATCATTGCACAGGGTGTGGAGGTAAAGGGCGAGTCATTACGCAGCCGCCCGAGCAGAAAACGAGGGCAGCAGGATGGCATCCTGCCATGCCTCTGCTGGTCGCACAGATGCACATTATGATTAATATTACCACACACACACACACACACACACACACACACACACACACACACACACACACACACACACACACACACACACACACACACACACACACACACACACACTGTCCTTCTCCTCTCACTTCTCTTCAGGTAGCCCAAACATGCTAATCACTGACTGTTGATGTTAAGGAGTAGGGCAAGTTGCTGCGTCTGCCATATGGTGGCGAGTAAACACTCTTTAAACGGCTGGCGTGCCAAATGGGGGGTCTTCATCTGAATCCTGCCAGCTCAGGGGAAAAATGGAAAAAACTGACCAAAACAAAGTCACTCAAAGCGCTGAGCACACAAGAAGAACCCAAGCTCACCTTGAGTCTGTCCTCCATAAAGGCCAGGTGAGAACAAGAAGAGATTTGTAACTCAATTAACCTTCTTTCACCTTTTCAAAGTTCCCAAAATCCTTCCTAAAGTCACCTTTTTTAATTCTGTTGTTTTTTAAGTTAGCCCGAGTGGGATCGTAACATATGCCTCCTATTTGGTGTCAGAGAACAAAGTGGCCCAAAAGGACATTTTAGTCACACTTAACTCTTTCCCTGCCAGTGTTTACTAAAAAAAGGTTGCCTGCAAGCTCCAGCTTTCATGCCCCGCAGAATATTTTGTTGTATTAATATGTAAACTGTCAATATATCAAACAAGAAAAAAACGTCACTTAACTTAAGTTTCATGAAAAAATAATAATAATTTTGAACAAAAACATAAAAAATGTTGTCAAACACTATGTCTGGATTGGATTCAGAATGATGATCCAAGTATAGATGGAGAAGATCGAGTCCATCAACACCCAAAGTTTCACAGTCCTATACCTCTATGTGTGTTCGATTTATGTGCTGTTCGAATGGGTGGTGATCATGTTAGCCTACTTGTGCAAAAGCAACTTCTATCCGCTCCTACTGTGCTATGCGCATAATCGCCCCCTATATACCCTTAAAATATTTGAGGGAACTGTCATTTGTAGTGGTGTCTGAAACCATAGTGGATGTTATCAAGTTCACTCAAAAAATTCCACAATACAATGCAATAACGAGAATACCCATAATGCACTGTGAGAGTTGCGCACTGAATAAATTCATAAATTCCCGCGTCTGACC
The DNA here is from genome assembly GCF_051911475.1 of Siphateles boraxobius. Lineage (NCBI taxonomy): Eukaryota > Metazoa > Chordata > Actinopteri > Cypriniformes > Leuciscidae > Siphateles > Siphateles boraxobius. Next base: position 41,917,637 of record NW_027509042.1, read on the forward strand.
TCAAGATGGCGCCCGCAGCAGAATCATCCATCCAATTTCCAAACTGCTGGTCCAATGTGCCTACAGCATAATATCATACAGGTATGAATTTTTCCTTTTTAATTGATCATTAAATCGTTTAATGAAGGTTTATACATAGTTTTCATTAAATAGTTCAAGATACATATTTTCATTAATACTGGACCAGTGGACCTGCCAGTTTGCTAAGTTTCAAATTATTATAAAACAGCAAGTACAAATTTTGCAAAAGCATCAGCCCCTCCAGTGCACTCAGTGTCCGAATTCACTCACTCGTTTTTATTCACTCCTTTAAGTGAACTATATTAGTGGACTATGTAGGGAATAGTGAATGAGGGTATAGGAGCGACTTCGGAAAACGTCCTGGGTGATACTCAATTCTTATTTGTGCATCCTCGTTTCCTTTCCTCTTTCTTTTCCTCGCGTCTCAGCTCCACCCCCTGTAGGATGCGAGGGAAGGAAATGAGGACAGAGGAATCGAATGAAAGCTTTTTTATACATTGGAATACTTGATTGGAAGCTCCTCACTCCTCGATCCTCGACTCCTCGCGGTGCAACCAGAGAATTGAGATGTCCTTCAAGTTGGCTGAGCTCGATCGGTTTCCGGGTCATAGGATGGAGGACAGAGGAGCGAGGAGACGAGGAGGGATATTGAGAAGCACCCACTTTTTTACACAGATCTTCTTCTTCGCTTTATTTTGATCTTGAAGATCCGTACCAGCACCCCCAACCATAAATGAACTGTGTTTGAAAACATGGATTGCCCGAAAAACTTGTCAAAGGGCGGGGAAGTATTTTGTCATAAATGAGGGAAAATATTATCAATGGCAAGGGAAGAGTTAATATAAGAATGTCAATCTATCTATCTACACTTATTTAAATAAATTATTTTATTCAACAAGGATGCATTAAATTGATAACAAGCGACAATAAATACTTAGATCTATCTTTCTATCTATCTTTCTTTTAAATTTGACATACTTTGTCGTGACAAAAATTGTTCACATCCATGCTGAATGTGTAAACAAACAGAGTCATGTATTGAAAGACCCACAGAGCAAGACTGTAATCGAAAATAATTCAGTTCTGTACATTTTAGGACTTCCAAAATCTCAAGCCACAGTTGAGTTGTAAACTGGCAACCTGAACGTTCAGTGAACCAAAACAAAGAGCATGCCTAATCTTCCATGTTATCCCAGTGTCTCGTCCCCCTCATATGAGCGGTGTTCTCGCTGAAGCGTGTCTTGGCGTGGTCTGTGTGTAGTCCCTCTGCCTCACACACACAATGGCCTGTTCTTATCTGCTCACCGTGGCTCCACTGACTGCATGAATCATCTCAGCGTCCTGCACCGCAGCGATACACACACGCTGGAGATGGACTGACCCACTGACTCGCTTTCTTTTGCTCTATTTTTTACTCTCCTCTGCCCAGTTGTTCTCGTCTCTCATTTCTTTTGTGCACTCCCTCTTAGAATGACTGTGTTATCATCATCGTCCACCTGTTGTCTGAGCCTGTGACCTGAGCACTGAGCTTCCATCAGAGCCAAAAAAAAGATAAAAAGAGGAAAAGGGATGAAAAAGGGTAAACTACGAACAGAATCGTTAGTGTAGAGTGTTATACAGCTAATATAATATACTATGGCTTCACAGGGCTTATTGTTGATGAAGGCAAGATCCAAGTGCAGAGGAATTTATTAGAATTTTAACAAATAAAAAAAACACAAGAAAATCTGGAAACCCATGGAACAGGACTGATACCTTTAATGTAACATCCATCAAAGGAAAAGACCGGGCAACGAACACAAGGGCTTACAGTATATAAACACAGGATAAAAGACTAACAAGACATACATGGGGACAATCAGAAAACTAATCAAACAAGAAAAATATAAAGGACTAAAAAAATGCTACACAGAACAGGAAACCGGAACAGAACCTGAGAAAATGCAAGCTAAAAGACTACATAAAAAAAACACAAGAAACCCAAAACCAGGGAATACAAAACACTTGTACTTCATTTAAAAACATAAACAGTTACTTTTGCTGAAATATATAGATGTAACCCAGCAACACAAAGACGCAGTGGCGCAGTAAAAATAATGTAAGGAGGTCACAGGTGTATGTTTGTAATAGTATTTTACAACAGCTTTGAACTCAGCTCAACCAATCACAATCAAGGACCAAAACATCTTGGTTACGTATGTAACCAAGGAAAATATCAGTTTCATAATATAATATAATATAATATAATATAATATAATATAATATAATATAATATAATATAATATAATATAATATAATACATTTTCAGTTAATTTATTGTGTTTTATTGTCATGACAAAAACTGTATTCTTTTTGCCAGTTTTGCATCATAGCTGTCACTGTTGTGTTCTGTTTAGTTTGGTTTCATTAGACTTGTCTGTCTATCTTCATGTCACGTGTCATCATTATCAGTTCATCTGTATCACCTGTGTTTAGTTTATCATCATCATCTGTTTCACCTGTGTTCTGTCAATCAATGTTCATTTGTGTTTGTATTTAGGCCTTGTCCACACGGACACGGGTATTTTTATAACCATTACTTTTTTTTACGCGGTTCAGCCGTTCGTCCACACAGAAATGCAGTGTAGAATCACTGAAACCAAACATTTTTGAAAACCCCTGCCAGGGTGAGCATTTTCAGAAACGCCGGTTTCAGTGTTGTCGTGTAGACAGTAAAACCAGGGTTTTTGCCTTGCGACGTCAGAGTGTGCGCGGTTTCTGCTGTGTTTGACGTCAGAATTTGCGCCGCTGCTTAAGTCTTGACAGTGCTTGATAGCGTGTTTTTGCGTTTTCATGTAGACAGAGATTTTTTTTAAACCGAGCATGTGTGGATGGGATTTTTTTTTTAAACGCAGGAGGAAAAACTCCGGTTATAAAAATACCCGTGTCCGTGTGGACTAGGCCTTAGTTCCCTTCTGTTCAGTCAGTCTTTGTCCATTCTCTGTTGTACTAAGTGAGAGAGTGAACCTTCTGCATGTCTGTACCTGTTTGTATAATTTGGTTAGTAAACGATTGCATTGGAACTTTGGACTCCTCATCTCCTTCTGCCTGCACCACACCGTGACAGAAGAACGGACAGCCAAAAATGGAAGATAAGGCAAGAATTATCGCCATGGCTCAGGGGAGCCTAAACTTTTTGTCCTTTACCAAGGACTTTTTTAACCTTGCCATCACCAGCGCCCTCGACGATGAGAGCCTGCTCATGAGGACCTTGTTCCTGATTGGGGCCAAGTTCAACAACCCCTTTGACCTCCCTGACACCACCAGACTGAACTGGAAGGAGACTGTCCTCCGGTGTTGAGAGCTTCAGGCCTCGATCAGGAACACAGCCAGACCCAAGGCCTTTTCACGTAATGCCCTCGTCTTCAGCCAAGATGGCCGCCGCCACACCGATACCAATTCCTGTCCCTGTTCCAGTGTCTCGTCCCGATGAGGCCGCCTTTCCAGAGTCTCGTCCCACCAAGACCTCCCATCCAGAGTCTCAACCCGTCGAGCCCAAGCCTTTTCACGTCATGCCCGCCGAACCAGAGATTGTTCACGCCAGTCCCGCCGAGCCGGAGCTTCACGTCAGTACTGCCGAGTCTGAGTCTTCTGTCCCCGAGCATGTGTCTTCTGTCCCCGAGCATGTGTCTTCTGTCCACGAGCCTGAGTCTGTCTCCGAACCTGAGTCTGTCCCCGAGGCAGAATTGGTTCGGCTCCACCCTGGTCTCCTCTCCCAACTGCTCCGCCCCCGTCAGTCGGTCCCCTGGAGTAGTAAGCCCTGCCTCCACCATGGCTCCTCCCTCTGTCTTCTCCGACCTGGCCGCCTGCATCATCTGCTCCGCCCTGGTCCCTCCAGCTTCGGTCTACCCTCACCTGCTCTTCGTCCTCCTCCTGAGTCCCCTCCCTCCGCAGTTGGTCTATCTACGGTGCGAGTACGCACCTACTGGGAGGGGGGAGTAATGTCACAGTTGTGTTCTGTTAAGTTGGGTTTCATTGGACTTGTCTGTCTATCTTCATGTCACGTGTCATCATTATTAGTTCATCGGTATCACCTGTGTTTAGTTTATCATCATCATCTGTTTCACCTGTGTTCTGTCAATCAATGTTAATTTGTGTTTGTATTTAGTCCTCTTTTGTTCAGTCAGTCTTTGTCCGTTCTCCATTGTACTAAGTGTGTGTGTGAACCGTCTGCCTGTATGTACCTGTTTGTATAATATTGTTAGTAAACAATTGCATTGGAACTTTGGACTCCTCATCTCCTTCTGCACCATGATAATAGCACTTTTGAAAATAGTGCATAAATATAAAATAACACTAGTGTAAAATAAAGCAATAAGTCAGGGCAGCTGAGGGGGTTTGTTCCGCTCCGTGTCGTGCCTAATAACAACCCTTAGCTGTTCTAAATTCACTGTAAATAACTGCTTCAAGGGGCTTACTGCTTTTATTTACTCCATAAAATTTTTATTTTTTAAATGTATTTTATTCATAAAATAAACACCAGCAACAAAAAATATAACATTATTACACATTAATTCCTCAGCCAAGCAACACATGCAGCAACAAAGAATCACAAACGGCAGTTGTACTATACTTTAGTATTGTACTTTACAATACTAAAGTAATGCGGTCACAGGTGTGTGTTTGTTGTGTATTTTACAATGGCTTAGAACGCGGCTCAACCAATCAGAATCAAGGACAGGAACTATCCGTTTTATAAGGAGGAAGTAGCAAATAAAATTAAATAAAAATATAATACTGTAAATAAAATAATTAATTTAATGAAAATTTAAATAAAATAGCTTAGCAAATTATAATAAATACTGTATATATATAATACACTTAACTCTCTCACTTTTTTACTATTCACTCTTTCAAGTATGCTTTATTACATTACAATAATTGCACAATTGAATTGCCATATCATTTGCATATAAAATAAAATAAAATAAAAATCTGCATTTTAAATAAAATAATAAAAGTGCCTTATGGCTTTCAGAAGTTGACTGTCCTGATAAACCCTAAGAGAGCTGATGTGGAGAATCATAAGCCCCTGTGAGGCGACTGGATCTCCTCATTAAAGATCTTTCTTGTTTGTCATAAACTGCAGGTCTAATCCTTCTTTATGCTTAAATCCTGTCACAGTGCTCAAGGGCTTTAGCTCTACTCCTGTCTTATGAAGTAGAAGCTTCCTCTTCCACAACACTCAATACTTTGCCATTAGTGGGAGACTCCTGTGGGACGGGACCTTTGGCTCCCATTAGAGAAGTCAATAGAGCTAATACAGCGCATGGAGTGCACCTATATGCAAAGCCTGTGGGTGCACATGTGTAACTGTCTAGATCTTTGACTATCCATTGCACATGTGCTCTTTTGGATGGGAGTTAAAGCCCAGTTTTAAGACCATTATAATCAGCATTGTTTTCCTTTTAGTTTTGATTTTATGTCTCATCTTTCTCTAAGCGGCTCTGACATTTGGCTCTCATGGGGTATTACTTTCTCATTGTGCCCATTAACAGTGGCAACAGTCAGGGATCCGATACAACCCACCTGCTCTCTGGCAAGCAGATTATTGAACATTGATTGCCAGTCAATATTCACCCTGCACACTCTGTCTGTAATACCGTGCACAGTGCAAATTATCAAACAAATTGTAACTTTGTTTCTTTTTGTTATATGAAGGTAACATTAGGACTGTCTTAGAAACTATTTAACATGTTCATTATTTACATTTGCTACTTTCAAAATGCCTTTTAGTTATTTATTTTGTTTCATCCTTGTCCCAGGCCTAGATTTCAATCTTGAACTATGAAAAATACATATTATTTATTTGTTTGTTTGTTTGTTTATTCACCCCAAAATGACTGCCCTTAAAGGGATAGTTCACCCAAAAATAAAAAATCTGTCATTTACTCATCCTCAAGTCATTTCAAACCCTTAAGACTTTTGTTCATCTTCGAAACAAAGATGAAAATATTTTTAATGAAATCGAAGCTATTTTTGTCCCTCCATTGACAGTCTACGCAACTACCACTTTTTAGATGCTTCAAAAAGTTCATAATGAGAGCATGAAGCTAATCCATTTGAATCCGTTTTAGTAAAAAGATCTTCATTTGTGTTCCGAAGATGAACGAAAGTCTTATGGGTTTGGAACGGCATGAGGGTGAGTAATTAATGACAAATTTTTGGGGGTGAACTAACCCTTTAATACAGTTTTTTTTTTTTTTTTAAGTTAGTGGCACTAGGATTAGGGTTTATTTACCAGAAACAACAGTTTCAGTTTTACTTTTAAATTTTTCATTTCTAATCAAGCTGTAATTTTCCAAATAATACAAATGTGTGTAAATATTATTTAACTATTTGATATTATTCAATTGTTACGTGTTACTTACAAAGTGCAAAATAGCAAATGTTGTGAAAATTACACTGTGTAGAAATGACAAACTTTCTAAATGTATCTGTGATGTAAGTAATCCTTTGTTGTCCTTTATTAGTGGAATTAATTAAACAAGTAAGTGAGAGTTTGTGCTTAAGTTTACCTGAAGTTAATGTCAGAATGACCAAATAGTGATCAAATATTCGGCCTTGCTCATCATCACTTTCAATATGTCACCATTAGGGGGAGGCAAATATCACTGGGGAAAAAATCTCTACCAATAAATAAATAATAATAATATAAGCTAAGACTGCACAATGAACATTTGAGATATTTATTATATGAGTGATATAATTACTAGCCACTTTTCTTATACTTGTTCCTGTTTTTCCATTTTTAAAAAAAATATTTTTTTCCTTTATTTGCCAGAGTACATGCATTCATGTGAGAGCATGGAGAAAAACACATGACAGATTCTGAGCGGTAGAGGGCAGCATCTCTCCTTGAAAGAGCTTGACCGGGCCTTCCAAATCCATAAAAACGACTTTCATCCCCAGTTATTTCTCTGTTGGCATTGAGTAAGTGTTGCAGGAATTGAATCTATCAGTAGTATGGCACTGCTTCAATGGGAATGTTAAAATGTGGGTTTGAAATAAACATTTTGGGTTGAGAAGCTCATTTCATGTCATTTGCTGCCTCTGGAGGATCTTTATCCATTTGCATACATGCACAACACAGTCTGTAGATGTTTGATACAAAACATGCATGACTTTGACTTTCATGAGAAGAACCATATGCAGCTGTGTAGCGTGCATGGTGTGATACCTGCAAAAGCAGATTGAATGCACATATAAATGCTCAGACACATCTTTGGTTGCAGTAAATGCTGAGGACACCTCCCCGGAGACCATGCACACAATTTTGACACACTGCAGACCGCGTTTAGAACCACAGCGAGGGCAGAAGTAGACAAATACGCCCCTCTCACAAGCACACGCCGGGGAGCGTCGAAAAGCCCAAAATCAGCCATATAAACATATAAATAATTAAGGTAAATGGGGGTGGGATTTGGATTGGACTGGTCCGGTGAGTTGATTTTAAATGCCACTGATGGACAGGATCATTTCTAATGAAGATCCATTGGTGTGGGTCGCTGTAAAAGTCTCTCCCTCCTAAACTGGGCCCTCTTCTCGTTTGAGTTTTACTTCAGGGACTCCATGTGTCTCTGTATGTGGGTTTTAGGCTTAAAGACACCGCAGGGTTTCTTCTTTTCATCTCTCTTTTACTGGCGGTGTCTTCACAACAGCTGTCAGGGTATTCTGTAACTGCTTTACGTCGTATTTGATGGCTTTTTTCTCTGTAAGTCTTGTCGCTGCTGGAGTGGATCACAGTCGCAGGCATCCAGCGAGGATGCTTCGGTTCTGCTGACACACTGGGCTATTTTAGGGTCGAAAGGTTTTTTACTCTGTGTGGCGGTCGGACCTTGGAAGGGCTTGGGTTTCCGTGAAGGTCACTCTGTCCTTGCGGATATCAGGCCTGTTACAAACCTTGCTGCATGGTATTTGTTCATGAAAGCAGTACCAGAGGATAGGCCTATTCAAAGGGAATAGTTAAATGAAAATTAAATCATTTACTCACCCTGGTGTTGTTCTAATGCCATATAGCCTTCTGTCTTTTATGGACCACAAGGAGAATTTGTCAAAAAATGTCCCGCTCGTCCATATAATGCCAGCATCAAGTTTTTTTAAAAAAAGATGCAAAAAGTATCACAGAATGATCCTGTGCGACACATGCCGTATATCCCAAGTGTTCTGGGGTGTACGATAGGGTTTTGTGAAAAACGAGCTGAAATTTTGAGCGTGATTTAATGAAATTCTTGACCTTGGCTGTTGGTCTTCTTTGCATGGCTACACGACATGTGCGCTCATGATTTTCTATTAGCATTTCAGTTCACTCCAAATCACCAAGAAAAAGCACACAAGTTGTTAGAAATCACGATTAAAAAAAAACACAACATGAAATACAATACCTAGAAATCACAAAAAAGTATTTGTGTACTTTCTTCAGTTCAGTTGAACATCACTTTACCAGAACTCTGTTTGTCTGATGACAGGTGACAGATGTGAACACAATAACTTTTTGCGACAAACACAACAGATATATTCACCTTAGAGAAGAAGGTGGGTTGTGTTTCATGTCACGTTTAATCTTGATTTCTTGTGTGCTTTTTCTGGTAAAGACGGGGTGAACTGCGGAGTGAACTTATTGAGTCTCAAGAGGGCCAAAGTCAAGATTTTCGTTAAATAATACATTACTTTTTTTTCACCAAACCCTAATGTATACCCTCAGAAGACTCGGGGTATAAGGCACGGGATCATTCTGTGATACTTTTGCGTCTTTTTTAAAAAAGCTTGATGCTGGTCGCTATTCATTGCCATTATATGGACAGGCGCGAGTGGGACATTTTTTTTTTTTATTCTCCTTTTGTGGTCCATAAAAGAAAAAAGGATATACGGCTTTAGAACAACAACAGGATAAGTAAATTATGACTTTTTTTTAACTATCCCCTTAAATCCAATGTCCCCCAAAAATCAACATGTACGAACGTTAAGAAGTTCTTGGTTTTTTACTGTTGTTGAGAGAAGTTTCTCACCAAAAATCCAATATACAGTAAAAACAGCAATATCGTAAAATATTATTGCAATTTAAAATAACTTTTAAATAAAATAGTTTTCTATTTGAATATATTTGAAAATGTAATTTATTCATGTGATCAAAGCTGAATTTTGAGCATCATTACTCCAGTCTTCAGTGTCACGTGATTCTTCAGAAATCATTCTAAAACACGTTTTGGTAAATCATAATTATGACATAAAAGTTTAAATTAAGTCATTATGAGAACAAAATAGCCCAAATTATTAGAAAAAGGTCAAGATTATTGTTATGGTTATCATAAGAATCATGGTTATGACAATTATTTGTAGGTAGACTTAGAAATAAAGATGGAATAGATCAAATTGAGTGTTACTGGTGGAGACACTGAAAGCAGAGTAGATCTACAACTAGATCTGTAAGAGAAGCAGCATTAAATGTTGTTCAGAGTGGCATCTAGCATGCCAAGCTGCATGTGGGCTTCCTGTGGCTGGTGAAGCTGGTGTGCAGTGGCGCTGATAGCCGGTGGCCCTTCACCTTGTTCAGGAGAAATACGGCCCGGCGAGACCCCCGTCATCTCCCCCTCATACTCTGACAGGCCTGGGTTAATCAGTCTCACTGGGAATACTGCTGTTCTCTCTCTGTGCTGTGAAGACAACTTGTGTTCTGTAATACGCGAATCACAGCTTCCCAAACACAGACAGTCGCCTCAAGACACACTCTCTCTCTGTAACACTGAGTTTTCTGTGACTTTGCATGCCCATGTGGATAACTGAGCGTCCCTGTTCTTTCTGATGCACATCTAGTGAACCTTAAACCTTATAATACACAATGCAATGCACATTTATATGGCTTTTGCAACACTCAACACCTGGTTTTAGAGAGGTCTTGGGGCAATTTTCTACTTACACAGGCTAGAAGACCAGCTTAGACCATATAAAACCATCAACAGATCTTAGTCTGTATGTATCACAATATCTACAAAAAATATGAGGAAACACAACTGTTTTTAACATTGATAATAATAAGTAATGTTTCTTGAGTAGCAAATCATCATTTTAGAATGATTTCTGAAGGATCATGTGACACTGAAGACTGGAGTAATGACTGGAGTTTTTTTGCTATTTTGTTTTTATTTTTATTGACTCTGGTGGTTAATGCAAATAGAAAACTATTTTCCTTTCAGTAAATATTATTTTTTTAATCCTCAAACCAGTCTAAAATGTTTTTTGCTGGTCTTATCTTAGGTGTTGACTTATATCTTAAACCAGCTAAACAGGGGTGCGTTTCCCAAAAGCATCGTTGGCCAACTATGATCGCAACTATGAACTCTATTGGTAACGACGGAACTTGCCAACATAGTTGCCTTTGGGAAACGCACCCCTGACCAGTCTAACCAGCTTGTTCTGACTAGTACTCTTTACTACTTTTAGAAGTAGAATAAATATAATAACAATGGTATTTGGATGAAAAGTTATGTTAATTTTTGGAGAAAACTTCTGGCTCCTACACAAGCCAAAACACATGTGAACGCACACACACACACACACACACGCATGCACACACACACACACCAATTACACCAACTCACATGGTCAACAAGTGTGACAGCATGCTCAGACATTTATGTGACTGCAAGAAGCTCAAACTGTCACAGCGGTCGAGAGAGACACAGGCACGGCACACTTTACCCCATAACCACTGACCCTCTGGACAAGCTGAGCGCCCCGGTGCCGGGACTGAGGGGATGTCCTCCCTCTCTCTCCTCATTTCCTCTCTGTCTTTATGGTGTTTGATTGGCAGTCTGTATACTAGCGGAGAGACTGTGGCTCTGAGCGCTCACGCTTGTCTCTTGGCTGTATTAATCATACTATTGACAGACACACAGACTGACAGGCTCCAATAAGAGTGGATGCCTTCTTTATGAGTGTCCCACAGCCCTCCAGCTCTCAGAAACACACACACACACACACACACACACACAGAGAGAGAGAGAGGTGCCCGCCAGGTCTGTAATCACAGCTAATTCACAGAAGGATCCACTGGTCCAGTCCCTGGTGTCCCTCACTCTCCTGTACATGAACACATCCAGTGCTGAGGAGTAACTAGTCTTATGTACACTTTTGACTTGCACCATAAACTCTGGTCTACCTACTTAGACAAGAACAGACCGTCTGACTGGCGTAAAGTAAGCACGCTTTTTGTTTTAATGTGCCATTTAGGGACGGGTTTGTATAAATTTGACAATGAAAATACCACAATAACAGACGAGCATGCAAAAAATAATAATCATTTCAAAGATGGTGGGACAGTTGTTTCATTTGTAGCAATGCTTTCATTTTATTTAAACGAATAAGGGTGTTGTTTATTTTTGTTAGTTGAAGAATTTAGTGTACCTTTATACGTTTTAATATACTGCACTCAAAAAAATGTAAATTTCATCAAATTAAATTTTAATAATCCTTACATATTTTAATTGAATAATTGAACAATCTTTAATCAATTATTAAATTAAAATAAGTATGGAATTATTCAATTTGATGACATTTTATTTTTATTATTTATCTATTAATTGAAATGTGCAAATTTTTAAAAAAAAAAGGCTTAAATATTTGTGTGCGTGTTTGATGAAATGTTATTTTAGAATCGGTGATATAGTTTTTGTTAATATTTTGAATTAGAATTTTTTTATTTGCTGTTTTGCTGTTTTATTTTCTGTTTCATTCGTTTTTTAATGTCTGTTGTTTTTATTAATTTTATTTATTAGTTTGATGTGGTTACAAGGGCTGACCTTTACAGTATATCAAAATAGAATTTATATTGCAATATGCCTGTGATGTAAATAACGTTTGAAAATTAAGAAATTAAGACGTAAATAGTGGTATTGTAATTTTACAGTGTATAATGTTTTATTATTTCATGACATATTATTTTTTATTTTAAAGTACATAATGATTTTTTTTTAAATAATAAAATCATATTATTTGATAGTTATATTGAATGGGTCAAAAACTAAAATGTGGGCAACGAAAAATATTTTTCAAGTTTTTCCCAAAAACGGTCAGCCCTAAGAATATCTCACAAAAAAAAGTACTTTTTCAGCTTTCAAAATTTATATTTTCTATCCAGACGCACTCCCCATCACGCCAACTATTCTAGAATGATTCATTCTGTTTAAATAAAGCTATTTAATCATCTTGTGGAAATTCCTTTTTTTTTTTTTTTTGCAGTATATAGCACACAAAACCAAGAAATTGCAATGTTGTTTTTTCCAATATCATGCAGGCGCAGCCATCATGGTTACCCTGAATGGTATCATTTTTGTTTATGTACCAGATACGTACTGCACTTTTTAACTGAATCATATCATTCCTATAGTTAGGTCATTTAAAGCTCTAGCCTGCTTCAATGTATTTAGCCTTAGTTTCAAAGCTATTGCTTCCCTAACACTGACATACACATATAAACACACTGATCGGCCCCTCATAAATCTTTCATGGCGTGGTGCAGTCAAGGACTTCTGAAAGCACAGAACATTTCTGATTGGAGGTCCTGTGTGTTTTGTCTTTCTTTACGATATATATATATATACACACAACACATGAACGCATGTCCTCAGAGGAGTGCGACAAAGGTCACAGGTCACGGGCGGACAATTGTTCGATGTGTTCAGTGAAATTTAGCAGCCACGCTAACTGCATGAGCTTCAATACTGCTGGTGTTTTAGATCCCAGAGGACAGCAACAAATCAAATACACTGATACAGCTCAGAGGCTGCTAAACAGCATGATGGACGGGGGAATTGAAGCTTTCCTTGTGTCCGAGTGAGAGTTTGGCAGTGTAATTTTATTAAAGACAGAGACAGGGTTTGTCACACTTGAAGTGTGCGTTTGCTTGTCTTCACCAGACAGCATACGTGTTGTGTTGTGTTGTGTTGTGTTGTGTTGTGTTGTGTTGTGTTGTGTTGTGTTGTGTTGTGTTGTGTACTGTATGTTGTTCTTGATCTAATGATGGCAGATGATGTATCTTTGATCACAGGTACAGGAACGGCCTTTACCAGGCGTTCAATTGCCAAGAGCTTCAGTCTTAGATCTGTGGACAACTGACTCATCTGTCTCCGTATTCACTTGACAGTTTGTTGTCCAGTTTTCTGAGATGAGTCTCCATGCTGTATTTACCACTTTGGGGAAAGTTCTCTCTTTACTGGTTGGATATAGAACAATAATTGAGAAGGAGGGAGTCTAAAGAGGACTACGATTTTTGGGCATGATACTGTAAAGTATAATTTATCTGTTAAGGGGACCTATTATGCCATTTTTCAAATGTCCTGTTTTTGGGGTCTATTAGAACAGGATTCATGTTTGAATGTTCAAAAAACACCTTATTTTTCAGATATTTAACATTGTTGCAGCTCCTCTCTTCCCAGTCTGTCAGTAACGCTCTGGGACGTGTTTCCCGTACAACGACGTAACTCGCTGCTTCACTACCATAGTACAATACATCGTTGAAGAAATCAACTTGCTAGTCACGACTGTTTCCCGAAACTGTACTGTCGCACGTTGGTCGTTGGTTAATGACGTCACACGGGTGGTGGAGTAACAACTTATTTTAATGAATGTGTTTGAGATCGAATTATTTCTAGATGTTTTGCTATAAAATACGGAAATAGGAAGACTATTTCTCATTTTTCTTTATTTCTCATTCTCATTTGCTTTATTTCTTGATTCAATCATAGGCTCGTTCTTACATAGTATAACACGATCGCACTATTGACAAACTAAAAGACGTAGAGGACATTTGTATGTCTTCTAAATAAAATATATAGATTGATTGTACTGAACGTAAGCTTGCTTATCTGGCTCAAGATAATACTTTATTAAGTCCACATGTCATAAAAACAAGAAACTCTGCTTCTAACCACAGTTCAAGAGCTGTCGTTACAATCACACAACTTTGCGATGCCGTTTGCGAATGTTCGTTGGAACGATGGTTTTGGGAAACAACGACTCGTTGAACTATGATGATAACGACGGAACTTGCGACCATAGTTACGATGCTTTTGGGAAACACACCCCTGTTTAGTTCCTTCTCTATGAAGCCCCTCCTTCCAAAAAGCTCAATGTGCTCTGATTGGTCAGCTGGATCAGTATGCTGTGATTGGTCAACCGCTTCGAGCATTTTCGGAAATGTCACACCCCTTACCATAACTTTCAACACACTATACCATACTGTACCATAACAACATGTTTCAAACAGCAACATTACACACTACAGAAAGTTCAACATGTAAAAAAGCAAAATATGGCCCCTTTTAGGGGTCATATCATCATTATTATTATTTTATTTAAAAGAGGTGGAATTCTTTTAGTTAAAATGAAAATATGTAGTGCTTTCAAATCGATTAATCGCAATATACATAAAAGTATATCATAATTAACATAAAAGAGTGTGTGTGTGTGTGTGTGTGTGTGTGTGTGTGTGTGTGTGTGTGTGTGTGTGTGTGTGTGTGTGTGTGTGTGTGTGTGTGTGTGTGTGTGTGTGTGTGTGTGTGTGTGTGTGTGTGTGTGTGTGTGTGTGTGTGTGTGTGTGTGTGTGTGTGCGCGGGTGTATTATTTCACATTAGCTTGAAAGACGAGGTAAAACTGTAACTAAAATAACCAACGATAATCAATTTAGTCTGATATTGAAACAATATTCCTCATGACCTTTCAGTAACCATTTTCCAATGTTCTTTAACCTTAAGCATTCAACAAGCTGTTTTGCCACAGTCATTTTAAGGTTTCTATCCCTCTATTATGATTAACTAACTTCTAATGCATGTGAAAAGAGAGACACTGCTTTTACGGTTATGTGCCTGATCATTTCAGCCTGATCTGAAGAGTTTGAGCCCCACAGATTATTTAGTAAATCTGACACAGTGTAATTCTGGCTTTACAAAGAAGTTATTGAGAGTGGGACAACAACAAAATAGTGGATATATGGTGTGTTTAAATCATCTTAGGAAG
Source organism: Siphateles boraxobius (assembly GCF_051911475.1). NCBI lineage: Eukaryota > Metazoa > Chordata > Actinopteri > Cypriniformes > Leuciscidae > Siphateles > Siphateles boraxobius. Next base: position 41,932,709 of record NW_027509042.1, read on the forward strand.
TTCATATTTATCAGTTGGGAAGTCTTGATTACAACGTTAGGTGCGTTCAAATTACTTCGGTAAGACCAAGTACCTCTTCCACAAAAAATACAGCAACGTTTTATTTAGGTTTTCACTCTATACTTCTACAAAATAATGAATAAAGCATCAGGTGTGCATTTTCTTAAACTTAATTGTACAATACTATCATATTTTGTACATTCAACTTAGCTAGTGTATTGTAAATGGAAAAAACAATAATTTCATAAATTTCAACAAATGTACAGTTGAGATGCTGCATCCATTGCATTTGCCATGTTTCCTAACTGATAACTCTGTTTCAAACTCATCATTATGTGTGTTAACTCCATTCATGTGTGTTCAACTCGTAAATTTGATCTTTCTAATGTGACTTGAACTCACCATTTAATTGATGATGTCACTGATGACATCCTAGAACACTCCAACGGGTCCCAGCGTGTCCCAAGGTGAAAAGAGCAAAGCCATTGCTCTGCTGTTGTCTGTGAACCTTATTCATCAAATGAACTTGCACCATTTCAGATCAATAAATTTTACTTTAATAAAACAATAATCATTTATCAACTCAAATGGCCTTGTCTGTTGTTGGGAGTAGCTGGGGGAATATGCAGGTTGTTATGAATGATCTGAAAGTACGAGCGTTTCTGAAGAACCACTTTACGGTATCATTTGTTCAGGTATTTTGGGTGGCGTCACACGTCTATCTGTTATATATTACACAGACTTTAATCTTTCCATTAGGGGCAACATTTGTGCCCTGAAACTGATTAATTGCAGAGATAAATTTGTACCGGCGAGAAGACCCCAGACTATGAGATTACAGTTAACTCATAATTCAATAATTGATAACGTCTCTGATTGTGATTGCGCTGCTATGAAAAAGAGTCTCTTTAAAAGTTTATGGAAGAATTATTAGCTAATGGTCATTCAAAGTTGTTCAGAGTACATGAGTCCATTTCCTGTGTCTTATTCTGGCACATCCCATATAAAATCATTTATAATTACAAAATGTTTCATTTCTTGCCTTATTCTTTTCTTTTGAAGACTTCTAGATGTTGATGATAAATAACATTTCAGGATTTTACGGTAGATATTGGGATAAATTGTACATACAGCATGTACTAATTAATGCTAATTGATTCATGTCATAGTGGCAACTGATAGTGAGTATGTTGACATAGAACACAGAGGGCCCTGTTTTAACGATCTGAAACGCAAGTGTCAAAGCGCAAAGCAGAAAGTAACTTTGTGGGCGGATCCCGGCTCTGCTGCTATTTTCCCAGCGGGATAAATGCCTCTTGCGCCTGGCTCAAATCTAAAAGGGATTGGTCTGAAGTAGCTTCATTATTCATAGGTGTGGTTTGGGCGTAACGGGAAACAAACCAATAAGAGCTTAATATCACATTCCCATTAAGAGCATGATGAACTAGGTGCGCTTGTTCCATGGCGCAATACTATAATAACGTCGCATTTACCAGGCGCGCTTCAGCATCGGTTCACAGCCGAGGAGATGAGATCGATGTTCTCGTTAGGCCCATAAAAGAAAGCAAAGTGACATTGGGGATGGGACAAACCCACCCAAATTAGCTTCGGTTAAACATGCATCTAATAATTTGGGTAAATGTGTAAGCTTTATGCCTATTTTCCCCATCGTCATGGACACAACAACGATTTCCCTCGTGTTTTAATATTTTTCCTTATAATAATGTATCATTTGCAAAAAGTTAAATGCATCTGTGTAGATGAGAGAATCATCTACAGTGTATGCGCGTTGTTCACACTCTGTATTATGGCCAAGCATGCGCGCTTAAAATTGCATCTGAATGTACGCGCAACGCGCCATTGACTTTGGACTAGTTTTTTTTCTGGTCAGTGGCGCAATTGTTTTATAGAACAGCAAAATAGCATGAGGGAAAGTTTGCGCTGGAACACGCCACCTCTTTGCGCTGAACCGCCCCGGGGAGCGCAAGTGTATTTCTTAGTTAATACGTGTGTCTGTGGAGGGAAAAGTCCGCTTTGCGCGGGTGCAAAATAGGAATGATACATGCGTCAGTGCACAAAGTCATTTGCGCCGGGTGCAAGATAGGGCCCAGAAACACAGAACTGATCATAAAACTTTTGTTTTTGTTTTTTTATTAAAAGAGACTTGTCACTTTTCATGATTCACAGAAGCATGCTTCTGCTTAATTTAACCATTTCTTTAGCCCAAAAAATCATGAGACAGAGGGCCTGTCTCAATACCCACACTTGCGGTCTTCGCACTTGACCACTTGTCTACTTGCATGACACATTTCTTGTATTTGGCCAAAGTGTTCAAGTAGGCAAGTGTTCAATAGGCAAGACTGCAAGTGTGCATAGAACTTGTATTTATCCAATGAGGCATACTTACAAGTTACACAGTGAAAATGCATGTTTTACACATATTCAATACTTTGCACTTGAAAATAAACTTCAAAATGTCTGTGCAGTAGTGCCTATGTAACAGTTGACACTGTACAAATAAAATGTGAAAGACTTTACATTTTACTACCAAATTATTATTATTATGTGTAATATCTATTTAACTTGTGCTGTAAAGTTTTCTCAACATCATACATGGCCTCTGCTGATCCTGCAGCCAATGAGATTGTTTGCTTAACATTTCAATAGTGTGGTTCAGTGCTTGCTGTATTAGTCCTGCAGCTCGCTATCAGAGTTCCTCTGAACCCCTCCACCTCCCAAGCTCCACCTGTTTAGATCTGCTATGGGATTTATTTTTGTCTATTCATGCAGCAGCAGCAGCAACAGCATATCTTACATGCTCACAGCAGCATGTCTGTGTATCTATATACTTACTCTGCAGCAGGAGCAGAGCACATCTAGATCTACATTAACATTGCCATATTATAACATGCTAAAACTATTGTGAGAGTTGTCATGATTGAACAGTTCTTAAAAGAAACTTTTTTCTTAGTGTTAAGAACATTTTAAAAATCTAAGGAGCCACTCTAAAGAACCTTTTGTGGAATGGCAAGGTTCCGTGGATGAGAAAGATGCCAATAAAGAAACTTTATTTTTAAAAGTGTAGATGGCGTTTTGGATCTTACTCAGATTCACTATTTGTTGCCTTCATAAAAATGTTCCTATTTTTTTTTTTTTGCACACATGCTTTAATACTGTTTAGAACTGTTAGGCAAACTCTGTATGGGGGAACGGGAACGGGAACACAGACGTTCTCATCTACTCAATGTGTCCTGCTTGTTTTCCTGCTTTCATTCTTCAATCACCTGTATTAGAGCAGAGAGGAAGAGGAGAGCAGCTGTGTCCTCTACGTGTGTTTCATGACTCTCAGTTGTGAATCAGCTGAGCATCCAGCTCAGGGCAGGATGTCAGCATGATACACACATGAGGAAATTTCATGTGGCATCCACTCATTTCACATTTAAGCTTTAAGGTTGTGTGTGCGCGTGCATGTGCGTGCGCGCGTGTGTGTGTGTGTGTGTGTGTGTGTGTGAGCGGATATCCCTGTTTGTGTCTACTGCGTGTTTCTTGCAGTTAATGAAATATTAAAATGGCTGTTCTGTGCCCTACTTCAACCATTCTCATTTTAAAAATGGGAGAAACACTCATTATAACAACAGTTTTTCTTATAACCATATTGTTTTTACTAGCAAAAAATAAATACACTTAAAGTATTTAAGAGTAAAATTACATATAATATCATTAAACCATTCGCATTTATTCCCTTTATATGGTAAGATTTTATGTTTTTTAACAGGTTTTACTGTAGCATTTAAAAAGAAATTCTGTAAAAATTACAAAATGTTTACAGTGCACAGTCAATGTGGTTTTAGGCACTATTAAAACCCCTGATGAGAAGAAAAATCACAGTAACATGTGGCCTCTTGTGGCATATTTCTTTATTTTGCCCTACATTGTAAGATTCCATAGTCTATAATACCTTTCAGCCCAATTTTTCCTCTTAAGCTATTGATATTTTCCCCAGGAGGACATGACGAGTTCAAATAGGCGGCATCACAATGGTCATTGTCTCCAAAGGTCTGGAACGTTACTGTATAGACCACAGAAATCAATAGATTTAGCATCTGTTCCATGTACACATGCATCCTGATGCTATTTCCAGTTCTCCTGAGAATACTCACTAGCGAGCTTTCAAGATCTGATCGAAAGCTCATCGAAAGAAGTGATTTTCTTCATAAACGCAAAGGGTTATATCATAATATTATAACATTTTTATAGCATGCTCATTCAGGTCTACATGTTCCAAGACCCTAATCAACCTCATCATGATTTTACATACCCGCTATCTATGAACATCATGCAACCACTAATGCGCTTCCTCGGGAGGTGAGCTGTGAAATAAATGGCTTTTGAACGTAAGAATAATGTCCTGTCTAGCAGAGGAAGTCTCAGGAAGTCAATGGGAGCCTGGAAGCCAAAGGCCACGCAATAGCTACAGGTGAAACTCATTCCTCTCCGACTGACGTAGATTGATTCTACCAATCTGCGCTGCTGGTGTCGCAGTAAGTCGAATCTAAATAATTCAACAGGGCCCAGATATTTCAGATTACTTTATTTTTTCGCATACGAGTGAATGGCTGAGAAGTGGCCATGCTGAATTGGATTGTTCGGTTTGTTGCTGTAAATAAAGATGTGTTGTGATTCGTTTTCCAGCATGGACTGAGTTTAATCTAGATATACACAATTTGACTTTTTCCGGTTGTATTCGATTTTTTTTTTTTCACAGTTACAAATTGGACTGTTTTATATGCTTTATGCCTGAGAATTTTCCTTTGTCAGATGCCATAAGCAGTTTTGCAAACATTAAAATTAGTAAAATATCTTTAGTTTAGTTCCAGTTGCTGTTATTCAGATGAATGCGTCATAAACACTATGCTTCTCTTCGATCGGTTCCTCTGCCATAGCAGTAAAGACCTGTAAAATAAATCTGGTGTAGAAATCAGTCTGCACTAATGCCTGTTATAGTGCTCTATGTGGCAATGCTGAGAATGTCTAAGCGGTTGTATTGAGTAGTCGGTTCTTTTACCGTTAGTGTGTTTTGAAAGCCTTGGGTCATGTGACCTCAGTTACGCTTTTTTAGAACCATTTGCTTTCAAGTGCATACAGTACACTACAGTTTACTTTAAGGTCAGTATGGGGTTTTTTTTTAAGAAATTATTTCATTCAGCAGTTTAATTGATCAAAAGTGGACACAAAAGATTTATATTTCAATAAACTATGTTCTTTTTAACTTTCTATTCATCAAACAATAATAAAAAAACTATCACACTTGTATGTATGATTTCTGATGGATCTTGTGACACTGAAGACTGGAGGAATGATACTGAAAACTCAACTTTATATTACAGAATTAAATTACATTTTAAAATATATTCAAATAGAAAACAGTTATTTTAAATTGTAATAATATTTCACAATATTACAGTTTTTACTGTATTTTTGATTATACACACTTTATAAAGCCTTTATGTATAATGCATTATGTACTTTACAAGGCATATCCTTTCATAAATAATTGTAACTGAAGTTAAAATGTATTGTAATATTTTCAAATTCCTTACATCTGAAATTGGTTGTTTGCCATGTGTTTTAATCCATTATGTGTTCAATTAATATACTACAGGTATATATGCATGATAATGTATTATAACCGATTACACAATTATTCAATATATAATTCAATTCAATATACAATGCATAATATGGTGTATTACAAGGCCTAATTGTGTAGTGTCTGTTTTGGCTTTTAGACCCAAAAAGAATTCACTGAAGACTTGTCAACACAAAACTTGGATCTTATTTACTATCCACTCATAATAAAATTTTAACCAGCTATACATCACGCTACATCATGCATATTTGAATGAAGAGATTGTCATTAGATTGTCATGGATTTGCAAGTTAATTTTGCAATATAAATGGCATTAATGGATTTTTGTGGGTGTTTTCTAATGATCAAGGCAGCCTTAACTGATCAAATGATGAAGAAGAGCAGGGACATTTTAAAACTGAGCTGAAGGATGAGGACCTGCACTATTCAAAATGAGTTGAGCGTAAAAATGTTTGGCCATTGTTGTGACACAGCATGTACAATTGTCAGTGGGTACTTTTAGACCCTGTTTACTCCTGGTATTAAGATGCGTTTTGGCCGATCGGATCACAAGTAGATGTTTACACCTGGTGTTTTAATCCGTCTCTTTTTTCCACTTTAACCACTTCTGTCCTGATTTCTTTAAGGAGAGGGTCTATTAGCGGGTAAATTTATGTTGTTGTTTTTTTCAGATCTTTCGATCTAATGGACGAAATGAGCTCATGCAATTTACATATGAACGTTACCGGAGACAATGGAAAAACATACGGAGAATACAGCTTTTGTTTCTGCTCTGACACCCACAAGACCAGCCGGACGCTGTGAGAGTGTGTTAGAAATCAGGAATGGTGAGAGAACATTGTGTTTGGCACGTTTTTTCATCTTCAAACCAAACTTGGGTCTTCAGCCGACAGTTTAAATCCAGTCTGGCTAGAGCTCTTCTCATAATGTTTACACATGAGGTCAGTAGACGGAGAGTAGACGGTCTTTTGTGGCTGTTTGAACATATTCGACCACATGAGTGTTTACATGAGCATTCAAATGCGTTTTCGACTAGGCCTACCTCTGGTGTTTTACACCCCATTTACACCTGTAGCCTATTTAGTGTCGTCAACTTGTGATCGGACCAACTAAAACGCATCTTAATACCAGCTGTGAACAGGGCCTTACTCTTAGTGAATTCTCCACTTAGTCTTACTTATTGAGTGTGCTAATGTTGGAGTGTGCGATTCTGAAGCAGACATCAAAATCCACACATGCTCTTCACCACGCAATGCCTCTGATGTTCAAGACCTCCTTCTCCTCCAAGACATGTGAATCAATCAATCTGTCCGTCAAATAAAAAAATAAACCACCATCCATTAATCTCAAGACAGTGCATGATCAATATCATCAATCCCAGCTTCCTTTCTTGCTTTCTTCGCCACGGTTTTTATCTCTCTCTCTCTCTCTCTCTCTCTCTCTCTCTCTCTCTCTCTCTCTCTCTCTCTCTCTCTCTCTCTCTCTCTCTCTCTCTCTCTCTCTCTCTCTCTCTCTCTCTCTCCCCTCTCCCCATCTCTCCAGCTGTATCCATTTCCTTCTGGCAAAAAGCGACTTTATGAATAAATGATACTGAATAGCTGAAGGTTCAGATACTAAATAATGAATTTCACCACCAAAAACACAACAACTTCTCCAATCATAAAATAGCGCTCCCCTTCCATATTGATTGTGCTTTGCTTTGGCAACCAGATGCAGAGCAACACAGGCAGCATCCATGTGTGCGTGAGAGAGCGTGAGAGGGTTAGCCGAGTCCCTCCGACCCAAAACCAGTGGAAGCTGGGACTCGGGCTCCAGAAACACCGCCTGGCTGCCACCACGATCCCGTCGGCTTATTTCCGCATGGATAATGGAGAGGAGAAATATAGGGGAGGGAGAAGTGGGGGAGCAGGGGGGGGTAAATTCAGCGAAAGAACTTCTTCACGGGACGCCTGATACACAGTAAGTGCGGTCATCTGTTCTGTGGCTTTTTTGCAGCTTGGGCTGATGATGGTGTTGTGTGTCAGTGTGTGTGAGGTGCTGCCTGCGAGTCGAACGCGTGAGCGTGTTGAAGCGAGAGAGGGAGAGAGAGGGCGAGAGAGGGGGAGAGAGAGGGAGATATAGAGAGAGAGGGGGGGGGGGGGAGCAGGGGGGGTGAGAGAGTGTGCACTCACTTGAGGAAGTTGCTTTCTAACTCTAGTGGTCTTTGACAGCAATATGACCCACATGAATGAGTGTGTGTAGATTGTTTTTACACCTGTCTCAAAGTGTCATTGTTTTAGGCAGGCCGTGGTCTGTGTGTATCAGAGCTCAGTGAGGCTGGTCACGTGTGTTTATGGCGTACAATATGAGTCTGTTTTCGTTAGTAACTTTCTGTATTCTTCGGCTGGATGGCTAAAAAAGTGTTTGTTAATACTTTTTTTTAATTTGTAAATAAATGTAAGTAAGTCAATGTGTTAATAAAAAATTTATTTAGATTTTTTTGAAATACTTATAATTGTATTTTTAATATGTTATATTGATGATTAAGTTATGATTTTTATTGCCTTGCATTATACATTATATGTTTACTATATTTAAAACTAAAGTAGATTTAATGCAACCTGTATAATTTATAAATACTGGCTAATATTTGTTTTTTATAACAACTTATAAATACATAGCCAATCACACGTACTGAAAATAATTCAGCAAAGATATTGGTAACACTTTATTTTAAGGTGATGTAGTCTATAGTAACCATATCTCTATAATAAGTAAATATATAGTTAATTAATATTACTCAGTACTTATTTGAGTAAGTAATGTAACTGCGTCACCTTAAGTGTAAGCAAAATATTTTTTGTAGTAGCCTGTGTATTATAAATTATAAATTCTTAAAAATTAATCGATTTGACAGCAGTTATATATAGCCTATATTACTGCTGTAAAATTGAAGTTTGAAAAATTATATATATATATATATATATATATATATATAATTTAAACATTTTTATATATATAATATATAAAATATATATATATATATATATATTACTGTCAAATCGGTTAATCGCGAGTAATCAAATCTAACATAAAAGTTTGTTTACATTGTGTGTGTGTGTGTGTGTGTGTGTGTGTGTGTGTGTGTGTGTGTGTGTGTGTGTGCGTGCGTGCGTGCGTGCGTGTGTGTGTGTGTGTGTATGTGTGAGTGTGAGTGTGGTTTTTTTTCTATTTAAAGATCTATTTTTGTAGATATTTAGTAAGAAAAACTGTTTAAAAAATGTTTTTGACAACATTTTCAAATATATATATGTGTAGCGTTTTCAAAAATGACATCAACCGAACGCATTTGTTCATCTAAAATCCACCTCCCTCCCCCAAAGTCAAACAGACATGCAATCACATTCACACTTTGAAATCCTCTCAGTAAATGGGTTCAGGTTACCGACCTCGCTGGTAAACACATATTCAAATAGCGTCGTGAGTGTTAAATTATTGACATCTCAATGAATATGTAGATGCAGTGAGGATGTGATGGAAGCTTGTGACCTCACAATGGTGAGATTTGCAGCAGTTTAGAAACTCTACAGCTTCTGCTTTGAGATAACAACCGTTTTGAGTTTTGTTCATATGCATGGGGTGCATTTAGCATTATGTTGTGCGTTTTTAATTTGCTTTGAAGTTATTGTGTTGCATGCATTCCCCTGATAGACACTGTTAGAGAGGCAGTGTTCGGTGTCCCTCATGGAGGAAGTGAGAATTTTTCCTGTTCATGTTTCATTCATTTCCACTGTTGTTCATCAGATCTGTTGGGAGTGAGGATGTATAGCTGCTTTTGTAAAAGAGATTCATATTCTGACTCACTGATTTCTTACTCACAGGAAATGTTGTTACAGTCCTTGTAAAGCAGAATTTTTTTTGCTCTTAACCCCCAAATCCTCAGTATTTATTTAGCCTCAACCCCTTTATATACAGGGATGACGTCAAAACTGGGAAGACACTAGTTCCCTCAAGATTTTCTCATATGTTTTTATAATGGGGTTTTGTTCATTTTGTTCTACAACGTAAACTGCACACACTCACACCCGAAATTGTCTTTAGTCTCATACAATTTGTCTCATACGTTTCTAATAAATACAGCTTAGAAATTTGTGTTTTACCAAAAGTTGTAGAACAAAAAGTTCACTCATAAATAAAAATAAAGAAAAACATTATAAAACCCCATTGGTAAATCTCGAGGGAATCAGTGGCGAATTAGTCTACCGGGTTTTGAAGTCATCTCTGCAACACTCTATTTTGTAGATACTTTCTTTGTATTTGTGTTTTTCATATTGACACAGGGTTTACACAAGGTTCTTAAAGTGCTAGAAGTCCGTGAATTCGGCTTTTTTAAATTTAAGTCCTGGAAAACCCTTGAAAGCAGCCATTTTTATGAAAAGGTACTTTAAAAGTGCTTGAATTAATAAAAGACAATAATATGTAAAAATAAGTAGTGCTTAATTTAATTGATAAAACAATCTTCACGCGCAAAATTAATGCTGCAGTCCGTCTGATATAGATAGGCTTCTGATATGGAGCCATTTTGCATGTCTATTAGTGTGATATTGCTCATGTAAATATCGAAGTATATGATACAGCTTTCATTCTTCAGATCCATGAAAAAATCAGTTTGAATAAGGAAAGCGATATCTTTGTCATAGCATCCTTTCAATGGTTAAAGTTACCACAGTCATTGCATGTGCTGCACTTTATTTGTACCATTTTATTATATTTTTATTTATCTATTTACCTTTTAGAATTTGAAAGATAATGAAGATATTGTTTGATCAATGAGATCTCTGTTTGTAGTCCTTGAAAACAAAAAAAAGTAGTGCTTGAAAAGTCCTTGAAGTCCATTTAAAGCTACAATATGTGATTTTTTTTGCTGCTAGGGGTCGCTGACCTCTTACAATAACAAAAGCATAGATTGATGACGCAGTGAATAAGCGGAATCATGGAACTTGTTGTCATCCTGATGGATCTAATAATGTTTATGGATGAGTGAAAACATTCATGTTTTTTAACATGAATGGTATGAAGCACAGTTGCTAATAAGAGACCGATATCAGCGCCACACGCGAGGCCCGCGGATATAAAAGAATGAGGACATTTCATTCTACCGAACTACCCGCAAGCAACCTGAATTACTACCAACACATGTCAGTTTATTTGACGCATTAAACTTGTGAGGTAACGCAGCCCTGTTTCATTGGTCTACACTATCACACTAAACTGCATTTGAGTGTGTTGAAAAGTCTAGTGTTATTCTATGTGTTAGTTTGTTTGCTACAGTATATGAGACTAGCAGTAAACTAGATCAACATTAGAATAACATACTGATCATATTTGAACATTTCATCATGTTGAGCTATATAACATTGACTTGTTTTATGTAAATTTGCTCACTTTTCTAATAAAGTACATGCAAGAGTGACGTCTCTGTCAAGTCAAAGTTTGCTGCGAAGCTCTCGGCATCTCGAAAACGCCACGCCGATATTGATCCTCATTTAGTTCTCCTTTTGTCCCAAAGTCTGCTTGCCATGATCCATAATGTTTGAACGAAACAAAAACAGTGTGCCGTTATATATTACGCAGTTGTCCATATCTGTCACCAATGTTACTATAGCAGTACAAGCGGAAACCAGGGATAACGCGGATAATACGTCATTGACAGGCGGCTATTTAAAATTGTGAATTTCTCTGAATTTACAAATTCTTGGAAACATTTAGGATAATGTAAGTACATAATTTAAAAAAAATATATCACACTGTGAAAGTGGGTTTTGGATATTTTGATACAAAATTCTTACATATTGTACCTTTAACAGTATCTGTATGATTCCTTTTGATAGAATGTTCAGCATTTGAAATTTAACAGCAACGATGTCAATATTAAAGGGGGGGTGAAATGCTCAGTTTCACTCAATCTCATGTTAATCTTGAGTACCTATAGAGTAGAATTGCATCCTTCATATCTCCAAAAAGTCTTTAGTTTTATTATATTTATAAAAGAAAGATAGGCTGTACCGAGTCTTTCCGGAAAAACCCGAGCGGGTGGAGGCGTACCGTGTGGGCGGAGCTAAATAATCACGACACGAGCGCGCGAAGCTTTTGCGTTGAGAGCGTCTGGAAGCTGTGAGTGACATCCGAAAATAAACCATGGCTAACAATCAGATTCAGCCATACATTTTTGATCCAGAATCAGATCCCGAGGCTGAGATTGAAGACGACCAGCAGCAGCAGCAACGACTACAGCTGGACGTCTCTATGTGGTGTGTAGGCCTACTGGAACGGTATAACTTATAACTTAAACAATATAAGGGCTCCTTCATACAGAACGCGTTTTTGCTCACAAAAACGTGAGATGGGCAGTGAAATGGGTGAAAAACATAAGGTCTCGAGCGTTTTTTTAAAAATAGAAATGATTTGAACTTGAGCGCAGTGTTTTTAGAACACCATGTCATGCGCGAGTTTTACAACATTTGTGTGTTGTAAACAGACAGACTGGTTTATGAGGACATGATTTATTTTTACAATAAACAAACTGACACCTACAGTGGCCAGCTAAACAAATGTATTTAAACACACACCATACATCGCATGCTCCATAGATACATTAACTGTATGTGATCATGTTGTTTACTTTCTGTGCTTACACGCCGATAGTTAACAACTCACAGACATTTGAAGCAGTTTTACTCACCTCCTGCGGTTCCAACGCACGACCGTGAACCTTTATCGTTGGGACTGCTCCATCTTTGAGTATTAGGCGATCTGCAAATCCGGCGTTGAACTGGGCCTTGTTTATAAAACTATTACTGTCGAAATGAAGGGAACAAACAAAAACACTTGCACAACTCCGTTGCTGCTCTGGAAAAACAAAATCCATCCACAGGTCCCTTAACGCTGGGTTCTTTGGAAATTTGTGCAATGTTGTCTTGCCCTGGCAACCAAAAACACACTTTTTTGGTGCCATTTTTTTAATTGCAGCGCAGCCGAGCCCAGCGCTCTGATGGGCATAGGCGTACTCTCGCACGCACTAGGCTACAGATGCGCGCGCGCCCTTCCGGGAGAAGTGCCCTTAAGACCCGTATAAGGAAATTCCGGCGACTCTGACGTCACACAGGCCCGTATTCGAAAAAAACTTTCCGAAACTTGTGACAAACCGGAAGGAGTATTTTTGGAACAGAATTACTCCATCAAACTTACAACTTCATTTTTGAAACTTTGTCCATGTTTAGCATGGGAATCCAACTCTTTAACAGTGTGAAAAACTCACTAAGCATGAAACAGCATTTCACCCCCCCTTTAAAATTACTTACTAAATTGTTTTTGGTATTTTTATTTATGATTGCATATTGAATTTGCAGTTCATGCATATACTTAAATATGAAATATATATATATATATATATGTTTTTAATTGCCTTTACAGTGCACAGTGTCTGTTGATGTAGAAAACGGAATGTGTTGTATTATGAATGAAGTGGTTCTAAGTAACATTTAAAAACCTAAAACCTATTCTTATTTACAACTTTGACCTTATTCTTACAGGTATTTCCTTCAGGAAATGCTAATTGTTGTTCCACATATCAGCACTTAATTTACCTTGAATAGATGTGAAGATCCATTTTAGAATATGAGAGTGAAAGAGTGAGCGAGAGGGCGGCAGAATTTCTGAGAGCACTATAAAAGTTTGATGTTAATCAAGGTGAATTGGGATTGGAGATGACAGGTCCACTCTCCTCCGCTTCCTCCTGTCTGACTCAATTAGATGCCAGTGCAGAAAAACTTCACATTTCACCCAGATGAGATGCAATCACACAAAGTTGCTATTTTTTTAAGAGTACAGTTTTTACACACTTCTGCACTGTGTGTACAGTATGGCCCTGCTGTTGCAATATTCATTAAACTATAAGTGGGAAAAAAATATTTATAAAAATGGAAAGGACATGCTTTTGCCTACAAACTGCACTCTAGTCCAGTATAAAAGTGCATCAATATCCTCATAAAACATGGAAGCACAACATTTAAAAAAAAATTATGGGGCATGTATTTTAAAAAGTGGAATATTTACAGCAGATTTTAAAATATGTTTTTGATTTTATATTTTTCACAATTGTTTATTTTTTACGTAAAAGCATCTATTTTAAATCATTTTTATTTGAAAATCTCTGAGGGTCAAGCTCTATTGCTACAATATTTGTGCCTCGTCTGACAATGTTCCTGACTGTCTATGGCTGTTTTACAAATAAGACAGCCACTCCTCGTGTCATAACCGGGCCCCTGACATGCTTTGGCCCTGTAAATCACCCTGAGATTTGGGCGATCACTCAGGGGCCCCTTGTCGCTTCAGCTGCCCCTGACCCCCTCGGGCAGAGCGGATGTCCCCTGGGCCCGAACCCTTCAGCTGGGAGTGACGAGGTGGAGTTGGTCATTATTAAACCTCTTGCTCATCTCCCTCCCTCGCTCTCGCTCTCTCTCCTCCTATTCCCCTGTGAGCAGTAGAATCATCTCAGCCCGGGCCGCGCGCTTCCTTTCATGTCTGAGATTAGGGTATGGGGGTAGGGAAGGGGGGGCATCACTGTGCTCTCTCAAAGCATCATGGGTAATAAGTGGAAGGCCCCTGGGGGGGCACAGGAGAGAGAGGCAGTGAGTGCGGTGGCTTTTTGATAGTAGAGAGGGTGTTTGGCAAGTTGAATTGGGACAGTCGTGCGAGAGATGAGCCTCCTGCAGCTGGGGTTTCGCTGAGATACGGTACATGCAGATTTTGTGGGAAATACATTCAGTCTTTAGATGTTGGTCCCAGTTGTTCATGTCCTGCTTTCCTTAAAAAAACACTTTTCTCTCTAGTCGACAAGGAGTTGTCGTAGTCAACAGGTCCAGGTTATTCAGACATCTAAAAGTGCAAATCAGGATAAAACCATATTCTGTCAATATTTGCCTTAGTCCAAAATTGTTTTAAATAACCATACGATACACTGGAAAAAATAAAAATGAAAAAGTTTGGATTTAAATAGGCAAATCCTTAAGAGTCTATGATTGGATTATTATGTTTCTAGCATGTTATATGTTTAGCAATCTAACCCTATGGAGTGTGTAGCTTTTCATTTCTTAAACAAACATGTAGGAAGACACATCATAGCCATATTCCAGGATGACAATGTCAAGATTCATCAGGATCAAACTGTGAAAGAATGTTTTGGAGGAAACATGAATCATTTTCACACATGAATTGATGCTCCTCTGAGTCCAGAGCTTAAACTCATTGAAAGTGTTTGGGATGTGCTGGAGGAGACTTTACAGAGTGCTGGACTCTTACATTGACATTGCAAGATCTTGAGCAAAGATTGATGCACATCTGGATGGGTATAACATCACAACATTTATTTCCATCAAAAGGTGCATACGTTTTTGCTCAAGATCTTGTAATGTCAATGCAAGAGTCCAGCACTCTGTAAAGTCTCCTCCAGCACATCCCAAAGACTTTCAATGAGTTTAAGCTCTGGTCTCAGAGGAGCATCAAAATGATTCATCATGCTCCTCATGCTCATGAGTCACACACAAATACTTAAGAATACAGCAGTATTTCAGCTGTGGAATCAATACCAAATGCAGATAATTACATGAAATACTGATTATCATGTTTCATTTAATTACATTAATCAAGCTAATCATAGATTATCACACCAGTGTGTTTTTGACCATTGCCTCTTTTCTTTAATTAATTAATTACAGTAAATGAGTGAAGCTAAAATGAAATACAATAATAGCAATAATGTAAGACTCTTAAGTTTGGGGTCAGTAATTTGTTTTTTGTTTTTTAAATTATCATTTTATTCAGTAAGGATGCGTTAAATTGATCAAAAGTGACAGTGAAAACTTTTTTTTATAATTATTTATAATGTTTTTACTGCTGTTACAAATAAATGCTCTAACTTTTTATTCCAAGAATCCTCAAATATAATATTTAGAAATGTTTCTTGAGCAGCAAATCATCATATTATACTGATTTCTGAAGGATCATGTGACACTGAAGACTGGAGTAATGATGCTCAAAATTCAGCTTTGCATCACATGAATAAATTACATTTTAAAATATATTCAAATAGAAAACATTAATTTTAATTTCTAGCAATATTTCACAATATTGCTGTTTTAATTTGTACTTTTTTTATCAAATAAATGCAGCCTTGGTGAGCAGAAGAGACTTAAAGACATTTAAAAAATCCCAACGCCTACCAACTTTTGTGCAGTTCTGAGTTCCCTGTCAATATTGTAATGTGTTTGCTCTATTTTTTGTTCTATTTGTGCATCTCAAAAGCAAATGCACAACCAGATCTGTTCTTTTAAATGTGTGCAATACGACTACGGGAAAAACTCCCATCTCACTGTCAGCGCTGACAGATGTGGACTTTTCCAAACTTGGCACGGGATGTAATTTAAAGCTGTTATTTTGTGAGAGGTTCCTCTATTCCGTTAATCCTGTCCAAGTCCCCAGGAATTATTAGGAGCATCAATATCTTTAGCATATTGCTGGCGGCTCTGAGACGCTATCTGGTTTCATTATTGGTGTCAGTTCAATCATGGCTCACACCCAAGTGTTTTTCCACCATCGAATAGCATCAATCGACAGAACCATTTGACGAGACACCGCCCCGCTCCTTACACACACACACACACACACACACACACACTTCTGACATCCAGCTAATGTACGCAGCAGTAAGACAGCAGCATGCGTAATGAAGGCTTCATTCTGGGCCGCGGTGCGCAGCTGAGGCAGTCGGACCCATTTCATCAAATATTAATGAAATGGAAGCGTACACCCGGACTACTCCTCTACCACTGCAAGAGACAGAGAAGTGGAATGTGTTTAGGAGCACTGTCTGATGACCGTAATTAGGACCTCTCCAATTAAAAATTCAACAGCTGCAGTTTATTTCAGAGCATGAATCTTCCTCTTGCTACAGCATTTATTTCCTTTTACAAAGTATTTTATTTTACGATGCTAATTGAAGCAGGCTTTTTACCTCCACCCTCAGCGTCTCCCTCCATCTTTCCATGCATCTGTTTTCCTCTACGGCCCCTGATGATTCTGCTGGAAAGCCGCTCTGTTACGGTGTTTGTTTATTTCCTTACTTTTGTTTTGTGCGCGTCTTTATCTGCTTTTACTGATTTGCTATTTATTGTGTGCTTTCTCCCGCATTTGTTTATTTCTCTTGAGTTAGCAACGGTTGAAGAGTTGTGTATGAAACTGGCCGTTTATCTGCTCTGAGAGTGAAGGATTTCTGCTATATTAATCATCAGATATTTAGCGTGACCCCTGACCTTTGACCGCATGTTTATCATGTTCGCAATGGCTGCCAAATAATGCATTCTGCTCTTTCTACTTTTGCACTATGAAGCATACTACACTATAGTTCAAAAGTTCAAAGATTTTTAATGTGTCAGAAAAAAGTCCTTATGCTTATTTGTTTGATAAAAAATACAGTAAAAACTAACAATTATTACAATTTAAAATAAATGTTTTCTATTTGAATATATTGTGAAATGTAATTTATTCCTGTGATCAAAGCTGAATTTCCAGCATCATTTCTCCAGTCTTCAGTGTCACATGATCCTTCAGAAATATACTGAATATACTTTTTTCTTAAGATTCTTTGATGAACCGAAAACTCAAAAAACAGCATTTATATGAAATAGACCATTTTTTTGTTTTGTTTTTTTTAACAATGTAAAAGTCTTTACTGTCACTTTTGATCAATTTAAGGCCTCCTACCTGAATAAAAGTATTAATTTCTTTACAAAAAAAATTTGTATTGACCCCAAACGTTTGACTGGGAGTGTACTAACAGAACACAGACTGAATTCAGAGTATCATATAACATACAGTACTACTTTACAATTTCTAACATAAGAAGTAGTATGCTATTCTGAATTCAGCCACATTTTCTCTCTGACCTACAATGTTGTCCCAAACAATGCATTGGACTCTAGAAGCAATATGAACCATTATTTTTTAACTAGAAATTCTTTAATAATTTGATTTCCAATTTAAGTCATGTGGCAACAATGTAGCATAATGCTTTTTGAAACTGCATACTGTTTCATGTACTTAAAAAAAAGTATACCGTGTAATACTTAAATCTAGAAGTAGCTACTGTTCGTAAAGTGATCTGTTTTCTTCTGTCTCTGTGTAAGCTTGTATTACTTTAGTATATATTGTGTGTGAGTTGAGTTAGAGTGTTTTTGTACTTGTGGAACATGTGCAGTATGTGTGTTTGTGTACTTTTACTCATGTAATGCCTTTGTCGGCATGAACCCTGAGGCATTTATTTGTGCATTTGACAACACCGTACCTAATGGAAACAGTCAACTTTGGTGTTTCCGCGTTTGATTCATTCACGCTAACACGTGTTTGTGTTAAACAAAGCCAGAGCCCTGGAGTAGCTCAGTTTAGAGGAACAATACGCTGAGGATGAGAGCAGACGAACACTTTGGCCTCCACTCTTCTGATGAAACCGGTAATCGGCTCTTGTTGGCTTTATAGTCGTATTGGGAAATGAACAATGAGAAAGGCTCGTGTTTCAGAGCGCACAAACACACACACACACACACAGACGCAAATGCAGCTGCTCAAATGGTTTCAGTCCTTTAAAATATCTCTGCTTTCATAGGCCTGTCACCCCGTCTCTCTCTCTCTCTCTCTCTCTCTCTCTCTCTCTCTCTCTCTCTCTCTCTCTCTCTCTCTCTCTCTGCTCTGCTTGACACAGGCACAGAGAATATAGTGCGAGCAGATGCCAAAGGCTTCTGAGCGAGACGGAAAGAGAGAGAGAGCTTCTCTTTGATGTCATTCAGCAGACGAAAAAACAAAACAAAAAAACAGCAAGAAACAAACACTGGTGCAGAAGTGCAGTGAAGCCCGGGTCTACCTGTCTTCATTCAGATCTCTCATCTTAATGCTTTATCAACACATCCAAATCCTGTCACTGTCTCCCAGCCGGAGCCGAGCGGCCCACTGAGCCTAAAATCAAGCCAAAACTGCTCTCATCTTCTGCTTTTAACCCTAAAAGTGTGTGGTTTGAGAGCGGAGGAGGTCCACCTGTTCTGAATTCATGTCATTATCATTCTGCAGCTGTATTCAAAGCCAAGAGCAACTCCAGAGAGGGAGAAATAGACTTCCGGATTGGATTTTCTGTTAGCAACAACTGATCCAATAATAATAACTTGACACTGCAGTATACTATATATATATATATATATATATATATATATATATATATATATATATATATATATATATATATATATATATATATATATATCTACTATATAATTTTTGTCATATAATTAAACCAAGTGTTTCTCTTGGCAGAGAATGTACAGCTATTTTTGGAAGTTATAATAATGTTGTAGTTATAACATCTGCCAGCAGGGTTAACTAGCCAAACCCGACCCCTTGATATTATTCCTTTAATAAAACATTATTCCCTGATTTAACATTTCCGAAACATAAAGAGTATGGCCATAGGATGAAATAATAATAGCATAGTGATGTTTTGACTGTAAACAAAAAACATGGGTATAATACAATTTTCTTGAAATAAAATTGATATTGCGATTTAATTAAATATACTAGCTATATGTGCTTTGTTTTTCATAGTGAAGATGTTTGTAATGTAATTTTACTGTAGTCCAATAATAAAATTATTATTAGTATTATTAAATACTCATTTTTATCTTACACAATAATAGTATTGGTATATATTTCTTATTTTGTGGATTTTTTTATTTAAAGTTACTATGAAATCAAAATGGACAATTCTTGTTTTTTTATGGAATATTGCAGTGTTTATTATAAATGATTTATACAAGCACATTCTTTTGTATTCGTATGGCTTGTAGTTTTTAAAAAATAGTGCCATCTCTTCTCTTCTCTGATGACATGTTTACTGGCGCGAGGGCGGAGCAACCTGTCACTCACATGAGATCGACCAATAGCAAACCACAACCTTCCAATCACTTTCCCTGATCCCTCAAATCTGATTGGTTGATTGGAATGTCAACAAAGAAAGATGTTGGTCCAGGATCATGTTGTACTTGGTGAAATCGAGCTCTGCTTATTGTGCATTGACAATGCCATATGTAATGGAAACAGTCAACTTTGAAAAATTCACAATAAAAAAATATATTTTTTTCCCAGCTTTTTACAATTATTTTTATTTTGATCCCCAATAAGATCACCAGCATCAGTTCTAGAACAAGCTATTTCAGAGCTAAGTCATCTAAGCAAAAAAAATCCAATATCTGATATTGCAGTATTAGTGAGTAATTATTAATAAACTGTTGTTTTGTTTATGTTCTATAAGCTGCTATTTTTAAGTATGATAATGTATGAAGGATTACTTCACTTCAGTAACAAGCTGTTCCCTTTCAGTCGATAACGTCGGACGTAGTCGACGCGACTGAAATGGGATCACGCTAGGGAGCCTATCATCTTCGAGTACTATTGAACGAGCCAATGTAATTGGCGTGCGTGATTCGCATCACACACTCCGCCCCCGCGGCGCGGGTATAAATACGGAAGTGGATGCACGCACTAGTTGCCTTTCGCTTCGGAGCCGATCGTTTGATGTCTCTGAGAGTGCTGTTGTCTACAACGAGCGAGTGTGTCGGTGTTCTTCAGGAAGACTCTCCCAGTGCTGGTGTTCTACAGCGCGAGTGCAGCGGTGATCGCGAGCTTTGAGCTCTCAACTGCTGTTTTAACAGCAACAAATTTCTAAATGTTTGTGTGTGTTGATGGCTGGTTAGAGGGCGGAAAAGTGAGTGCTTCACTGTTTCAGTTCTCTGTTCAGTGTTGCCGCGGTCATTTCCCTGTGTGCTCCGGCACTGGTGACGGTCCTATTTTCTGAAAGAGCAACACGGGTGCGTTTGCGTCTTTTTCAAGATGTCATTCCGCCCGTGCGTTTCTGGGTGCGGTCGTTCCCTGTCTCTCTCTGATGGTCACAACTGTTGTGTCACGTGTTTGGCTTACAGCACGCTGAGACAGCTTTTGTGGACAGCTCATGTTTTCACTGTGGGAACATGACTGTCGCAGTGTTGAGGGCGAGACTCGCCTTCGTTCGCGGAGGGCGAGTCCCCATCACCATGCCCCACCCTCGGGTGCTGTGTGGGATGGGTGACCGGAGGATAGTGTTGGATGTCCCGCCCGGTAACCATTCCCTGTGGGCTCCTCACTCCTCCCTTCCACTGCAACCACTGGAGCCTCCTGTGTTGTCTGCTGGTCCATCTGTAATGGGTGGGCCAGCGGTTTCAC
This sequence comes from Siphateles boraxobius, assembly GCF_051911475.1. NCBI lineage: Eukaryota > Metazoa > Chordata > Actinopteri > Cypriniformes > Leuciscidae > Siphateles > Siphateles boraxobius. The sequence goes on from NW_027509042.1 coordinate 41,953,695, forward strand.
TCGGGGCTCCCCGGGAGGACAGGACGCCGATTGCAGCATCAGAGGGTGAGCTGACTTCTGGAGATGATGACTCGGCTGCATTGTCTCCCTCCGGGAGTTCAATGTTGCCCGAGCCGGATCCAGAATTATCAGCTATGCTGAAACGGGCCGCCGAGGCTGCCGGGCTCGAGTGGAACCTCCACCGTGTCCCGTTCAGTCTCGGTTGGAATCTGGAGTTTGGTATCTTGGGGCGGGCCGCGCTGGTTCTCAGCTCGCCGCCCCAGTGCCTTTCTTTCCCGAAATGCATGGAGAGCTTATCAGGTGGTGAACAGCATCTTTCTCTGCCAGAAACTGCCTGAATAGCTTTTCCCCCTCATTACCCTTGATGGAGGAACGGTGAAGGGTTGCGAGGTGTCCCTCCATTGGAGCGGTCTGTCGACACAGGTGCACCTGTGTCCGGCGGCCGCTGCCTTTTGGGGGGATCCTCGTCTCCCCCCTAAGGCCTGTGAGTTTCGTCCGTTCCGACGGGCAGAGCTTACAAAGCCTGTGGGCAAGCCCCTTCCTCTTGCGTGCCATGGCGTTGCTGCAGGCTAGGGCACCCATGGCATGCACGAGGGTAATCCAGACCGTGCGCTCATAGGTGAGCACCGCACTGCATCCGACCTCACCCTCCGGGGTACGGGTGTCGTAGCGTGCGTGATCGGTCTGGCGATGTCCACCTTGGTGGTCCAGTAGCGCCTTCGTTGGCTCAGCCTGGTTGGTATGGCGGATGCGGACAAGGTTCGGTTCCTGGTCTCCCCAATTTCCCAGGTTGGGCTGGTCGGCGACGCGGTGGAGAACTGCATCAAACAGTTCTCTGCCGCTCAAGCGCAGACGGAGGTCATCCGGCACATCCTGCCCCGGTGGCCAGCTGCTGCCTCCACCCGCCGCCGGTGGCAGCTCCTCCGCCTGCTCGTCGCCGTGGGCGTTCTCCGGCCGCCGCTCCTGCTGGCCCTCCGCAGCAGCCTCCACCCAGGCCTCAGCAGGGAGCCGGCCGCAGTAGAGACGCCCAGCCCGCTCCAGGCGCTGCCAAGCCAGGTGGCAAGCGACAGCGAAAGCATTCCGGAGCGGGCCGCCCAGGAATGGATGAGATGCTCTTGGAGTGGCACGATCACTCCCTCCCCCCGGGTGAGGGCCGGGTGGAGCCTTTGTTTGTGTGTGTGTCTGTTCCGCCGCTGGCTCCCTAAAAAAAAAAAAAAAAAAGCGGAGCAAGCGGTACCCACACTTCAAAGAGAGAGCAATTTCATCTGTTCCTGGGTCCCAAGAGGGCCAGTCTGGCGGGTGTGACCCTGTATAGCCTTACACCCCTCAGCTCCCCCTTGGTCGCCAGCAGGCAGCTTGGTGCGTTCGAGGACCCGGTCATCCGCCTTCTCACGCGCCCCCTGCCGCTTGTGGAGACAGGTAAGTGTTGCACAGCACACTAACACCACTCTCTCTACTTTGCTGCCCCACCTCAGGCTCGGCTACCCCGCTCAAGTCAGTGATAGTCATCACATTAGGTGTTGAGCAGACGTGCTCCTGAAAATTCAGTGATATTCATCACACCGAGTGTTGAGCAGTGCTCCTGACTTGTGCGTGCTTATCTTATCCTGCTGGCGAAGGATTTGATATAGCCGCTCCTCCAGCCGGTACGAAGGCCAGTTGTAAACTCGTTCTTCGTGCTACTAGGTGGTGGGTCGTGACCATCTTGGCCCAAGATTGGTCTGCAGCTTTGACCTGAAAGACATGTGCTTCAGATCTCTACCTCCCGCACCGCAGGCCATCCTGTGTGTTGCGTCTAAGGGTGGAGTATCAGTACAGTGTCCTTCCCCTCGAGTGCTCCAGAGCCCGTTGGGTCTTCAGGTCAACTGGAAGAGAGTAATCTCGCCCACGGGCTGAGTATCTCTTTTCTAGTTTTGGAGAGGTACTCGGTCCAACATGTCTCTCCAATGAGAATGTGTTCAGCTGGTGTTGAAGTGAGAAAGGGTCCCACTGAAAGAACTTTCAGAGGCTCCTGGGGTATATGGTAGTCGCAGCCTTTGGCTCCCTCCATATGTGACCGCTTCAGCGCTAGCTTCAAGATCGAGTCCCGAGGTGACCGTGGCAGAGCAGCTCACCCTGTGTGACTATAGTTCATCCCGGTCTGCTGCCAAACCCTCTTCAACAGAGCGGCAATGTACAAAGGGCGTGTTTTAACGGGGGCCTGGGCGACCCCCGACTACACGGGCATTCGTGCCTCGAGTTGTTAGACATTGCGACCGTTGCGCAAGCTTCCCCTGCATGTCACAAACTCACCCGTCACCTCCTCCTTGGAGTCAGACGCTTCTGAGGGCGCCTTGTTCCACTCCTCCCGCTTACTCAATCGTGCCGCCATCGAGCCTCACGACAGTTATAGCCAGGGCAAGTGGAGACTCCATCCCCTGGGTCCGGCTGGGTCATGACCATTCCGGGGCCGCTCAGTTGCCCCCCCGGTTTTATTTTTCCGCCAGTGTTTGGGTAAACCGAGCGGACTACCCTTGGACAAACACTGGGACTCAGCGGCCCCAGGGGCCCGCAGAAATGCGTTTAACCCCAGTGAGCCTTCTAAAAGTGACTGCGACTCATGGTCGCCTTGCACCTGCAAGTCAGTGAAATCATCACTCTTCATGTTGAGCAGATTTGCTCCTGAAACTCAGTGAAGTTCATCGCACTCTGGTGTTGAGCAGCAATGCTCCTGTAGCTCAGTGAGTCCATCACAGGTAGCTCAGTGAATTCATCACACGCAGTGCTGAGCAGAAATGCTCCTGGTGCTCAGTGAAGTTCCTCGCACTCAAGTGTCGAGCGGAAATGCTCCTGAAGCTCAGTGAGTTTATCACACTCAGGTGTTGAGCAGTAATGCTCCTGAAGCTCAGTGAACTTGTCACACTCAAGTGCTGAGCAGAAATGCTCCTGTCGCTCAGTGAGGTTCTTCGTACTCAAGTGTTGAGCAGAAATGCTCCTGAAGCTCGGTGAGTTTATCACACTCAGGTGTTGAGCAGGAATGCTCCTGAAGCTCAGTGAACTTGTCACACCCAAGTGCTGAGCAGAAAATGCTCCTGAAGCCCAGTGATCTTCACATGTTGTGTTGAGCAATGCTCCTGTCTTTTGCGCCCGTCACTTGCACCTACGTGCCATGTCAGGAGAGGAACAGGTCTTCATAGTTGCCCCTCATTGGCCCAACTAGACCTGGTTCCCTTCAACAGCCTTCCTGACTTCCCCTGGAAACTCTTTCGGGGACGGGGCACGATGGCACACGCGTTCTTCCCCCGGAGATTCCGGGCGGTCTTACATCTGAACGCGGAGGTTCAGGTGGCTATCACAAGAACATGTGTTAGTTACCATCACTTCTGCGAGCACCCCCTAGAATTGGGTAGCGTGCTTACGCCTTTAGAAGTGGAACCTAGTCGTTGAGTGCGTCTTCTCCCCTGAGGAGATCCTGAAAGCTTTCGATCACTTCAGTGCTCTCTTTCCTGCAAAATGGGTTGCAGTAGGCTGTTTTCTTAAATCACCCTCAAAATGATGTTGCCTCGGTGTTTAAACGACGCTCATCGTGTTGCAGAAGTATGCAGAAGCACGTTCTGATCGTCAGGTTCCTGAGGAGCAAGGTCTTGTAAATCCTTGTGTCCCTCTTTATCCTCTTGGGCCTTGTCCCTGGTGCGACTGCACTGCAGAGACCGCCCCTGAGCCACTGCAGGTAGTGAGTTAAAAATTCTGTTATATCAGTTCTCCTGCTCGCGTGGTCTCTACTAGAGGGTAGGGACTTGCTCGCTTTCGGTCAACGTATTGTGCCTGGAGTCTGGGCCGGCTAACTCTCACAAGCTGAGACCCCGGCTCGGATTGTGCCCAAGGTTCCTACCTCTCCCGTAATAGGAGCAGGTGGTGAGCCTGCAAGCGCTGCCCTGGAGGAGGCAGATCCAGCCCTGGCTTCTCTGTCCGATTCGCTTGGACGTGTACAGAATGCAAGTCATAGACCTCAGACCAGCTCTTCAAATATCTGTTGGAATTCAGCAGAGAGGGAAGGCTGTTTCCATGCAAAGTTGCACTTAGTGCTTGCCTTCATTTCGGCAAAGATCCGAGATGCAACATGTCCACTTAGGTGTTGAGCTCCTCTATGATGAGTGTAAAGTGCTCCGCCTGGGCGTTGACGATATACTTTGCTAAACAGATTCTAGAGTTGGGGGCTGGACGACACCTAGTTGAACCGCTGCTTCCCGTGGGCTCCCTTCTCATGAAGCCAGTTTCACCGTGAGCCCGGTTCAAGTGTCGGCTTGCGGCGCCATTCCCCTCCTATGGACTGGATACGTGCGCCTTTCTACTCCAGTTGAGTTCCCTTAAAATTGAACCCTGTTGAGTTCCTCCACACCCCTCCGACGTCGGACGTGCGGAACGTCTGGTGTTAGGCCTACCACTCGTAAGCAGTGTGGAACCTGTGTTAGGCTGGGTCCATATGTTGCGGTCCCTTCGGTGACCCCATATGTGTATTCTTCCACGATACGGCTCCCTGCGGTGAGCCCGTGTCTTCCCTCGGCAGAGTCTCTCTGCCGTCACTGTCCGGTGTGTCTCCCCCCGTCTTAGGCTGGAGCCACCCCAGTGACATTCCATATGTTAGACTGCCCGGTTTCCGCCCAGTTCATATGTGTATTCTCCACATTTCCTCCCTCGGGTTGGATGTGGCTTCCGCAGCGTCCCTTCCTTCCAACGTACGGGGAACGCTTTCCCAGTGGTCCTGTAGGAACAGCAGTGACTTCCCTGGCCTAAGCCCTGTCCTTCCCCGCCTTAAGTTTGCGGGGGCATCAGGAGGCTTTGGTTTAGGCACTGGAAGGTGGCAGCGTTAGTGGCGTGTTCAATGGTTGATCCCATTTCAGTCGCGTCGACTACGTCCGACGTTATCGACTGAAAGGGAACGTCCTGGTTGCGTATGCAACCCACCGTTCCCTGAAGGAGGGAACGGAGGACGTAGTCCCCTTGCCACTACCGCTGGACCACCGCTGACCCCGGGTTACTCTCGGCTCCTCAGCGAAAAGCAACTAGTGCGTGCATCCACTTCCGTATTTATACCCGCGCCGCGGGGGCGGAGTGTGTGATGTGAATCACGCACGCCAATTACATTGGCTCGTTCAATAGTACTCGAAGATGATAGGCTCCCTAGCGTGATCCCATTTCAGTCGCGTCGACTACGTCCTCCGTTCCCTCCTTCAGGGAACGGTGGGTTGCATACGCAACCAGGACGTTTAGGTTGGCTCTGTATATACTACAGAGATGTACTACATAGATATAAATTCTGAATTAGAGTAAACTGGATTGAATAATAACTAATGTGTGTGTGTGTGTGTGCAGAACAGGATTAGGCTCTCAGAAGAGATGTGCTATTCATTTCATTAAATATGTACAAAAGTTACATTATCTTATGTTCTTTAACCAAATTTTAAACATTTCATCAACAATTCCATTGTTTTTCCTTGAGAATTGGTGCAGAAAAGCTTAAAAATGTGTACAGATTCCATGTGGACTTTAGTCATCATCCCTTAGAGGCTCTCTAAATCGCACCAATCAGCGGTCAAAAGTCAGCTCGTGATAAATCTTCATATGCACGATTATAATCATTCACCCCAAAAATACTCAAATATAAATACAGGCCTAAGCACACGTTCATCTGCACTTCCTCTGACTAATGAGCTCATGGATCATGAAGGGGGTGAGGATCATGTCTTCATTACATTTAAATGAGATCTGTCTGAATCATTGTTCAAACAGACTCCTGTTTTTTTTTCCCATATGGAAGATTAAAAGCATTCGAAACCATTTTCTGTGTAAATTTGTCCAGGCGTTCATGTTATTGAACCTTATCCGAGAGCGGGACAGGACAGAATTGGTGAAGATTGCTCCAGGTTCTTGACAAACATTATCTAATAAGAGCTGTTTCACCTCTGCTGAAATGTCCCCTCTTCACAACATAATCTCACTCCACTGCTTCACTTCAAATTAACCAAGTATGAATCTTGGTTCCTCTACATGATGGCCTATTTTTTTTATTATTATTATTATTATTAAATGGAAACCAATATACAAGACTACCAACAAATGTATTTTAAGAGGTATTTTGTTAATGGTAATTCTTATATTTCATCCTTAATATCACCATTTTATAATTCAAAAGTTTGAGGTCAGTGAGATTTTTTTTCCTTCCAAAAAAGTGATTTTATTCAGCAAAGATGCATTAAATTGATCAAAAGACAGTACAGAAGTAAAGACTTTTTCGTTCTTACAAAAAAATTCAAGTCATTTTCTTTTTAAACTTTCTTTTCATCATAGAAAGTCTGGCATATAGGCGACATAAAAATGATAATGAAAACATTATTATAATTGTGTGCTTGGGGCATGGATTTTAATGGTGAGACTTTTGTTTTTCTAATCAGGCTCTCAAAAATGATATAAAAACTAATTAAATTTATCGGCCAATGTATCTGTTATCGGCTTTCAAATATAAAGAGTTATCAGTCAAAATTGTCATATCAGTGCATCCCTATAAAATATGCAACAGTTATTTTAAATTGTAATAATATTTCACAATATTTTGTAATGGTATTTCACAATATTTTGTGATAATATGTCACAATATTAATGTTTTTATTGTATATTTGATCAAATAAATGCAGCTTGATGAATATAAAATCATTTCAAAAACATTAATAAATTTGACTGATTCCAAACTTTTGAACAGTAGTGTTCTTTCTTTAAAATTAACGTTTGAAAACTCCCATTGACTTGATATTGATATCATCACATTATTTGCATACTGGATTCTAAATGGTCTTTTTACAATGTGATTGGTCTTTTCTTTTTTGCTCCTATCAACAGTTTATAGCCACTAAATGCTATACAGTCAAGAGAGTAAATAAGGGCCCTTTCACACCTACATTGTTTGGTCCGGACTTTCGGACTTTTCAGTTTGGTCCGAATCAAAATTGCAGGTGTGAAACCTCCCCCGGACCACGGTCCGGACCAAACAGAGGAAATTTGGTCCGACGAAAAGAGGTAGTCTCGGTCCGGATCAAACTGAACAAAGGTTTGGTTCGTTTCTAGTGTGAAAGCATTTCTGTATGGTTCGGACTTTCAGACCTTTTACAGGAAGTTCCGGTGGTTCCCGCATAGCCGAAAAAACGGAAGGTGGCAGGAAAAATGAGCCGTACGCACATGGGGAGAGGAGGAGACGAGATTTTTAATTGAAGTATGGTCTGATGACATAATTAGAAGTCAACTGGAAAACATGCACACAAAAAAAGAGCTCGCATGATTGCTTGCAGTCTTCTCCTCCTTTCCTGCCGGCGACGATAAAATGTTCGCACGACGAGGACGTTTATTTGGCGAATTTGAACTAGCCTTGTGTATAGTTGGTGCTGCAGGTAATTATGCCATAAAAATAACAATACAGTTGCAACGATATGCACGTCCATTTACAAACCAATCAATGTCAAGATGCAGCCCACATAGATGATGACGACAGGACGCAAGTATGTCACGTAAAGTTCTTTAGTGCGCTCGCATAATTGCAGTGTGAAACCAAACCAAAACTTTCTGAAAGTATAAAATGTAACAAAATGTGAACTGTGGTTCGGACCTTGGTGCGGACTTTCAGGTGTGAAAACACTCCCCTAAGATACGTGACGAGTGTAACATCACCCTGATGCAACATTTCCTACCTGCTCCTGAACTAGATTAAAATCTAAACTTTAACTCTCTGCCTTACAAGCACTGGTATGATATCTCCTCCAGGAAATGCAAATCTAGTTTATTTTCTTTTTTGAGAAGGCATCTCATTAAAGGTATTTTATTGGTGAACGGCAGGATTTTGTCTTCAGGCTGTGTGTGTGTGTGTGTGTGTGTGTGTGTGTGTGTGTGTGTGTGTGTGTGTGTGTGTGTGTGTGTGTGTGTGTGTGTGTGTGTGTGTGTGTGTGTGTGTGTGTGTGTGTGTGTGTGTGTGTGTGTGTGTGTGTGTGTGTGTGTGTGTGTGTGTGTGTGTGTGTGTGTGTGTGTGTGTGTGGGCAGTGCTGTGATTAAATTGGGCTGTAGGATCACAGACAGACCCATATGTTCATTACTGCCATGATCACAGACAGGTTCCGCCCACGGCCATACACTGAGACGGGGTGGAAGAGTGTGACTCCTGGGAGAACAGGGTGGAGAGGATGATATTTGCCACTCAGAAAGGGGGATACATGAACATCCACACATATACATAAGAAATGACTTCAGAAACATACACAATAGTACACACTGTTTCTAGAATATAGGTCAAAATTTAGCCCATACCCGAGACTGTGTGACCTGACCCAACTCATACTGTCAAATTGTAAGCCTGAACTCAAGCTGTGCAAGCAAGCTTGCATATTCATGACAAAGCTTACATTAAATTAAGGCAAGACATGACAGGCATGCATTGTTTCATTTTGAGCCATAAATCCACAGTATACTGTTCGTACACCTATAACTATAACTATACAGTTTTATTTCTATCTGAATTCTGAAGGTTTTTTACAGAGGGATTTGTTCATATATAATTTGCCTCATTTCATACAGCATTTTATTTTAAAAAAATTTGTCCGTTGACAATAGTTTCTGATTATTGAGAATATTTGGGCTGTTAATACGCTGAACAAAATTATAAACACAGCACTTTTGTTTTTGCCCCCATTTTTCATGAGCTGAACTCAAAGATCTAAGACTTTTTCTATGCACACAAAAGGCCTATTTCTCTCAAATATTGTTCACAAATCTGTCTGAATCTGTGTTAGTGAGCACTTCTCCTTTGCCGAGATAATCCATCCACCTTACAGGTGTGGCATATCAAGATGCTGATTAGTAGGGTTGGTTATCGGTTGGGTTTTATCCGATACCAGTACCTACTCCGTATTTTTTAAACGGTTCCGGTGCTTAAACGGTTCTTGAAACGGTACTTAAGAAAACGAAACCGCACACACTTTGTCAAAAAAGAATACCCTTTTATTTACAGGGCCAAACTGGACACAATATTAACCTGAATCTTTAAACAATATAAATACAAGTAACATATGGTAATACGAAAGTTCCAGGAGTTTCCCACATATTGATAGCGGCTCCCTGATGCCCGTAAATTAGTTAAAATCTCCCAGAATTTAGAGCGAGCGAGCAAGAGCGTGCTCCAAACCGTATAGAGTGGGCACGGCGGAGAGGGAGAGAGCGAGAGACCTTGCGTGTGTGTGCCTTATGAAGCGCATGTAAGACAGAGAGTCAGGCACCGAAATCAGGCACCAAAATTTTCGTTCTTATTCGTCTCGTTACTACCGTTTACGTCGGAACCGGTTCCCTGTTGGCACCGTGTTTCGGTACCCAACCCTACTTATTAGACAGCATAATTATTGCACAGGTGTGCCTTAGGCTGGCCACAATAAAAGGCCACTCTAAAATGTGCAGTTTTATCACACAGCACAAGGCCACAGATGTCACAAGTTTTGAGGGAGCGTGCAATTGGCATGCTGACTGCAGCAATGTCCACCAGAACTGTTGCCCGTGAGTTGAATGTTATTTTCTCTACCATAAGTCGTCTCCAAATGCGTTTCAGAGAATTTGGCAGTACATCTAACCGGCCTCACAACCACAGACCACGTGTAACCACACCAGCCCAGGACCTCCACATCCAGCATCTTCACCTCCAAGATCATCTGAGACCAGCTACTCAAACAGCTGCTGCAAAAATCGGTTTGCATAACCAAAGAATTTCTGCACAAACTGTCAGAAACTGTCTCAGGGAAGCTCATCTGCATGCTCGTCATCCTCATCGTGGTCTCTACCTGACTGCAGTTCATCGTCGTAACTGACTTGAGTGGGCAAATGCTCACATTCAATTGCGTCTGGCACTTTAGAGAGGTGTTCTCTTCACGGATGAATCCCGGTTTTCACTGTTCAGGGCAGATGGCAGACAGCGTGTATGGAGTTGTGTAGATGAGCGGTTTGCTGATGTCAACGTTGTGGATTGAGTGGCCCATGGTGGTGGTAGGGTTATGGGCAGGCGTATGTTATGGACAACGGACACAGGTGCATTTTATTGATGGCATTTTGAATGCACAGAGATACCGTGATGAGATCCAGAGGCCCATTGTTGTGCCATTCATCCACGACCATCACCTCATGTTGCAGCATGATAACGTACGGCCCCATGTTGCAAGGATCTGTACACAGTTCCTGGAAGCTGAAAATATCTCAGTTCTTGCATTACCAGCATACTCACCCATTGAGCATGTTTGGGATGCTCTGGATCGGCGTACACGACAACATTCCACAGGTCACAATCAACAACCTGATCAACTCTATGTGAAGGAGATGTGTTGCACTGCGTGAGACAAATGGTGGTCACAACAGATACTGACTGGTTTTGGGACCCCCCCCCCCCCCCAGACTCCCCCAATATAGTAAAACTCCACATTTTAGAGTGGCCTTTTATTGAGGCCAGCCTAAGGCACACCTGTGCAATAATCATGCTGTCTAATCAGCATCTTGATATGCCACACCTGTGAGTTGGATGGATTATCTCAGCAAAGGAGAAGTGCTCACTAACACAGATTTTTGAACAATATTGAGAGAAATAGGCCTTTTGTGTACATAGAAAAAGTCTTAGATCTTTGAGTTCAGCTGATCAATGGGAGTTTCAGGCAACAAAAAAAAAGTGTTGCATTTATAATTTTGTTCAGTGTACATACAATTTTCAGGATGTTTTTTATATATGTGAGTTATATAATATAGGAACATATATGTAAAGTCACAGGACAGAGGTAGATTCATGCTCCATACTCGTCTCATTCGCACAAAAATAAATATTATATTTATTCTCAATCTCACATGTTCACTGCTGTATACAATAAGTGTGAATTATTCAGTGACTTTCTAGGTGATCAACTTTTTAAAGATTTTTTTATGAGCAAAACACAGTTTCAGAAATGTGTAAAAAATATTGGGTTACACATTATTTTAAGGTGATGTAGTTACATTGTACTTACTCCAACAAGTATTGAATAATATTAATTAAATTGTACTTACAATCGAGTTACGGTTAGGGTTAGGGTTTGGTTTACTTGTAATTATGCACAATTTACTGTTATTACTATAGTAAGTATAGCATTTAACTACCAGTGGCGGCTGCTGGTCTTTCAAAGAGGGGAAGCTGTATTAATGAATGAATAGAAGCATGAACAAACGATCTAAGAAAAAGATATTAAACTCGACGGAGGAAATGCGGGAATTAGGTTACACTGAAACAAGGAATATGTTGTATAATTGTGTGAATTTATGATGAAAATTGGTTAGCAATTTCACCAAGCAAATACCAAGAAATAGGTTGCAGCAGTTTGTCTTTCAACTACACTTGCAAAATCCGCGATGGGACTAAGCTCAAATAGCTTCAGCGTCAGCGAATTTTTATAGTACAAAATCGCTGTCAATCAAAAGGAGATGCAGTCTTTCAAAAGACCCTCCAATCATCACGCAGAAGCCCCAAGTCCAGCCACGCCCACTCCTCCATTCACCCCTGAGAAGCTGAGTCTTAAAGAAATCCCCCCTGGTAACTACATCACCTTCAAATGAAGTGTTGCCAAATATTGTTTTCAATACTGAATTACTTATCAGAACCTGAAGCTAGACATGAAAACCAAGCTGAACCTGGTGCAGCATTATGTGTTGGGTAGCAGAACTCTAGTGTGTGGATAGGACAAGATCAGAAACAAGGCCACTGGAGAATTTGTGTATTTATATTATAGAGATACAGGCCTCCAAAGTGCACATTTCTGTGTCTCTCTCATCCACATCCTGGTTGGGTCCTGTCACTCAGTCTCCTGGTGTGTGTCTTCCTTTCTCAGGGGCTGCAGGGGCCCCTGCTGTAGAGCCTCTCATCTGCTCTCATTGCCTCCAGCTCTATGCCATAAGTGCATTGATTTCCATGTACGTCTAATTACTGCTCATAATCTATTCATTCCTGCTCCGGCAGAGAGCAGCAGCTGTCCCTGCACTGCCTTCTAACACCCGCAGACCCAGAACTCTCACACACACACACACACACACACTGATTTAATCACACAGCGATGAGATATAGACACGTGCTGAAATATATAAGTGCTTTAAAACCGGAATGTACCAGAACAACTGATCCTTTTTTATACACTGAGTTCCTCGCTCCAGAGTATTTTTTCCAGGACCGAGGTTAGAGCCACAGATTTTAATAAAATGTATATTATATTATACAATATTATATAATATTATATAATATATTATATTATTGCAACTAGGCATAATATAATATAATATAATATAATATAATATAATATAATATAATATAATATAATATAATATAATATAATATAATATAATATTGGCCTAATATAATATTGGCCTAATATAATATAGGCCTAATATAATAAATACATATGACAAGCAGTTTGGAGAACAGATTATTATTATCTCTTTTATTAATTGAAAAAAAATAAAACCTTTTTATTTTAGGACATTTATATTGACTTTATAAGTGGCTTTTTAGAGCATATTTTCAATGTTAAAGGGATATTTTTTTTCTAATTATATAATTATATCATATTATATAATATATATATAATTATATAATTTAATTAGTAATTATACTAATTATATACTCGCTGTCATTTCAAACCGACTATCTTTTTATGTGCATAAAAGATGTCAGAAAGTGTACATTGCTCTTTTCCTTACAATAGGAGTGAATGGTGGTTGTTGCTGTTGAGCTAAAAAAAAATAACCAAAAAAACACATAAAAGCAGTGCACTTGTACACTTTATTAGTCTTCTGAAAGCATGCAATAGCTTTGTGAATGGAAAGGACTACATTTGAATGAAGTGTGCCACTAGTATACATGAACGAAAATGTGATTTAAGAAGATTTTCCGCAAATAAGTTTTGGTCTGTTTCTCTCACACAGCCATTGCATTTTCATTTTTGAGTGAACGGATGCTATACTCTGCTCTTCGCTCCCCTTTGCTTCAATCTCTGGTGGTTTGCAGATGGAGGCCTGTGGTGGCCATAATCGGCCCTGCTGATTGGCTGAGCTTCTTGAGTGGTTACAGTAGAGGATTCATGTTCAGGTTTGTTTCTGTGCTTAAAATAGGATGATGTGGGGTTGGGAGACATGGGGTCGGATCATATAGCCCAATACATGTATTATTAACCGGCTGTTCACACTGGCCCACTGCATGCTATTGATCACTTCTCTTTAAAACCTATAACTTTCATTTGTGTCTTTTTAATGTGTTTCATATGTGTTCTGATGCCCAAATAATTAGAACATTGAAACCGTGCTGAGAATCTAAGCCTGAGTGTACACATGTGCATAGAGATTTTTTTGCTCTTTGAACATTCTCCGTCCATATTCTGCCTGTGGTTGATCAATACAGATGATCAGGTAATATAGAGCCACAGATCCTCATGGGATTTTAGGTGGGATGTACTGTAGCGTTTTCAAGGTGTCTGTGCCGGGTCAGATGTTGTGGTCCCCCTTTAATTAGCCAAGTGACTTCTCAAATTGCACAAAACTCGACACCGCCGGGCCACTCTCACTGAGGAGGTGTTGCCGCCCCCGAACCACACCAGGAAGTCTGTGTTCATTTTCTACGTTTCGAGTGCTTTGACACTCACCTTGCGAGGAGGTTTGAAAATCAATGCCGACAGAGGTGCGACGTCGTGTTTGCCAGTTAATAAGCTGGAGGAGAAGAACAAAGCGCCCTGCTTTCCTTTGAATTCAGATGAGAAAACTCCTCACCACTGTAATCTCGCACATCAAATATTCATATGGGAAAAATGAGTATGCATCAGCGATTATGCTTTCAAATTTACACAATAATGGATACAGGCCTGTGCTTGTCTATATGGTTGAGTCAAGTATTGAAACATTTTTTTGAATAAATTAGTTTATTGCTTTTTAAACCTGTATATATTTTAAATTGCAGTAGTATTCACGGGAAAATATTGAAGAGGAACTTTGCTTAGCAATACCAGAGAAAATGACTTGAGTTATGATTCAGCACAAAACAAGAATTAGCCTACAATATGACTTAACAAGCCAGTCAATCATTTGAATCACTGATTTCAGTGTTTTCCTGCTGACGAAATAGATCATCAGTAATGCTTAGAGACATCGATGTTCTAACTTCAAACATTTTTACAGCTCATAAGCGCAGTCAAATTAGGAGGATTTTATGTCAAATTAAGCTTTTTTTGGAGCTTGACAGACATAATCACTATAAATTGCCTTTATATGGAAAAGAGCTGCAAGAAGATTCTTGAAGAGGACCTATTATTCCCCTTTACTAAGTCTTATTTTGTTTTTGACTAGAAAAGGTTTTCATGCTTTAATGTTCAGTGTTCAATGTGAATGTATTATTCACATATTTGACATTGTTGCAGCTCCTCTCTTCCCAGTCTGTCAGTAATGCTTTGGGTGTGTTTCCAAAAAGCATTGTTAGACAATGGTTGCAAGTTGCGTCGTTATCAGCCTAGTTCAACAATTTGGTGTTTCCCGAACCCATCATTCGTTCCAATGAACATTTGCAAACAGCATCGCAAAGGTTGGAACGACAGCTCTCCACCTGTGGTTGGAAGCATAGTTTCTTGTTTGCATGACATGTGAACAAAATAAGCAAGCTGACATTCAGTACAATCTATTTCTTTTATTTTACATACAAATGTCATTTGCGTCTTTTAGTTTGTTAAGAGATTTAAAGCGTCGTTTTTGAAGAGTGTGCATGTGCTTATGTGCTCTAGTAGGCTATGTAAGAATGAGCCTATGATTGAATCTGGAAATAAAGCAAAATAACTGAGAAAAATTCGAAATAGTCCTCAGATGCCATGTCCGTAATTTATAGCAAAACATCTAGCGTTAATTCGATCTCAAACAGATTCATTAAAAGTAGTTATTACTCCATCATGTGCGTGACGTCATTAACCAACATGGTTGAACAACCAATTTGCCACAATACGGACTAGCAAGTTGATTTCTTCAATGATGCAACGTACTATGGTAGTTAAGCAGCGAGTTACATTGTTGAACAGGAAACACACCCCTGTTTAATTCCTGTTGAAGCCCCTCCTTCCGAAAAGCATAATGTGCTCTGATTGGCCGGCTGGACCAGTGCCTTACGATTCAACACACTACTAACTCAACTCAACCTTTATTTGTGTATGCATTGGGCAGGAATTATTTAAATGAGGAATACTGTGAGGTGTTCTTTCCCTGAAGAAAACTCAAGACTACAATGGAGGCGTTTCAGGGAGTTAAGAAACAGTGACACTGATATAGAGAATAACTCCTGCTGGAGGGACTTTGTGCTTTGTAACGTCACAGACTTTTTTCATCCTCAAACAGCAACATTACTAATGTTCATAGTTTTGAGTGAACTACTGGTTTAAACATCCTAACTGTCCATTCTGATGACATGTGACTCAGCATCGAGATCTCTAGGTAAAACTTGTGTCTGTGGTCATGGAGAGAAATTCCATTACTGGGATCGTCTGACAGTTGGAGATGCTGTTCCTCTGGGTTCGGTCTGTATTAACACTCCCCTGTTTGTTTAATTCGTTTAATCTGCTGCCGGGCTCCATGGGGTGTGTCTGATTAGTCTAATTAATTTACCGAGCAATTAGAAACAGTAGAAGTGGGCTAACAGAGCATTGCGTGAGTTTGTGTAAATTGCACTCAATTTGCTGGTTGCCTCAATTAAACCTGCTTGTGTCTTTCAAGGGAATATCAATCCACACACACACACACACACACACACACACACACACACACATGAACCCAAATAGATTAGAGACTATACCCTTTCTTTTTGTGCTACTCATCAGGATGTATTCCATTCCAAATTGAGAATGCCTTTAAACTGTGACTGTTAATTTGCAGAATTTGAAATAAATTTGAAAACAGTCTAGTTCAAATTTGATTTAAAGATTTTTTGAATATTAACAATTATTAAAATGGAACGAAATTAAAACAAATTCATTTTGCATTAAGTTTTTGTTTAACACTTTTGTTCAGCAAGGACACATTAAACTGATCAAATGTGACAGTAAAGACGTTTACATTGTTACAAAATATTTCTACTTCAAATAAATGCTTTTCTTTTGCACTTTCTATTCATCAATGAATCCTGAAAAAAGTATCATCGTTTCCATAAAAAATATTAAGCAGCACACGTTTTCAACATTGATGATAATAATAACTGTTTCTTGAGCAGCAAATCATCATATTATACTGATTTCAGAAGGATCATGTGACACTGAAGACTGGAGTAATGATGCTGAAAATTCAGCTTTGATCACGTGAATAAATTACAGTTTACAATATATTCAAAGTGAAAACAGTTATTTTAAATTAGAAAAATATTTCAAAATATTACTGTTTTTACTGTATTTTTGATTCAGCTTTGATGAACTTCTTTAATATATATATATATATATATATATATATATGTAAATATTACCAACCCAAACTTTTGAGTGGTATATGAAGTATACGAAATGAGTATACATGAAATGTCTGAATATGTCTGAAAACAAAAAAAATATCTGTTTTTGATGCCTTTTATTAATTGTTGGGACAATATTGATCGTCTAAAAACAGAATAAAATATATACATGGTCACCATGATTTTGCCAAGTAAGACATGTTCCTGTATGAACATATTTTGTTGATCCTGGAATAACATTCCTGTACCAAAATTTAGTCCTTACCCAATCCCTATCCCTAAACCTAACCCTACCCATAACGTTTCCCTAAAATCAGAGGGAATTGATAGGTGAATAACACTGATGTTGAAGCACCTTACCCTGGTTCTAAGCTTAAACTTGACATAAACTGTAAACTTGTCCCTCATATCTGATTGGTTGATCTGAAAGTTGTTCCAGGTTCAACAAAAATGTTGATCCAGGAACATGTGATACTTGGTGAAATCACGTTCACCATATAGGTCTATCAATAGTACATATCATGGGATTAAACAGGCATAATTAGTCGATACTAACTGCATTGTTATTTATGCTTTGTCACTTGTGTTGCACTAAATCTCTCTGCTATGTATAGTTGAATTAGTTTGAATTGCAATTCTGAACATTCCTCTTCGACAGGTTTTTCCATTGCAATGGTTCACGGCCAGATTCATTCAAATTCACTCTCAGAAACAGAATAAGAGTGACTTTCTAAATTCTACATTGTGCCCAACCAGACACACACACACACAAACAGTTCGTTCTCATCCTTGTGCCGCTACATTAGCGAGGGGGCGTTTCTCTCCAGCTAATTAGAGCAAAGAGGTGTGATCTGGTTTTTCAATTAAGCACATGCTCTGAACACTCCAGAACTATTTTACCCCCCTTCTCCCATCTCAGAGCAGGGTACGAGGGTGGCAGCCTTGCCAAAAGTGCAGGGGTAATTAAAGGTGAAGAGTGCGTCTCACACCAGGCCTGTTTAAGGGTTAATGAGGCCTGGGCTGCCCCCCAGCTGAGAAGGGGGCGGGGTTGAGACCCGGAGCTGCCCCGCTTCAAGAGGAGAACCACCCATAGGGGTTCTCTTTGAAGTGTCAGAAGGTCCCCCTTGTTCTGGGTGGCGGGTGTTTCATTTGTCTGAGTGGCAAATAAAAAATTGATGAAGCTGCCAGGAGTTCTCTCCGCCCCCTCGCTCTGACACACACACACACGCACACACACACACACGCCCTCAACATTATTCACAGATTAACCGACCCCTCCCTCTCACCCCCTAATGACCCCCACGAAACCCAGTCAGAGTGACAATGAACTTAGCGACGTTACGTGTTGTTCCGAGATGGGACGCTCCTTCTGAAAGCATTCCGCTGAGCATCTCATCCTGTAAAAGTTCATTAAATAGAAGCTGAACGTTTCACCCATTATTTGTTCTGGAACTTCTCCAGTCTAGCATGTGGTGTCATGACTTTCATTCGTCACTTGTATTGTGACTGTTGTACGTGGAATGATGCTCTAATTTTGGGCCCATGGGGAAAAGCCTTTATTGGCCCTTTTGTGTCGCTGCTGTATTATATGTCAGCATTGCCAGCACTCTCCATGGTCCATCTGCTCATGGCCAGTGGGGAACAGTCATGTGAAGGCCATAATAGAAACAAAGAGCACTAAACAGTGAAACTTTGGGCGGTACTTCTCTTTGAAGAAATATTTACTCATTTAAAAAAAAAAAAAAAAAAGTGGGATATTGAATTTTAAGATATTTAACCATACTGATTATTTGCATTGTTAGATTTATAATTAATCTCTTTTAAGCTATAGTAATAAACAAATATGCAGAGTTGCATTGATAAGAAAGCCATTGCTTGACTTCTTCCACAGAAACCTTGGAATTTCTGCAGATTTAGAACATCCTTCATTCAAAGAACTTTTGTGTGTCAATACCAATAAAAGTGCAGCTATACTGTATATCATATATTACATCGGTTATCTGCTGATAGAGGCGTTTATTGAGTAGTAATTTTTTTTTTAAATTTTGGATATGTTTATTCATACTTTAGATTAGATTATTTTAGATTACTTTTGTTATCTTACTTTTGTTAATTTGAGGGGATAATGCTAGATTATTATTATAACTTTTTTTAAGGAGCACTCGAAGGGCGCTGTCTCATGGACCGATGGATGGATGGATGGATGGATGGATGGATGGGTGGATGGATGGATGGATGGATGGATGGATGGATGGATGGATGGATGGATAGAGAAATTGAC